>NW_004955404.1:16876391-16963001 GCF_000276665.1 Chinchilla lanigera | reverse complement strand
GCAAGGTCGTGAGTTCAGTTCCCGGTACCGGAGAAAAACCAAAATAAATAAATAAATAAATAAAATAAAATAAAATAAAATATTTGTGTCTAATTTACCATACAGTTAGAATCAGTGTGATCAGTGTGGGATAGGGGCCCTTTTGGACAAAAAGAAAATTGTTTTCTTGTTGTTTTTTTTAACGTAGTTTAATGTATAGAAGATATAAAACAAATATTGTCCAATTTGACAATTAGGTGTATGAAGAGTAAATTGGTGGCAGCTCATTGCTTTTCTGAAGTTCACACATTTTTCTGAGATGGCTGTGCTCTTATTTTTTGACATAGCTATATACTTTATGTTATACTCAAAAGTTCCAACCCAATCAAAATTCTTATCCTCCTTATATGTCTCTTGTAAGCTACATGGCCTCTGCTGCTTCAAATAGAGTAATAAGTACACTTGGATCCTTAAAATATATTTTAGGGTTTTCATCTTTGGCAACAGATGTTGTTCTCCTCTCTATTGCAGATATAAACACCATAAATTGGAAAAGACATACTTCAACTGATAGGTCACAAGTCCTTGTTGGACATTTCTTGATAGTGTTTGTGTGAAAGACAGCTCTGAATTATCAGTAGTGCTAAATATAGAAAAGTCAGAGAACAAAACTTTGACAGAGTGACTGGAAAAAATTATGGAAACATATGTACAGGAAATAAGAGATGCTATTAGAAAGTTCAGCAAGTGCAAAGCTCCTTAGGATAGTCGGTATAAAATATACTAAAATCACAGAGAAATAAAAATGTGGATCATATACGCCCATCAGCAGCATCTTACCTGGTTTTGGAAATAGTTCTCAAGATAATGGCTCCCATCAGCATAGTGTTAATGTCCATATAATTTGCTATGTTACTTTATTTCTGCAGCAACAACCTAAAATCTTTATGATTTGTAACTATAACCTCTCTTGTTCAGTCCTGATAGGTGTTATAGTGCAGATCTAAAAGTGTTCTGAAAGTTTCATCTGTTTGGAAGGTGATTGGAGTTTAGGTGCAATATACTTACCAGTAGATTCATCAACTAATGAGTTTGGTAGGTGGAAACACCATTAGGAGGTGTGGCTTAGTTGCAGATGGGTCAATGGGGACATGACTGGTAAGGATGCATCCTTGCCCCAGGCTCCTTCCTTTTCTCTCTGCTTCCTGGCTGCCATGAGTCAAGCTGCTTTTCTTCTGCCAGGCTTCTCTGCCATGCAGATGTTTTACCACCCCAAGATGATGAAAAATGGCTGTATTTGAGAAGAATGACACTGGTGACAAACTTATGAACATCACATGATGTCAGAATTGCAAGAAACTCTGCAGAGTAAAACTCAATTAGTTTTAAATGTAGGCACAATAGGCAGTAGAACAACTTACAATAAAGAGAAAAGTCTGCATATTATTCTGTGCATTTGTGTTTTAAATGACAAGTCGGTCATGTGCTTTGGATTTTAAGCAATACAGAAAAAGCAGTCAAGTTCAAATTTTAAACCACTAGTGGAGTTTATTTAAACACTTCAAAATTTTTCAGGTTCTGGCCCAGACATACTAATTTAACAGACCTGATAGGCTCTGGTTATATATGTTTTAATAAGCACATGAGAGATTGTGATTTAGGTGATCAGGACACCAGGCTTTGAGAAACAACTAAAAGCAAACAATAGATCCTTTTCACATTCTTTAGATAAATACCTGGTGATATCCCAGGAAGAGCTATTTTTATACAATATTTTTTAAATATAAGGACTGATCAAATACCCCTTCTGCATAAACGTCTTTGTTCTACTGCTTGGGAATTTTTAAAATCAGTCTTCATGATGAAAATTATTCATTGTTCTGCAATGAAAATTACATAATTGCTAAAAAATATAAATCTGGCTTTGTGCATTATTTGCATGTCACAGTTTCTCAAGATATATGTTATATTTAATTTTAAGGTCACTTAAGTTATATAGAAACATGAATATAGTGCATTTAAAAAATAACAGAATATTCTACATTGAAAAGAACTATAATCACAGGAGTTGCAGATAAAAATATTGTTAATTTCTCAACTACATGAATAACATTTTGCCATAAAAGCTTACTCATTAAAAATTTTAGGTTATTTCTTTTTCTGATACTCCCTGAATGAAGCTATGGCCTTGGAACTGCTAGGCAGGTGCTTTACCACTGAACTAGGGATAAAGTTTGGTCACAGTGCCTGACAAGAATGCATAAAACTCTGGGTTTAATCCCCAACACTGAAAAATTAAAAAAGGATAGCATGGTTATAACAGCCTACAAATCTTTGAATTAGTATGAATGAATTTGAAATTCCACAAAAATGCATGCCTTGGCAACTTTTGACAGGGCTAAATGGTAAAATTATTGGCATTTATGGTAGAAAATAAAATTTAAATATGTTTAAAATATATTCCCATCTCACAATTTTAGTTTTATTTCTTAGTTCTATATTAAATAGAAAAATGTATAATATTATGGTCAGACTTTACTACCCTCAAGAATTGATGGAAACTAAATCAACAAGATGTGAAAAATACTGCTGTGAGCTTTACTGAATCAATACAACACTCCAGAATAAAAGAATGCATATTCCTTTCAAGAAGTGGCAGAATATGTTCAACATGTATCTGGTGTATTAAATAATACATAGTTGAATATACAGAATATATTCAATGTTAGTGTATAAAAGAAATCCTAACAAATTTACAGAAATTGGAATTATTTTAATTCTGCTCTCTGACCACAATGGTATGAAATGAGAAATGAGAAGCAGAATAAGAAGAAAAGCTCTAAATAAAACTCATAATTACTCAAAAATTTAAAAGAAAAGCTCAAATGAAATTTCTTAAAATTTCATTGCACTAAAAAATGTGAAAATGTAACACACTAAAATTTTACTGAACTACTCTAATTTTGAATGCTAAATACTTGTGTTACAAAAGAGAGAAATGCCAGTAAATAATAGGAGCTCCTACCCCAAGAATCTAAGGAGAGAAGAGCCAAATAAATATAAGTAAAATGAAGGGAAAAAATCATAACCAAAAATTAATGAAATAAAAATGGAAATTAGAAAAAATGAATTAGAAAATAGTTATTTGAAAAGATATAAATTAATGAAAACAACAAATAAGATGAAAGCAGATAAAACAGGAAAGATTCAAACTTGAATGTTAGGAAAAAAATAGAATATCACTGTAGACTTTCAAGCCATCAGAAGGATAGCAAATACAGCAATTCAGCACACATACATTTGACAGTTTAGATGGAATAGATCTATTCCTTCAGAGTATAAGTAGGGGCTGGGGATTTAGCTCAGCGGCAAAAGCGCCTGCCTGGCAAGCGGAAGGTCGTGTGTTCAGTTCCCGGTACCGGAGAAAAACCAAAAACCAAAAAAAACCAAAAAACCAAAAAAAAACTTCAAAGTATAAGCTAGCATATACAATCCCAAATGAAGTAATTTGAATAACCATGTTTAAAATTGTCACTTATATGGCCCCCCTAAAGAATTCCACTCAGTCAATTCAACGAAAATTTCTCAAATATGTCTAATGGCCTGAGCAATTTCATTGAAGATAAGTATGTAATATAGTAACCACTGTAAATTTATATCATTTTGTCTTGAGGTCATGTATCATCTTTGTTGTTTTTGTGTTGTTTTGATTTTGTCTTCATTGTTGTTTTGTCAATTTTTAAATTTTTAAAATAAAAAAATAATAAACAAATAACACCAATTCTCGCAAGTTATTCCAGAAACTGGAGAAAATAAAACAATTTCCTCTTCAGTTTATGAAACTAGAATTACTCTGATATCACAGCCAAACATATATAGTACAAAACCCTCAAAATAGCAGACCAGTATCTCATATGAATGTATGTTATCATATATATGTTAATAATATATGAAACAAATTATATGCAATGACTTCTAAAATTTTACCAGGGTTGAAAGGTTAGAAAGGTCTATATTTAAAAATCAATTAATAACAGAGTAAAGAAGAAGACCATTATTATGTCTGTTAAAGCAGAAAAAATACTAGACTAAATTCAAATCTCAGTGTTGGTAGCTACTGCATTCAAAATAGAGAGGAATATCCTCAAACTTGTAAATATCCACTAAAACACAATGAAACACAACAATATAGGTTAAACATAGTGGTGAAAGACTGAATAATTTCCTTATAAAATCATAAATAATTATGTTTACTCTCACCACTGCTATTCAGTGTAGCAAGTGGTTCTGACCAGGGTGTACTTCAAGGAACAGAAACATAAAGCATATGTAAGGGAAGAAATAAAAGTTTTTCTCCTGGCAGATGGCATGAATTTCTGCATAGACAACTGAAGGATTCCACAACATATTTCTAGAACTACTGACTCACATAGAATCAATAGATCAATACACAAAAGTTAATTGAATTTTTATGGGTGAGTAGTTGACATGAGGTGAGTTAAAACCACAGTAAGACCACACTAAAAACCTATCAGGAAAAAGTGACAGCACTAAATATTGATGCAGATATAGAAAAAAAGTGGATGGCATATATGTTAATGTTGGGAGTGTAAGTGGTACAGCTGCCTTAGTAAGCAATTTATCAGTTTCTTTTAGAAATAGGTATAACATCCCTTACCCTACAACTCACCAAGCAGTTCCGGAGTTGAGATGCTGTTCTTCAGAATAGCTGATCCTATCTAAAGGGTGCTGTCTTCGCTGTTTTCCTTCTTATTGCACATTTCTCATTTGTGCGCTGATATTCTTCCTATACTCTGTCATGCAATACTTTGGAAGAAGGTTTAGGAACCTTTCTGGCTCTAGATACAAAGAAAATAGCTTCCCAGATACATATGACTTCCTGTAAGTCACTGAATCCAAGAATTTCCTGAGTGACTATACTAACACACGCTCTTTCTTCTGCATTGTGACAGGTAGAATATTTTGTCAGCTTGAGTAAGAGATACTCAACTACTTGGCTTAGCACAGTTCTGGGTGTCACTAAATGGATTTACTGAACGCGGAAGACCCGCTCTGACTGTGAATGGCCTCACCCATTAGGCTAGTAGCCTGAATGGAATAAAAAAGGGAAAGAAGAAGAAAGACTTGTCTCTGTTGCTTTGAAAGAGCTCCATTCTATACTTTTGTTTTGGACATCTGTCTCCTGCCTCCCAGGGCAGATCTCTTAACTTCCAATACTCTCTGGCATGGGGCTCTACAGTGAACTCCAGGCCTTCCACTTTTGACTGGATCCTAAGGCTCTTCAGTTTGCCGATAGCCCTTTTGCACTGTTTTACACCAGACTCTGGATCTCTGCAAGCAGCCATTATAAATCCATATCCATATCTATACCTACATACATACATGGATAAAGACATAGAGATATAGAGATTTTATAAATCTGCACACAGGTTTGCTCTTGGATCGCTTGATGCACCCTCGTATATCAGACATGTGTATGGGTGTGAAAGCATGTTACTAAAAAGCAGAGCAATCAGAACTATGTAATCAAAAGCTGTTTTTCTTCAGACTATGACAAAATAATCATTATCAGATAACCTCAAATTTGGGCCGAAAAGATTTCACTTAAGTTTGGATTTTTTCCTTTGGGTTCTTTGTGTTCTGTTTGGTTGGATTATCTGAATAAAGAACAATGCTGCCAGCAGTCATGGAAAGACACAACCCAGATTCAAATAAAATTTCACAGTTGGAAAAGCTTTTCTACCTTCATTTTCCATTTGAACTTCACATCAACCTTCTTAGATATTTACCATTTCCCTTTTCTAGATGAGGAAAGCAGACCACAGGGAGGATAACTGACAGATACAAAGTTGTTCCAATTGTGATTGTAAGAGGCATCTATAAATGTGAATATTCTTTCTGTACCCCATGCAACAATTGCTTTCCTAAGAAACACCAATTGTTCAAGCAGCATAATGAAATGACTTGGTCAAGCAACACAATAACTTCAATTTTTTCATGCTTGAGTGCTCAGACATATGTCTACACATGTTGTAATGAAAAATAAAATCTGGCATTATTCTCAAAATAGTTGAATAGACTTATCACACCAGGTTCCTAGAAAATTAAAAAAAAGCTCGACTTGTCTTTTCTATAAGAGTTTATGCATGTTTCTTGTCAGATATGACCCCGGGGGTATTTGTTATAGATTGCAAGATTGGAAAACACTTACATTTTGAACATTTCATAATTACCAAGTCTACAAAGGCTATTTATAAATCAGAGTTTTCTGCATTTTTTCCCTTTCCCAGTTTGAGCTCTAAATTCAAGGTACAGTTAGTTGAAAGGAGGCTGAGGAAGAAAAATGATTCCAAAGCATTTGTTATTCAAGATAATTTGATCAGCATGTCTCTGGTCTCCAGACAGCAAATAATGCAGAGAATTAACAATTAACTGGAAAATATGGTGACCTCATTCATTATCAGTAATAATGCTATCTAAACTGTATGAGGTCCTTGACTTGGATGTTTATAGTTGCTTTGGAATTTTATCTCACGGTTTTTTTAACTCTGGAGAATTTCATTTAACCCTTGTTACACTACGTTAAGAATTAACTACTATAAACAGTTGAAGAAATTTAGACATTCTGAACGCATGCTGACCCTAAAGTTTATATAGAAGTGGAAAATCACAGAAATAAAGAACAGTGATGGAAAGTTTATGTCCTAGAGAAGAACAGGGATTCATGACAGACTTGTGGCATCTCTATACATGAATACAATGACCACAATCTGAACTCGTGTGTGCGAATGTGTGTGTTTGTACACACGCAGAATGCAAGTGAGTTAGTCAACCTGGTTACTGAATTTTCTGATGTAAGAGGTTATATGGAAAACAACTATTTTAACAAGTACTAGTTCTTTCTAAAATGCACCACACATTCTTGCTTATCAGTTTTTCCCTATTTTTTCCTTCCTGTTGATGAAAGACATCAGTGGGATTAGGTACAAAGAGTGAAAATTTAGACTCACATCCCTAAATTCAGTACATATGCTCAAAGTCAGTTCTTCTATTTTGAACTCCAGCAGTTAGGGCTGAGTTTTTCACACAATCCGGCACTGGGAGTAATAACAACAATGAACAAACAGACTTTCAAATTCATAGGAAGTAGCTCTTTTTACTAATTCCATTTTCCCTACTCCTCGCCTCTCAATTTATACTCCAACAGCATCGAGGAACCCATAGCTTTCTGCATATTTCTTAATGCTGTTCTCAGGGTATTCTTTCTCCCTTGTTTGTTTTTCTAACTCCTCATCTTCTGAGATTCAGCTGACAGCATCAGAAAATCTCCCCTCGGGAGCCCCTCAGGGCCTACCTTGATCTCTCATCTTTCTAGATTGTGATTCTCATTTGCGCTCTTCCTCTGTTAGACTGTAAGCTCTGTGGAGTCAGTAATTATAGCTTCACTATTGCCAGGCCTCGCGTGCCTCACACAGTATCTGGAGAGAAGCGTCTCTGCAAAAGATTTTTGATAAGTGAATGTACGAATGGAATTAACTATCTTTTAATATTTCAAACTTATAGAATACTAGGATGTCCTCTTACAGATCTTTCCAGACATGGCAGAAAGAAAAAAATAACACTCAGGGAGATGAACATCTAAAGGTAGTTTGTGTTGGGGCCAGAGCATGAAGCCAGTCTAAGCTGAAACAAATAAGAATATTCAGTAAGTTTTACTTAGTACCACCTGGAATACAGGGACTGTGGACAGGACATTTCAATATATTCTTTCCTGACTCATGACAACCCTACAGAGGGCAGCATAGATCACACTGCCCCTGCTTTCCAACTGGAAACATTAAAGGCTAGAGACTTTATGTTACTTTCCCAAGTGGCACAAGATTCAAAAGGGACTGGGAGTCAAACCCAGTTCTGACTTGTTCCAATTCTGTGCTCTGAAGGACTGGACTCCAAAACTCAAGCCATATTCTTTTTAGTATAGCTAAGATTACTTTTCCAAA
This sequence comes from Chinchilla lanigera, assembly GCF_000276665.1. Lineage (NCBI taxonomy): Eukaryota > Metazoa > Chordata > Mammalia > Rodentia > Chinchillidae > Chinchilla > Chinchilla lanigera. The sequence continues at coordinate 16,955,001 of NW_004955404.1, read as the reverse complement.
ATTATTTAATGCCTTGTGTCTATACTCAAGCTCTGCAAATACTCATGTGTGGTAATTTCATAGCAGGTGTTTGTTGAGATGACTGGTGTATTATGTGTTATTGACTAGGGCCCCAAGCTGCAGCACAAGGGCAGAGGGAGAGCCAGATTATGTGTACTGCCAGATTCAGCCTCCTGGTTAGCAACTGTATGTCTTTGCCTAGGGAGATATAACATGAATATAATATTTATTTTAACTTTTTTTTTTTTGTACCAGGAATTGAACTCCGGACCTCAGGCTTGACAGGCAGGTGCTGCACCACTGAGCTATATCTCCAGCTATTTTAACTTTCCTTTGGGTCATATTTTTTAAAAAATCAGTTTGACACTTTGTGCTATATTCAGTGATTTAAAGAAAAAATTTTATGCTGAATTTACAAAAATGTACTGTCAGATCCAGAATTAATCTGGGGAGGTTTCACTCTTTGGGAAGCTGTAGCTGCACTTTGCTACTGTACTTTTTTTCATCTTATCACACAACAAATGTATATTTTCTTCTGTAGTCATCAGTTTATTAGATATAAATTGATTTAACTGTTAGCTCAAAGAGTAAACTGGTTTGCTTAGAAATTCACAATGCATTAAAAAGTCAAGAGCAAAACACCTTTGGGAAATAATTTGTTCCTCAAAATTGTTCTTTCCTCCTCTTCCTTCAATTTGTGCAAATATTCAATGCTGGATACAGATGAATAAGAACACCATTCATTGTTATCGGGTAGTGAATATTTTTTATTTATTCAAATAATGTTGTGGTGAGGATATAGCTCAGTGGCACAAATGCCTGCCTGGCAAGCACAAGGTTCTGAAGTTGTTTTCCTGATACCAAAAAAGAAAAGAAAATGCTTCTAATGTCTATAAACTGCATTTTAAGTATGGGTCACATATATACACCCAAATGGCTATTTAATATTATGAGGTGAAATGTATGTTCAAGTGACCTGCTTTGTAGCAATTTTCTCAATGTTTTATATTTGTCTTTTAAAGGTGACACATAAGATAAACCGATGGCTTTTATTCCAATAGGGGAAAGTCAATACAATTTAATTAAACTGGTAATACCCCCTCTTTTAATTTTAAAACATCCAGTTCTCACTAAAAAGCTATATTACTCATAATGTAATCTCTACACTTTCCATTGTGATTCCATAATTGGGTGTTAAATACTTGTGGTAATGCCATATTCTTCCAGAGTTTATTTCATCCTGCTTCCTAATAACTGCCAAAGAATTTCAGTGTAAACTATTATATTTCTGTATGTTTCAAAACTATGAGGAACTTGTTTTGAACATTTGAGTAAGCTAAAAAGATCTACCTTCACAGTGATACTAACTGTAAAGTCCAAACAAATCAAAAGCATAAGATATCATACCCTTAAATTTGGTCAGACTACTTTATATCATAGAGAGGGTACCAGCATTAGGGTACCAGTTAAAACATTACTTGTTATAAATTTTTGCAACATTTTGTCTTCAGGCTTCAGAAAATGAAAGGCCTTATAGGTGAAACAACTTCTGCTGCAACACTTACATCTTACTTTAAAACTAATATTGGTAAGGGCTGGGGATTTAGCTCAGCAGCAAAGTGCCTGCCTGGCAAGCGCAAGGTTGTGAGTTCGGTTCCCAGTACTGGAGAAAAACAACAACAGCAAAAAACTAATATTGGTACATGAACCTATAAATAAAGTTATAGATTAATAATCAATTAAGAAGTCTCAGGAAAGGGGCTGGGGATTTAGCTCAGCGGCAAAGTGCCTGCCTGGCAAGCGCAAGGTCGTGGGTTCGGTTCCCGGTACCGAAGAAAAACAAACAAACAAAAAAAAGAAGTCTCAGGAAGAGTCTTTGTCATTCCCTCTCTCAGCTAGTTGATAAGTTTCTCCTCTTTACAGTCTACATGAAGGCCTGAGATGCTGGTTCCCCATGCCAAGGAGTGCTTGTTATTCTGTTCCTGAGGCTGCCCCAGCAACCAGTGACCTGTTTGAGAACTTGTCTTGACAAGCTCCACAGGTGTCTGGCTTAATGTTGCTCTGGAGTGCTTTTAATAGATACACATACTCTATCTGCTGTGGCAAAGATAAATAGGGCAGGCAATCAGACAACCGTCTTCTCTCACCTGAGCTGAATACTTAACATAAGTCAAGGGCAAAGGAAGCATTCATCTTTTACAGTGCCCTGAGATGCCTTTGGAAAGTTGCCCTTTCCTTTATATTTATATATCATGCATACTGGAAGGAACCAGTGTGTTCAACAAGCTAGACAGAAAAGTAAGCATTTAGAAAGGCTTTTGAGGGCTGGGGATTTAGCTCAGTGGCAAAGCGCCTGCCTGGCAAGTGCAAGGTCGTGAGTTCGGTTCCCGGTACCGGAGAAAAACCAAAAAAAAGAAAGAAAGGCTTTCTCAAACTGCATCACCAGAGCCAGAGCAAAAGGATATGAAACTACATTTATGAACGGATCTTGCTGCAATTGTTTACTCATTAAACTATTTGTTGTAGTATGCATTCACATTTGTCTATTTAAAGGTAAAATTTTGGTTTAACCAAGGTATACTAAAAGAACTACATAAGCAGAGAAAAACTACTTTGTAACTAATTTTAGAATTTCATTTCCTTATAATTGTCAAAAAAACTGTAGAGCATAATAAGAAAAGTCTTGTGTTCTATAATGTACATAAATGCAAATAATTTTTAAATTAAATTGATTTCTACTTTTCTTTTTTTTTTTTGTTTTTTTTCCGGTACCTGGAATCAAACTCACTACCTTGTGCTTGCCAGGCAGGCGCTGTGCCGCTGAGCTAAATCCCCAGCCCCGATTTCTAGTTTTCTTATAAGAAAGATAAGTTTTTAGTGGTTACTTGACAAATGTATCAAAGTCATAGGGAAAGATAAGATTCCATGGGAAAATATCTAAGGTGTGAAAGCCATAGTATGCTTGGATGTGTTCCTATGCACACAGGACTCCAAACTTGTGCTAGGATGTGCAGGGGTACTCAATGTCCTGGAAGGAAGCAAAGTGTAGGAAAATGTGGTCCTGAGTTTGTATATCAATGGGTAGCAGGGGCCTGACCATCTGTGCTTGGTATAGTGTTTCCCTTTCTGAATAAGTGGTTTTCCATATGCATAGAGTGTACTCTCTCAGATCACTGTGGAGATGGAGGACTTTGACAAAGGAATGGAAAAGATCACAGATATGTATCAGGATGATTACATCTACCATAGAGAAAACTGGATGCATGGGGAACTCCACATAGTATCAGAAATTCTTGCTATCACACAGAAAAGAAAACCCAAACCTCTTTGTCCTGTGTTTGTGATGTCCAGCAAAACTGTATGGTTGGCAGCCCCTGGACTACCAGATAAGTGATCTAAGTGTCACCCCGTAAACAAGCAAAGAAAATTTAGACCCTAAAACAGAATGAAGACTATAAGAAAAAGGTAACTTTTTTCTAGGCTTAAGGAATGAATAATTCCTAATGATACCAGTACAACAAAGAAATTCAGATACTGAAAAAAACTATGGATCAAATCCATTTATATTCAGGTAAGGCATGGCTGGGGTTGTGAGGTATCCAAAACAAAGAAGAGAAATAATTGCTAGCTCCAAAAGCCTAGAGGCCGTAACTTTGATCCCCAGGCCTTAGACATCTTTTGCCAAGTACTGAATGGCATAGTCTATGAAGTGCTCAGAAAAGGACTTTACGTGCTACTTAGAACTGCAAGGCTTAGAGAGGAACTAATTCTTGTGTAAGTAATATCTAGAGTCTTCTGTAATAAAAAGGTTGTATATAATTTGGGATTAGCATTATCTAGGGAAAAAGCTTTCCAATGTGATGAATTAAGCAGATTCCTTATTTGCACATGCTATGAAGATTCTACCTCATGGAAGAAAACGAGGGAGTCTCATAACTGACACCTTTTTCCAGGTTTAATGAGGCAAGGAAAAACCGTGAATGTCCTGTGTAGGGGTCATTTCCATTATGAAACTGTCATTAAATATCAGTTCAAGGGTAAATTGAAGAAAAGCCTGTTTAGATAACACAAATGAATACCTAGCCCAGTCTTTGACTAGCAACCTTAAACAAACTGTCACGTTGTTATCTTTCTTTCAATTTTGTTCTTACCAGGACAAGTTTTCCTTGTTTATCTCCATATCAAATAGACTTCCCCTCAACTTCATTTCCAGTTTCAAATAATACTGGATTGTTCCAGAGAATATTTAAACTTGTTGTCCCTGAAGTTATTGGAAGAAGTCATCTTATCTCAAGCAACCTGGACAATAAAGGAAGAAAGAAAAAAGAATAACTGTAAAGGGTATATAATTGACACACAGTTTAGAGAAAAACATTCTGCCTCCAATTTTATATGACACAACCACTTTCATATTTTCTATCCCACTCAGTCCTATCAAGATTTCACACCTCTCTCTACCCAAAGAAATCTGTAAGGCCTATTGACAGAAGAATGTATTTAGTAACTTATTCACAAATTGTTGCATACATTTCTAGAGGATCTATGAAACCCAGGGGCTTCAGTAAAGAGTTCTCAAGCATGAGAAGAAATCATTTCATGAATCTCTGTTTTGGATTAGAAACCTTTAAACAGACTGCTACCCTATTATCTTTCTTTTGATTTTATTTTTTCCAGCACTAGTTTTAGGTTATGAGCCAAAAGGGGGAAAGATTAAAGCGACATAGGTAGGTTCTTTATTATAACAACAACAAGGGGAAAATATTGCCCTGTTTCAGTAGGAATAAAGACTGCAATTCAGGAATGTGATGAGGTAATAACACAAAGAAAATATGGTTTGGTTAGAAATGCCTGAACTTAAGCATATTTGTTGCATTTAAAATGCAGAATTTAGATTCCTGCCAATTTTGAAGTCGCTCTTCAGTAGAAATTTAAATATAGTAGAAGCTCAGTAAATCACTCATGTTTCTCATTGTAAATGTACTTTGACTTTTATGTACATAAGTGATGTGTGGATCAAAAGATATAGTCCAGTTTCTGAAATATAAGGAACTGAGTTCAAATCCCAGCTCTGGTTCTTAGCAACAAAATAAACCTGAGCACACCTGAAACTCAATTGCTTCTGTTTTAAAATGTGGGGAACAACTTACTTTTACAGCTATCAGGAAGACTACATACAGGTGTAAACCTCCCATTCTGTTACGTGAGATTGGAATTAATTTTGTATAATTCAAACAATTACTTTAGTATTCAAGTGAACTGAGCATTATAATTCATAGAAATAACTTATGCATCAATCCTGATTCGCTAGACCAGAAAATGATTTCATTTTAGAATTCACTGGAGAAAATTTAGCTCCTGATTTTCTTTCCCTAGTATGTAGAAAATTTGTAAGTTAATCATAAAGAATCAAATCTGGTAAGGAGTAAAATGTCCTACATTATTTTTGCCATAGATTATGATTTGTACTTGAAATCACTAACTATTATAGCCGTACAGGTAGAAAGGCCTTGTGTTGCTTTTCATTAGATGTAGCCCTATTTATTTTGTATATTTGCCAAAACATTACACATCTTCTCATTCACCCAATTCTCGCTCCAAGTAAATTCTGTAGTTTATTATTTTGAAAGGTAAAGTGCTTTAGAGAAAACTTGAAATTGACTTCCCAGTAAATATCCCTTGAAAATGTCTCTATTATTATTTTCCCCATCTTTCAGCTCATTCAGGGTATCACATGGATGGTAATAAACATGGTGACTTTACATGCCTTGTTAAATCTCTGCAGTTCAGTTTCTTCAGAAACTTAACTCATTTTTGTTTTCAAGACTGTAAAATCCTAGGTCAGTTTGAGGTCAGAATACTGTATATCTTTTTTGATATCAAATTATTCCATATGGTGGTAATATTTCACAGTATAATAAAGGATAATAAAGGATAACAGAATGCATTGGAGAAACCAAGACTTTCTTTTCCAGTTACTCTCTTTTTAATCAGTGAGACTTATGTTTCAGAAGTTGAGTTAGAGTGTAAAACATAAATTTATTTTCAAACTCAAAATATGAGGATGGTCGATTTTATTGACAGTTTAAATTTTATCATATAGAAAAAACATGTTATATTATTGTTTCATAGAAGTCAAATACATCACAAAATTAGATAAAAATAAATAATGCTTCTTCCACAAAATTAGTGTTTACTCACAATGTTCAGTTTTTTAGTAATCTATGTATTTAGAACTTCATAATTTTCAGAAAAAAAACTCTTTGAGAAATAAAACACATCCATCAATTTATTAATAAAAATAAAACAGTGACTTTCTTTTTATCATGATATTAGAGTATTGTACTTTTGATAAATATATCAGCACATTCTTTTAATAATTCTAGTAATCTCCATAGTGTTTACCTTAGTTCATTTTGCAAGCCTAAATATCCATACAGATGAATAGATAAAGAAAATATTATATATATATATGTGTGATTAGTAGCTTTCCAAAAAGGACATTTTGTCATCTACAAAAACATAGATGAACATGAAAAGCATTATGTTATGTGAAATAAATCATCACAGATGGATAAAACTGAATGAGACTACTTATAGAAAGTGTCTACAACAGTCAAACTCAGGCACAAAAATGAATAGTGGTTGCCAGGGACTGAGAAGAAGCGGAAATGGAGAATTGGTGCTTAATGAGTATAAAGTTTCAATTATGCAAGATGAACAAATTGTAGAGAACTGTGTAATGGAGTGACTATGATTAACAGTACTGTACTGTGAATTCTAAAATTTGTTAAGATAATGGCTCACATATTAAATGTTCTTAGCATAGAAAAATGAAGATAAGGAAGGGAGAGAGAGGGAGAGAGAAAGAACACAAGAAAGGGAGGATGAAAGAAAGAAAGAAAGAAAGAAAGAAAGAAAGAAAGAAAGAAAGAAAGAAAGAAAGAAAGAAAGAAGGAAGGGAAGAAAGAAAGAAGGAAAGAAAGAAAGAAAGAAAGAAAGAAAGAAAGAAAGAAAGAAAGAAAGAAAGAAAGAGAGAAGAGGCAGGGATGGAGGGGGAAAGAGAGAAGAAATATGGTGATGTCTAGGCATTGAGTTATATAGTCAATCAGTCCACGTTTCCAAAAAGGCAGCAAAAAATCTTTATGTTTAAGACCACTGAGTGAGTTTTAAGTCACATTATCAGAGTTTTATAAAGAGCTTCTATTTAATAAATTCAACATTGAATTATCATCTTACTAATGTTGATATCTGGATTCTGAAATTTAAAAGATACATATATCTTCTGTTGTCATGATTGCATTTAAAAAAAAATTTCCAAAGTATTTATGGTAAGCAGGTTAATGGCATTTTATTTCCTATAATTGTGATTATCATGGTTAATCTTGATTGTCAACATGATTGGCTTGAGAAATCTGTAAGAGTGCAGAGAAGCTCTTCTGCTGTGTCTTAGTAGGTCATGGGAGATGTGACCTTGGGCACAATGCCTGGTTGCTGGTATCTCCCTTTCTAACTTTGTTGCACTGTTCACTGTTCTAATAAGGAACTGAACCCTCTGAAATGATGAGCAAGATAAGTTTGTCTTCCTTCAATTTGCAAGTGTCACATGTTTAGCCTGCACAAGTACAGGCTGCCTAATTCAAGAATTTTTCTATAAATTCACTATTATGCTACTTAATGATGTAAACTGTCTAAATATACATGATTTAAACCTTCCTGAGACAGTCAGTTTTCCTTCCTGTATCCGTACCTGGAAGAAAGTATAACATAAAAAGGGAATTTTCTTAGTCCATAACTGATTAGCCCCACCCACTGACTTTGGGTTTGTGGTAGAACAACGTGGCAGGCAGTGTTTCATGGGGCAAAACTGTTCACTTATGTCTGGGAAGCCAGAGTGTGAGGAAAGGATTGTGGTACTACTGTTGCCTTCAACGGATTCCCACAGTGATCTGAAAGCCTTCACTAGGTCCCACCTTTTAACAGGTCCCACCTGCTAATAGCAGTACTACTTTGAGCAGTTTTGTAAACTTTGGACATGTGGGGCTCAAGTCTGGGGCAATATATATAGAGAGACAGTTTTACTTCCTATGTCTGTTTTCAGGATAGGCTTGTGAGAAAAATAGAATTCACTCCCATATTTGAAGAAAATTTATGACCTAAAAATATTCCTTCTTTAAAACAAGTACTCAGGAGGCTGAAGCAGGAGGATCATTGTGTGTGCAGCTTGGGCTACAAAGTAAGCTCAAGGCCAACCTGAACTGCACAGTGAGACCCTATCTCAAAAAGACAAAGAAAAACAAAAAAAGTAAACAACAGTTAGGAAATTGAAAATCTAAGAGCAGCTTATGAATGCAGAAGTAATTGTATTCTATATAGCACATAGCTCATCAAACTTTAGAGATAGCTGTCCATGAGATTAGAGCTATTTTTAACAATTTTTACTTTTAATAATCTGAAATGCTGTGCAAGTGTATAAAAATGAAAAAATCCACACAGACCTTGTTTGAATTCTCATGTAAGTGTTAATGAAAATTGGGCATTGCTTCAAAGTAAAAAGAAATTAGAAATGATCAAAATAGAGCTCTTCACCAGAATTATGAAACAGGGAATTTGAGAGAAATTCAGATTGTAAGTGCAATGATAGTTATTACCTGTTACACTGTTTACTCATCACTCTTAATAGAACATGAAAATACAACTTGGACTTTATTTTTTGAAGTAAAGATGCATTTAATTAATGGTTCCTGCTGAGTTCACCCTGGCACATTGCAACCAGCTCACAGGCATTTTCTGGAGCAACTGAAAAGAATCGGCTTCACTTCCTGGCACTGATGGTTCATCCTGAATCTTTCCCTGGGCAGGTCTTTCTGTCCCTGGGCAGGTCTTTCTGTCCATGCCAAAAGTCACTATTTCATGACATAAATGTCAGCTGTTTCACAGGACGGCTAAAGGTTAGCTTTAGTAACTCTAGAAAAGAAATGCACTGTAAATTACTAGAAGAGGTGATGCTTCTCTCTGAACTTTTTCTCAAACTTCGGATTTGCCATTTAGTGCATTTAATCTGAGTGTTCTTCTTTCCTGACTTTCTGAAAGTGTGGAGGATGATCTAAGACTCATGGAAAATACCCTTGTTCTACGAGACTTCATCCTATTTATAATACCTGAGATCAGTGTATGTGTGTTTCTCCTTTCTACTAAAAGATTTTCTGCTTAAATGGTTGAAAGAGAGTGAGTATATGTTTCATCACCCTTAAACCGAGTTGATTCCTTTAAAATCAGAAATTCCAAAATAGCGTTCTTTAGTAACAAAATGAAACCTCCCCAAATTTAACTTCCTATTATTGTACTTAAATGGCTTCATTGATATGCAATCACGTCTTGCTCTGATGTGACTAGCCCTTATTTCTTGGTTGGCATCAGGTGATAAAATGAAGAGCAGAAGTTCAGATTGCAAAATAAGGTCAAGCATTGTACAATGTGTTTTATTAATATTCTGGGAGAATACTAAAATCTCATCAAAAAAGCCAAGGAAAATCATGGTTTCCTCCATAAAAATAAGCACTCACTACAGAATCTGCTAACAAATCATAGCTCCCAATTTTTTTTATTCATGTAGAAAAGAGGGATTTAAAATCTTATTATGAGAGGCATAACTCCCAAGAGTAAAAATGTCATCTGAAATGCTATTTATAGTAAGAAAGTAGAATTTAAATATATTTCCTAAACACGTTTTCTCTTAATTTTGGTAGAAATGCATTCAGACCCTTTTTATCATAGCAATAAACAAAGCCATGGGCTATCTCTGTTTAAACCACCTCAGTTTAACACAATTTGTAATGGCTATCATTAGAGGTTTACACAGAGTCCTGTTTTATGTCAGCCATGCTAAGATAATGTAGCTTAGGGTGCTCTTTGAAATGTATGCATAAACAGACACTTTCCCCATGTATCTGTTTTGTCATTTATTCTGCCGTGTAAACATTGTTATGAAATTTAGTCTAATCTTTTTCGGTTAATTCAAACATTTTCACTCTATTCGGATAAATGTAACCAAAGCCAGATGTTGGTCTCCATACTACAAGAGCTAATGTAATGTAAACACAATTCTCCTTCCTCCACTTCTCTGTTCAGGCCACATTTGAAGTTGTTCGCAATGCTTTGCCTTTACCTCATCACAGACCTCCCAGCAAGAGTCTCCATCCCAACTTATTTTTGCTTAGGTGTCTAGCTTTAAATTTCTCGCATGTCTCACCAATTCCATATTAATGTGCCAAGTGGCCCTGTTCAGTCTTGACAGGAATCACAAGGAATTCATGCCTTTATTATCACCTGTCCTTAATGGATTCCCAATTCAGTAGACACTCCTTCAGGCTTCATTTGCTGTGCAGAATCCTGCTACCCATCCTCTCACTTGTGAAAAGAAACATGCTCTTAATGGATTCCACTGACTCCCCATTCATTTTCACTGGATAGGGCCTTCTTTATACTCTAGCCTTTTTGGGAGCAGACTCCTCCACTTTTTATCTGCCACTGCCATTTCATACCATTATTCCAGCATTTCCACCTGCCCTAACAGGCATTTTCCCACTTTTCAACCCATTAACTCAGTCTACATTCATTCCTCATAGGGAAGGCTATATACATTTTTCAGGGTCCTGTATTTCCACCTGTCATGTTTTTGTCTGATTACCATTGATTTTTTTCAGTGGAACAATTTAACTCCAGACCACAGTGTTCTAAGAATGTAGCACAGAATCAAAAGACAATTTTGAGCATGTCATCCCGTAAGAGTATTTGCACCATACAAAGCTTGTTTCCCAGTGACCAAGCTTCTGTAGGCATTTATGAAAACATCTTTACCATCATGAAACCAAAGACAATTTCTTTTTTTTCCCATGTATCTCTGAGAAAGATTGATGAGCTTGTTTCCTTGATGAAATGTGTCAGCCCTGTGATGACATTAATATGCTTAGAGGTTACTGTTCTTAATTTTTAAAAAAATGTCTAGTCTCATTAATTAACTGATCTTAAACTTATGAAGATAGAATTAGAAATCTCATGTGAATTTTTTGTTGACTTCCTATGATGAGTTACTAAAATATTATTTCTATGTTTACTTTAGAAAATAGATTTAAGCAAACTACACAGATATTTAGTGGATTTAACTTTTCACAAGCCCTTCAACACTAAATACAAGAGAAAACCCACAATTTTCAAACTTGTTTCCACTTCTAGGAAAATAGAAGGTAGCAAATTAAATGTTGACACTTCAAAGAACACAGCATTGACTAATATAATTTTAAAATTCAATCACTATCTTAATTTTTTCAAAAATAGGCTTAAATAGCTATGTTACATAACTGTACTGTTCTATCTTGTGAATGCCAACTTTAACATTTCTGTGTATATATAAATCCGGGCCTGTTTTAATTCATACATTGCAATTTTGCACATTGCATTTTAATTGTAAAGACAGAGATTATCTAATTTAATTATTTAATGTTAAAACCGTAGAAATCAGAAACTAGAGAGAACATACTGAAGCAACTTAAATTAGGCCACATATTTAGTTAAAAGCAGCACTAGGGTAAAACAACCATTTACTAATCCCCTCATGAGAGCTATTTCTGTACTACTGCCCCAGGGTTCAATTTTCATCCTGGTCTTGGTGTTCTACTTCCTTCAGCTCCTCCTGCCCATTACACACAATGCACCTGCACAATGTACTCACACAGTATGGATGCCTATGTGTTTCTGTTTTCCTATTTGCACTGTGTTCTCCTCTTGAACATCTCCATGGGTGGCTCTTCCTGTGCTGTGTGCCATGTTTCTGACAGAAGTGATCCTATGGATGAACTTTATTCTGGATTCCCCAAGATGCCACAGGAACATGTTCTACTGTTCTGTGCTCCCCCATACAAGCTATCCTGTTTTTTTTTTTTTTCACATCTATGCTGCCTCAAGACCAGTATTCTTAAATGTAACCTGCGGGCTACAGGTGTCAACTGAGCAGCTGAAACACAGCCAGTGTAAACTGAGTTGGGCTGTGGGAGTAAAGTGCATGTACTTCAATGACTTGAGAAAAGAATACACACCATTATCATAAGAACTAATATTTGATTATATTAAGTAAAATGACAAAAGCTATTAAAAGTTACCTCACCTGTTGATTTTTCATCTTTTTATAATGTGGCTCCTAAAAAAGTTTAAATTGCACATGTGACTTTTATTATTTTTTTATTGGACAGCATTGCTCTAGAGCATAGACCATACATTTATGAATAGTTCTTTGAAGTGACCAAGATTTTTAAATTTTATATATTGAGGACCTAAATTTTAGCAGTTAGCTGATAATCAGCATCCGGTGATGCTTGCATTGCTCTAGTCACAAAGTAAGACAGGAAAGGAAGGTTCAATCCCAGTTCTTCTGATTCATCCTTTTCCACCTCATATCATTTTACTCTAGTGTGGGGCACCTTGTCACTCTAAAATATACATGCATAAAATTTGAATGAGCTATTTTTGTTAAAATATCTGGCTAACTTCAAAATAATCTAGTCTTGTAACTCAAAATAATTTCTATTTCATGTGAAACTTCATAGATTACTAAGAATGGCGGAGATTTTTTTCACTTAATGTGTCTAAGGACAAGGAAATAGAAATGTAAACTAATTATACCACTTTGATTTTCTTCCTAACAGTATAAAGATGATGAAGTTCTGTTGCTTGTCTTCTTAGTGCTTTGGGCAGGAGTGCTACAGTATATGGGGAAAGAAGGATCACCCCTTGGAATATGTTCATAACTAGACATCATGTTAATTGCATGTGTTTATTTAATAGGTTTGAATTTTTGGTTTTAATTTAGATCTATAGAAAAAGATCGAGCAAATGGTCTGTTGTTCCCTTGTCTCCCTTCCACTTCTGCAGTTTCCCCTATGATTGATATTTTACATTAATGTGATACAGTTGTTACAGCAGATGAACCAATATTGACACAACGTTGTTAACTAAACTTATAGCTGACACTGCAATTCACTCTTTCTGTAGTACATTAGGGAGATGTTGACAAATGTACAGTGATATGTATCCACTACTGCAGTACCATGCATAGTGAGTTCACTGCCACCAAAGCCCTCACTGTACCTAGTCCACTTATTATTCTCTCCTGTGGCCTGGGTCCCCCTAGCCATATGATCTTTGCACTCTCTGCGCAGTTTTGTGTTTTCTAGAATGACCTTACTTTTCACTCAGTATTGTGTATTTTTCAGATTGTTTTCTTTTACACTGATTTCTTTCACTTGTCGCTGTGCATTTCAGTTTCTTTATGTTTTTGATGGCTGAATAGCTCATTGCTAATTAATATTGGATTGTATGGATATAAGACAGTTCACTGATCCGTGTAGAAGGACTCTTCAGTTGCATCCATTTTCAGCGGCCAGTTATTAAGAAAGCTTCTATAAACATTCGCCTTCAAGTTTTGATTTAGACATAAATTTCGAAGTCAGTCGAGTACGCGCTGGTGAGTAACTGTTAGGTCATATGGCAAGAGGGTTAGACTCCGTGTTTCCCTGCACAGCACCCAGTAGGCCTAGCCGCCATGGAGACCAGAGCAAAGATGCCAGATATAAAAACTACTTGTGGCTTAAAAGAAAATGGCAAAACCAAGTGTGTTCTCTCAACATATGAAGTAGAACTGAAACTTCCAACTTTCCTTCCTGCACTGGCTCCCTGACTTTGCAGGAACCAGCAGTCTGCCATAAATCTTGGCTGGTAGTGACTAATATTTCCAGATTGCCCATAGTGAGCCCCTCTCCCTTTTGCACTCGGGTGGAGCTGCAAATGGGGAAGCCTCTGTTGGATGAGGCTTATTTTATGTGTGCCAACTGAAACAAAGGCCAGTGTGGACTTTTCAGCCTTCTAATGACTGAAGAAGCAACTCCTACCACCTAACGAACACAGGAGCTGGTAATCACAGCATCAAGAAAAGGCAAATAAGAATTTTTGAGCCAATTGATGTTATAGTGGAGATGTAAATAACAAATTGAAACTCAACGTGGTGCTTGTTTCAAAAACCTGATGTGCAAAGCATTTGCCTTATTATATCAGTATTTGATCTTTTTCTGCATATGTGTGTTTGGGGAGATTGAATTTTTCTGTGGTAAGCACATCATCTTTGTTTTTAAGCATTTTGTCTTTCATTCATTGGTACCCAGAGGCAGGAAGTTGAAACTACTCTCGTTACTCAAAATCATTCATCCATGACTTGGGAAAGGTTGTCCTTGTTAAACTGCTTTGGTTAGATATTCTCTGAGCTGTAACCTTCATCTTGTTCAGTTGAATTGATTAAAATAAGTTGTATGGAAATTAAATGCAAGAACTATTTACATAATGAAAAGAATGTGACAGAAACTGACAACCTTTAGAATTTCAAATGTAAAAATTACTTTGCTGTTACAATCAGAGTTCATACTTCTCTGACAATTGAATTATTCCAGCACGATGGACATCTTTCATGGGCTTCCAAAATAAGAAGATAATTGTTTGTGTCTCTTTTTGTCCCTAAGTGGAAAAACAATTTTCTTTTTTACTCATCTCTTTTTTAATCACTATGCATGGTGAGTGTATTAGCAATAAATTAATACAACAATGTGATATTCAATTAAAGAAGACATAGATGCTATACAAGCTAATGCACTTTATCAAAGTCACACTATGAATAGGAAGAGCTGATATTTAAATAAACACAATCATTTCTATTAAAGTATGTCTTTATTCATTTGCTTATGTTTTATCTTTGGTATGAGAATGCAAGAGATCATTTAATGCATTCAAAAGTTACTTCACTGAATGTTAGCTACTGAATCTGAGAGTGTAGACTGTCTGACATGCTCTTTAATTATTAGAATGTGAGAGGAAAATTTGTTAAGGTAATTACTTTTCTCTCTTGAACTCACTAAATCTTAACAGATTTTTCTTTGTGGTGCTGGCTTCTGATCAACTTGTCCTACTGTCCTACAAACACATGATGAGTTAGGCAGTTGCTCTCTCTAATTCTTATGCTCTTCTCATAAAAAGGGTGGATTTGGGCAAGAAGTCCAAGGTTCCTTGTAGCTCTAACCTCTCAGAATTTGAGACCCAGTGACTCGCAGTGTATTCCCATGGTAGCCCAGACTTATACAACTGTCTTTATTTTCATTTCCCATTCTGCCATCTTTTGGTGCTCTCAGGTAATACAGATATTATTAATAGCAGCCTGGAAAAAACACAAAATGAACATAGTCACAAGGAGATAGATGATATCTTGTGTGGTAACACTCAACTCTGTAGAGATGGTATACCTTATACTGAGTGTAAATGTTATTTTTCCTAAGAGAATATCATTTAAAGAAAACTATCAAATGCTTAATCTCAAATTCAATAGGATTAATGCCTTTGTTTTGTTTGTAGAAAAAATATATATATTCCCATTATAAATGCTGAATTTATTCTCATTCTTGCTGAAATCTCATATAAAGTCTATTGCTTTGACAGTTACAGAATATGGAGTTATTTTCAAATTAGGGAATTTAATGTGTTTGCCTTCTTATTTTTCCTTAGTGGAAAACAAATTGCTAAAGTCCCCACTTTATTTTAGGTGTCTTTCTTCTTAAACTCTCCACAGAAAAGTATCTGTAATGCTTGGATTGGAACAGAAACACTCCATGATGTTCTCCTAAAAAATCCACTTTGTTACTTTTCTCTAGTCTACATAAAAAACACATAATTTTATTCAGAGAAAACAATGACCATGCTATTAGAAAAACATAAACGCTTTTATTAGCAATAACATATCGCATTTGCATACAGAAAGGGCAAGCACAAGTGGGGTGTTTCTCTTCTTTAGAATCAACATATTAGCTCTTCTAGCAAATTCTTTTTTAAACTATATATTGTTGACAAAAGCATAGAAAAATATTTGCATAAAAGCAAACAAAGTACACATAATTTAGCACCAATTGCCTTTAAAAATCTCAAAGAGCTTTGCTTTTCTTATTGTTGAAGTAACACCGTGATATTATAAAATATAGTCAGTTGGCTCAAATAAAATTAACTTACTTAATAAACTCTTTTACTCTCTCAATGATGTCATCTCATTTCTTTAATCAGATAACACATAGTTTCCCAGGTTTTCTTTTGCATTGGCACTGTCCCACTGAATTCACCTTGGTCAACATTTTAACCCACATTGAGAACTGGACAAAGAATACAGTTTACTTAAATATGAGTTCTTACTGACAGTGTGACTTTTTAAAATTATGTCCTAGAGTATCCACTTCCCTTTTTAAAGAATTGAACCTCTGCTTGAGGATTTATGAGAAATGCATTTTAACCTCCATAAAGCATTCAAAATACTCTCTCTTTCTTTGAACACATTTATCCCATCATTCTTGGCAGTGTGTCTTTTAATATAGTAATTTTTTAAAAAAAGAAATGTTCTCTGTAGTTTTTGATCATCCTTCTATTTAACAGGGACTGAGATAAGGTCTCTAACATGGTACTGTGGGCCTCAAATAGGAAAGCATTTATCTCAGGTCTTCGCATTAAGAAATGTCACTAGAATTATCAGCTGTGATATAGAAGGAATGTTGTATGTAATTATCGGGCCTTAACAGTGCACAGCAATGTGATAAATCCTGTACTGAAAGTATACACAGAGATAAAAGATCAGAAAATGATTGCTGCTAACTCAGTCTTTTCCATCTCAGGGAATGACACCAAAATTTATTCAATTGCAAAGGTATAAATAAACAAAACTTGGTGTGTTATTTGATTCTGCCCCCACTTCTTCTCCTCCTCTCTTTCCATGCCTGTTTATCTTTGTCTTTATTCTTTCCTAACACATTTGATTTTCACTTCTTTTATCTATTCAACCACCACCCTAAAGGAACCCACTATCATCTTTTTAGGAACACACTTTCTCCAAAATAGGTGTGCTGCTTTCCCTCTTGCTTCCTTACACACCTGTGCTGTCCATGGAGCAGAGTAATCTTTCTCAAATATGAGTATGACAGACATATTCCCATACCTGTACCACACTGACGTTCGAATGAAGCTAAAACCCCTTGCTGTCATCTAGAGTTTACTCCTAATCTAGCTCCTATTTATATCTCCAAGGTCGCTTTATCCCAATTCCCTCCTTCTTCATTGAGTTCTTTCAATATTATTGACCATATGGTCTACTGAAATTGATGCTCCTTTCGTTCAATCACCTCACCTCTTCTCGCTGCTGACCTCCTCTTTCTACTTTGTGTGGCACATCACTTTCTACAAGTCTCTGAATCTTGCATGAAAGCAGCTCTTGATATACTATCACAATACTCTCTCCTATCATACTGCTTAGATTCTCTGTTGAAAAAAACTCTGTCTACAATTATCCTTCCATTTAGCTCTATGTATGCCTCTTTTCTATTATTACCCTTTGTTTTAGTTACTTTGCTTGCTGCTGAGACAAAATATCCAAACCCACAAGTTAAGGGAAGAAAGGTTTATTTCATATCACAATTTGTAGAGGTTTTAGTCCAGAATCAGCTGCATCTCAAGCAAGGTAACATGGGAGAGGGGAAAAGAAGAGGGGAATCATAAAGAAGAAAGAGTTCACAGCTTGGCAGGCAGGAAGCAAAAGTAGCAAGCAACAAGCAGCATCAGACCTATCTTCTTTCTGTACTTTTACGTTCCATCCAATCTATAAGTCTGTTGATCAATGGCACCCATACCCAAGGTGGGGCTTCCACTCTCCACACACTTCATCCCAGTATCACACCTTTAATCCACATTCACACATCCTGATCCAGCCACTTTCAAAACTCTCCACCTATGATCACATGAGGCTTTGAGGTGATATGTAGATACAACATATAACATTCAACCCCAGTCCCCTAAAGACTTATGCACATCCCTTTATACAAAAGGTATTTAGTCCATGTATAAGAGTTGCCAAAGTCCTAACAGTTTCCTCATTGCTAAAAAGTCCAAGTCTCCTCTGAGATTTAAAGCAAACTCTTAGCTATGAGCCCCTGTACAAATAAAAAGAAAGTTAAACCCTTTCATCATGCAATGGTACATGACAAACATTCCAATTCCAAAGGTACAAGTAGGGGGCTAGAAAGGAATAGGAACAAAGCAAGTCTCAAATCCTCCAGGGCAAACATTAAGTCCTGTAGTTTTATGTCTAGTATCCAGGGTAATCTGTGGCAAGATGTGAACTTCAAAGGGCTTGGCTTATCCCCACTCCTTCCTTCTTCATTCAATCCTTTCAATATTATTGATAGCATGAACTGCTGAAATTGATGTTCCCTTTGTTTATTCAGCTGTTCTGCCTAATGAGTTCCTGCTCCTACTTTGTGAGTCTCCTTTACTTTTCTCTCACTGCTGTGACAAAATACCCGATGCCCAGAATTAAGGAAGGAAAGGTTTATTTATCTCACAGTTTGTGGGTTTCAGTCTGTAATCAGCTGGCTCCAAGGTAGGGTGGAATGGTACAGGGGCAGCAGTCCAAGGCAGCAGAAGACAGCAAAAGCAGCAAGTGTAAAAAGAGGAGGAAGAGCAAGTCTCTTTTCCTCGCTTATATTGTAAACAGACTAACCCCACCCAGAGGGGGTGTTGCACTCACACCATCTCCATGCCTTCCTCTTGTACAGGATGAGGATGTTTACAAAGTGAGGACCTGGCCTCCTGCTGAGTCACTTAGTTAAACTCCTAAACTTCTCAAATTGACACAATGAAACCACATCATAGAGCAGCACATGCATGTCCTTTTCACCTCAGGATGTAGAGCTGCTGAGTTACTTCAGCTTCTAGACTCCTCAAGTTGACACAACGTATCAACCATTACATGGTCCTTGATGTACTCTTAAATGGTTTCTTTCCCTCACATCATTGTACTTAGATCATCTGCTGAGAAAAATCTGTGAACAAATATCTTTCCGTTTATCTCTATAAATATCGCTTATCTTTTCTTGTCCTCTCTTCTTGATCCACAGAATACAGCTTACATGAGTATAGGTTCTTTACCTATCTTGTTCAGAACTGTAGTTTTAGCCTGTGAAAAGAAATGCCCAACAATAATATATGATCATAGAATATATTTGTAATAGTTAATGCATTGAAATTAATGGGTTAAATAAGTACTTAAGCTTACCCTTATGCACACTATATTTTTCTCTATGTAACCAGTCACTTCATAAACCACCACAGTTCAGTTAGGTCAAATATTTTAACTACCTAATATTTTAAAATGTCTCTTCTGAAAATAAGATCACTTACCTTCTCCTCGACTTCCCAAGGAATTATGTAGCAATGCTCACATTATATAGCAATCTAATCTCAGGTAACTACGTTGTAGAGTATCTCTATCCAACTGGTTTTCTGATAACGTATAGAAATGACTGTACATTTTCTTCTCTTTATTCCTTAATACCTACATCCCAGATTCTCATGGAATTCACTACCTCTACTTTAATTTTCTGGACCAGATGTCATTTTAGGAGTGAAACTTTCCCTCACCACTTATGTAAATTAAGCACCCTATGCTCTGGCCATTCCCATTTTTTTGTATCCTGCTTTAGTTTTCTCACAACACTTATTAATGGAGCAAATAAACATTAAATATTTACCTGTTCATTTTCTTTTGCTTATCTCTCTTGCTTCACACATACAACATAAGCACCACATGATAGATGTTTTGGTACGATGTTCTTAGCTGTAACCTAGTTGTAGAACAGGGCCTGCAATAGCTACCCCTTGCATATTTGCTGAGTAAATGGGAGATCAAAGATTTGGTATACATAAAACATTAGGTTGGACATTAAAGAGGAAATTATGAGTAGGATATTGGCTTATCGATTTCTGTAATAATGCTAAACTAGCTAAGAGCATTAGGAATACCTCATGGATGATTTTGGACTAATCCTGAAACAAAGAGGATATCGACCATCAGAGGTGTTTGAATACTTCAAGCACATTATAAATGACTAATACAAGAATGTGTTGAAGAAATAGTGATAACTTAGCTTGTTTAAGGCCAGGGACACTGTGAGAGGGAATAAAAAGAAGCAGGTAGCATATATTAGGTTGTGACACACCCAGTTACAGCCCAAATAGTAAAAATAGCCTTGCTTCTCCTCTCAAATATTTGCAAAGCTATCATTTCTGTCTTTACTGAAAAGGTATTTGCTCCCTTCATTAACTACATCAATTTTAATGATCTTATTATTATTATTATTGATTTTACCATGAATTAAATTTCTCTATGTATCACGTGTGTGGACACATGTGCATATGTATATGGATACACTTTCCATTAGTCTGTTGTCTTCAAATGTAAATAGCACCTTTTCACATTTTGCCTATGATCATACCTTCTACCTGTAGGTATCTGTTTAGTTTTGTACACTAATACAGATATCTTTTATGACAAGTCACTAAACTAAAAATGTTGAAAAGATGCATTGAGGAAGTATTATGGAAGTTCTTCGGTGCTAGCTGGCTTGAATTTTGTTGTTATTGTTGTTGCTGCTGTTTTTGGTCCTAACAATCAAACTCAGGACCTCGCACTTGCCAGGCAGGCTCTGGGTCACTGAGGTAAATCCCCGGCTGTTGGCTTGAGTCTGTGGACAGGAAACAGAAACCTAAACAAAATATTTGAACTTGAAAAGTCACATTCCAACTTGTATTGCAGGAGAGATTAATCTAGCGTCATAGATTTGATTACAGCAGGGAGATTTTAGGATGGAGAGGCGATGTGGGAGATCAATCCAATCGGTGTTTCAAACTAGTTAAGAGGTAATGAGTATCTGAAGTGGAGTGGAACAAATGAAGATGGAAAATAGGGGACGAAAGGAAGCCTATTGTTCAGGTATATCGGCTGAGAGACTAGCAAATCATGTGCTTAGGGAACGCTCTTGTGTTTAAGTCTGAAAGATTTAAAGACTGGTGGAACCATGACCAGAAAGAAGGCAATATGAATTTGGGGAAAAAGGATTTCAAGCTCCGTCCGCTGAACTAGGATTGTATTGACCATCACGGTACAGATGATTAAGAGAGTGCCAAAACATGCTATTATTCAAGGAGAAGATGCTATCACTGCTGACACAGGTTTTGGTTATACCTGCAAAGAATGAATGATTAAAGCTGCAGTTGAGTATTCTAATTGTTCTTTTTAAGAAATTCAAGCAAACTAGCTCAGCGAGGATGTGATTTCTCAATGAAAATCTGTAACAAGTGTGTCAGTGGAAATGGCAAATGAGTCAGGAGATACTTTCAGTGAAGAAGTCACAGAAGTTTGGGTTACACTGTAAGTAGTAAATACAAGAAATCAATGGGAGAAAAGCAAATTATCTCTATATTGGGAGAGAGTTTAATCATATCATGGTGGTAGATGTTGCTACAGTTACTCCGAGGTTACTTTTCACTTTTTATTTGTGGTATAAGATGAACCACCAATTATTGATTTAGGTCATCCCATCTTTATTATGGTCTTATTTGTACCAAGTACTTGGATTAAAAGTTTGCTAAACTGATTCATATTTCTCAGGGTACCGTCTGGCTAGTAAACAGACACATAAACCAAAAAATATAAAGACATGTACTACTTGTGATGATAGAAAAACATCTGTAAATTCCACTGTGGGCACCAATGACTTGGTGGTACTTCAGCTCATAGAGCTGAATGTGAAAATATATAAAGAAGGTGTTGAATGATTTTTTTAAGAAAATATTGGTAGTGTTCCCCAGTCCCTCCAAGGATGAGCAAGAAAAGAGGAACAGGAAAGCATAAGAAGGATTTTTCTGGAA
This sequence comes from Chinchilla lanigera, assembly GCF_000276665.1. Lineage (NCBI taxonomy): Eukaryota > Metazoa > Chordata > Mammalia > Rodentia > Chinchillidae > Chinchilla > Chinchilla lanigera. Next base: position 16,933,173 of record NW_004955404.1, on the reverse strand, counting down.
GTTGTATCACTATAAATAAACACACAGATGCAAAACACGGTATGTATCATTTTTGTGAAAATATACACTGGGTTATGCTAGCAGGATGTAGAGCTGAAACAGAGATCAGGAATCCTGTAATGTATCTGTCCTCATAAGGAGGTAGAGCATACTCCAATAGGTGAAAGTTTATACCAGGGAGAAATAATCTAATTGTGCTCTTAGAAATGTAGCGTTGCAGGTGTGCCAGAAAGATTCAAAGGATTAGGAAGGGTATTTCAATAAACCAATAATCCAGGGAAGAGATTAGGATCATCTCATCTACATTCTTAGTAGTGAGGTAGAGAAGGAGAGAAATTTCAAGGTTTGAAGACAGAGTGTAAATGTTTAATTTGAAAACGATGGAGGAGACACTAAAAGCCATGCAGTTTGAAAACCAGGTTGATGGAGCTGACATCACAAGGTGAGAAAAGTGAGAGCAGAACTTCAGCTGGTAGAAAAAATCCCAGGGCTGTTTGCGGCTACATGAAGTCCATAACACTCACCTGTCCAGGAGAATGTGCTGACGAGACTATTGGAGGGCTTCAGAAGGCAAAGTGGAAATGGAGGCTGCGGTCTGTGAACGCACTGTAATGTAGGTTGTAATTTAAGGGATAGAAGGAGAACAGAGTGTAGAGAGGAGAAAAACCAGAAGATAAGGTAGAGCATGAAGAAATCAACTGTTGTAAGAACATTCAGAAGTGTCTAAGAATATAATTGTCGGGGTTGGGTATTTAGCTCAGCAGCAAAACTCTGGCCTGGCAAGCCTGAGGTTGTGAGTTCAATTCCCAGTACTGGAAAAAAAATATATATATATATAATTGTCAAGGACTGGACTGTCAAGGATATGGACTGGCAAGAAATATTGGGATTCCTGAAGGGATGTTCAGAAAATAAAAGGCATAATTATCTTGAAAGGATCAGTTATAGCAATAATGTGATACCCAGCTGGAGAAAGATAACAGGAAAGCTGTAATATTGGGTGGTGAGAGCAAGGCCATATTGAGGGATAAGAATAAGCCTAATTGCAAGCATAGCAAATCTCTCAGCTACAGAATGATATGAAGAGAGGTTTAAATTGCAATTTCTGGGTGATACATGGATGGATGGGTAGAGAGATGTATGGAGCCTGGCCACAATTTGTATTCGTGATCATGTAACTTTCTTTACCATTTTTGAAACTTGCAATTCATCCCTCTCCATTCTCTTTCACTCTATTTCTTGATCCCCTTTTCATTGCTAACGCTCTAACTCCATATTTTCTATTATTTATCTATAATCTTGCTCTTATATGAGAAACTATGTAATAGTTAAGCTTGTAATTTGTATTTGTTTCACTTAATAGTATGGTCTCAAAATGCATCCATTTTCCTAAGAATAATTCAAGTTTATCCTTTTTTTATGGGAGACTAATACTGCATTGTGTGTATATATCACACCTTCTTTGTTCATTCATCTCTTGATGAACATATGAACTGTTTCCAAGAGTTAGCTACTATGAACTGTTTTGCTATCAACAAGGATGTGTGGGGATCACCTAGAAGGGGATTATCTGAGTAAACAGAATGTCTAGTTTTTGTTTTGTGAGGAATCTCCACACTGATTTCCATAACATTTTTACTTGTTTAGAATCCCACCAACAACATAGATGGCTTTCTTTTTGCCTGCAACCTTGCCAGCATTTGTTATTATTCAATTTCTTGATGACAGCCATTCTTTCAGGAGTAGGGTGAAATCTAAATGCTACTTTAGCTTGCATTTCTCAAAAGGCCAGAGAGGTTGAACATTCTTTCAAGTATTTATTGGCCACATATACTTCCTCTCCTGACAAGTTACCCATGCCAGTTACCCATTTTTTATTCTACCTTTTTTTGGGTGAGTCAAATTATACTGTGTTCTTTATATCTTCTAGATATTAGTCCACATTCCAAGAAATAGTTAGCAAAATATCTTCCCCATTCTGTCTCATCTGCTGTGCAGAAGCTTTAATTTGATATGATTCCATTTGTTGATGTTATATTTATGAAAAAAATTGAATGTATTCTCTGATTAATTGTGGTTTGTGTTAGTCAACTTTCTGTTACTGTAACAAAGTATCTCAGATAATCAACTTATAAAGACTGAAGGTTTCTTTTGGCTCACAGATTTAGACTTTCAGCACAGCACTGACTGACTTTGTGGATCTGTGCCTGTAGTGAGGCAGCATATCAGTGGCAGTGGGTCTCACAATCTCCTTCAAGTGTGTGTCACCAGTGATCTAAAAATTCTGATTGGGCCCCAAGCTTTCAAAGGACACATCACCTCTTTTGGGGTACATTCTAAATCCAAACTGTAGCAGGATTCATTTTCAAAACTTTTGGTCCACAGTATTAACTATTATTTCACATTAGAATGACAGTAATTGTATGGGGAAAGCAGTACAAAAAGACATCTGTTAGTCCAGCATAAGTGCAATCCAAGTTTTCTGTACAATTTTGTTTGTTTGTTTGTTTTGGTTTTTGGTTTTTGGTTTTTCTCCGGTACCAGGAACCAAACTCATCACCTTGCACTTGCCAGGCAGGCGTTTTTGCTGCTGAGCTAAATCCCCAGCCCCTTCTGTACAATTTTTTACTTTTTACTTTTTAAATGTTTTCTCAATAGTGATTATGCTTTTAGATGCTAGAAGCATGAACCACAATGCTTCATATCTTGGCATCACTGACATCATCATAGAAGAGGTACATTTGTGTGACACACCTGATATTTTTTGAAAATGTGAAGTCAAATCAGAACAATTTTTTTGAATTCCAGTCCTCTGGAATCGCTGGTGTACAAGGTCTCTTGGTGGAGCTTAAGTCTGAGATAATTGTGTGTTTCTTTTCCCCATAATTTGGACTCATATGGTTCATAGAGATTTGGCATTGTCTCGCAACCTTCCCTCCAGCCAGCTTGCCACTCCAGATGGCAGAGGCGCTCTGAACAAGCTGAATCCGCTGGTCATGAAGGTAAAGTAGCATTTATTTATAAATCCTTGGCTAGTCTTGCTTACCACTGTTATTCACTTCATTCTTCATGAACATGCAGCTCTTAACTCTTTATACTCCTGAGTAGTAGTAGAAAGTGTTTGAACTTTCAAGGCTGATAATTTATTTATTTTTATTTTAAAGATAAAAGAATGAAAACATCTTAACAAACACACATACATTTAGAAAATATCAGAAAAACAAGAAATACAGAATCTCAGACAAGGTTGATAATTTAAATAAATAAAACTAACAATGTTTTCCAAAATCATGTTACTAACATATGTACAGGGAAGCCAAGTCAAATATGACATTGATTTTTATATAGCTTATACTTTAAATTATTACTTATATTCTTTGAGAATACAGGTGACCCTTTTCGTTTTTCAGTGAATATTTTTCTTTATAAGTTTGAGCAGAAAGCTGGGGATTTAGCTCAGTAGCACAGTGCCTGACTAGCTAGTGCAAGGTCGTGCGTTCAATTCCTGGTACTGGAAAAATATATATATATATAAATTTGATCATATCATACATGAGTTAAAGTATTTTATAAGAATTTACAAATGAACAAAATTAAGGGTTTAGTAAAAAACACAATTAGATGCATTTAGTCAGGGTTTTTTGGTTGTTAATTTTAATTTCTAAAACATTCATTTTTCTATCCTTAGACCAACAAAAGCTAAAAGGTTAGTTCTCATCCCGCCATCTAAACACATCTTCAGCATATACATCTCATTTTAAAATGCAGAGAGACTGAACCCTATCCGTACTATTACACCTATAACACATACTTTTCAAAGATTCCTCAGTATTCATTTGAAATTTTATTTATTAACTTCAAGATAGATTTTTCACAATGCAATGTTGAGTAAGAGTTTTCAAGTAATAAAAGTGAAACAAAGGGTTTTTTGCAAATCCTTTGAAAATATTGTTAGAGAACTAACAATATTTTCTTTAGAACCACCTACATTTGTTTCATTTTTAGTCACATTTTATTCTAAGTAGTTCTCACGCTAAATAATCATGAGAGTCCTGAATCTTCTCAGCAGTCAGTTGCTCCAAAGGCAAAGAAATTTTTACAGGTTTCTCCATCTGCCTACTGTTTGCATAAGATACAGTAAATATCCCATTTGTCTATCAAAAACTGCAAGTCACATTTTGAATCTAATCAGAGGTGACTGCAGTATTTCTCAATGCCATATTTTGTGGGAAAGCCTTATGCTGAATCTGAAGAACAAAACTGAATATCTGCATGACAATAACATTCCACTAAATAAAAGTATTTATCTCATAATGTTATTAATATGATATCTCAAAAACAGAAATGGCAGTGTTTATTTCCTGGGGCCACTATCATATGTAGGAACATCAGCACTGAATATACATCTTTTTATTATTTTGGTAAACTGGGCAACAGTCACTTGTGCACAAGAGAAGTTGCATTTTTTCACATTTATAGGAGAGGAAATGGAGTTAAAGAACATAAAGCACTGAATTCATTAAGCCTTAGGGATATTCACTTGGGTTATTCTTTGCAACTGAGAGAAGGAGATTAATTAAAGAAATGGAAATCAAAGGACAAATGCATAATATAGCAATTTATTTCAGTTAATAAATGGTTGTATTTAGTTTTATGGTGGAGAAAGACATGTCACTTTATGTTCCAAAGAAGGAGCTTAAGTAAAAACTGTGGAAAACAATAAGCAAGTCGCTAGGGAAACACATTGACCTCCTCCTTTCTCCTTTGTAAATGAGTCTTAACACTGGTTATAGATTGTATTGATCATATATTAAAATGACAAATGGCCTCCACATTAGTTTGCACACAAGTGTCTTAGTGAAACCCATTGTAACTTGTCAAATGAAACCTAAGAATTGAACTAGACATTGATGGACAAGACCTTCCACTAACCACGGAAAGCATGTAGATTCTTCCTGATTAAACTAATGCTCCTGAGTTTAATGAGCTTCTATTGATTGGGGATTTACTGCTACAATATTTTATTGTATTGTTGTCCACAATACTGTACTTAAGAAGTGGCAGGCATTTTGTTACACATTTGTTTCTTAGAAGCTTGTAGCTCAATCAAAAATATTCCAGATGTATGACATATTACATGTAGAGTCAATTTGACTGTAAATTATTTTCCATGATTTTATATGTATATATATATGATTTTTAAATATATTATTTAATATTTATGATTTAAATATATATAACTGGAAATATATATATTTCAATTTTCTATGAGTACCCAGATAAATGAATGTATGTGCTAGTCTATGAATTGTATGAATATTTGGTAAAGAGTTCTTGTTGAAAAGAAGACATAATACAATAATGTTTAACAGAACTGTCTCATAAGATCACAAGAACACACCTAACTGTGGTGAATGGAAAATGATATTTTGGAAGTTTCCCTTTAGTTATAAATCATGGACTAAGTGCTTAGCATTTAAACTTTTTAGATATATACTATTATTATAGAAATAATGGCAGTACAAGGTAAGAATTATTTTGAAATGAAAAGGTAAAGAAACTGACATCTGTCACTTTGTTCTGAATAATTTTTCAGAGAATGCAGAGAGCATCTCAAAATATGGAAATATTAGTGTTTTATTTAAAATCAGCTGATTTTGGAGCACACTAAAATTTAAAAGTAAATTTCTCTCTGTTTTTTGGAGGAAATATCTTTTTTCTCCTTCAACACTTTTATGAAAGTGATACTATTTTCAATACCTAGTGCATTATTTCTCTCTTTGGACCAGGCATTTAAATATTTGCTGGATGATTTAATTAATGGATAAGTGTAACAGATGAATGAAGGGATGTTTTGAGGTCAAATTCATTTTTTCAGTTTCAATAAAATTGTGAATAATATTTTATTCAGAGATGTATTATATTCTACCTGCACTTTACAATTGAAGTCCTGTACTTACCCTTCTGGAGTAAACAAACATACAAACAGTGTGATTCAGACCACTTGACTTATTGATTGTTGGAACTGTTTAAGATATATTCTGGAGTTTTTGGTCAAGCAAGTATACATGAATATACAGTAGTCTGGAAGTCCTAATTTATTCTTGCAATTTCCAAATGTCTGTGAGATTTTTAAATATACCAACCACAAAATCAAAAAGAACAGCAAAGTGCTTTAGACCAATAGGTAAAATCCAAATATTCCCAAAAGCATATTTTAGAAATTAATGAACCAGTAGATATTCTTTGAGTATATTATATACAATTTGTTATATAATTGTTCCTTTATATTATAAAATTTATATTATACACTTTATATTCTACACTTTAGCAAATTGCTAACATAGGTGGAAGTTAGGTAAGTCATCCGTGTTAATTACCTAAATGCCATTATATAGAAGAAACCTTCATTATTTATGATTTTTTCAAAAACATATCATCCAGGAGAAAAACAATGTATGCTGCTTTATGTTTTACATCATATGTAAAATTATTGGCTCTACTGAATGTATCTTGTTGGATATTTAATGAAGCCATTGAATGGCAATATCTTGTTGGATTTTTAATGCAATTTAGCAAAGACACTGTTTAAATGTGACTATTAAGTATAATACCTCAGATATAAAAGAGTAGGTTGACTCTACTGTTTTGATACTTTTCATTAAGTTTACTGGTACAATTTAGATATCATGTTCACATTCTTCATACGGAATTTACAACTGTACATGATATTGCTTGATTCTTCTTTTTTGCCTCTTCTCCCCTTTCTTCAGTCCCTCTTCCCTTCCTTATTTACAAAGGTTTGTTTTCATTTTATAATTTTTTTCATAACTTTTCCTTTTCCCTTACTTTCTCCCTCCCCACTCCCTAGTTCCCCTTTCCTTTTGAACAATTTCTTCCTATTTCACAATATCTATTATACGTTTTGGTCCTTATTTACATATTCAGTTTCTCACAGCAAGACAATGTGATATTTACACTTGTGTCCAATTTATTTCACTTAAGAGAATGGTCTTATGGTCAATGCATTTAGTTATAAATGTATCAAGTATATCTTTCTTTACAGCTGAGTAGTACTGTAGAGATACTCATGCTTTTGTTCACTGATTCACATACTTCTCAGCATCTTTCAGTTTACATATTTGCAGTCATACTGATTCTATGAAATGAAGAAGGTGCATAGCTAGAAGGTATAATGATGTGTAATTATGCTGAATGATATCGACAATTCATAAACCTACTAGTTTGTACAATTCAATAAATGGGAGGAGACACATTGAGAAAACTGAACTTGCCTTCTTCATGGTTCTAAAATGAAAAAAGAGAGAGTTAGATGAAAAATTGGAAGGCCAGATTCTCTGCACACTAAAATCAATGAGAGCTTTACAGTAGAAGTAACAGAGCCAGAATATCTCTCTCCCAGTCACAGTCTGGTTCACAGAGCTATACAGCTTTATAATTGCCACAATATTGAGTTGGAATGAATGTTTTTCTAGTTCTACCCACAGACACAAAAGATAAGTTAAGCCAGAACAACCTTAATGGAGTATTTATTTCAATTCCTAGTAATGTGTACAGTTTTAAAATAGAATTTAGGAATTTTAAATGGTTTTCTTATGCTGTGAAAGATGTATTGACAGGAGAGATACATTAATGTTAATCACAAAATCTTAGAGGAAACTTGTCTCCTTGTTCTTTAAATCCATTAATTTTTAAAAATTTTCTTTGAACAGAAAAAAACCACAGAATTTTAAAACAAGATACTAGGAGAGTAACAATGGTTGTGTATTGTTATCTTCAAAGTAGTTACTCAGAGTTCAAGAGATAGGCATGAAAACTTGTTCAAACAATAGTAGTGCTTATTTAAAATGTTTCTCCTTAGTCACTGTATAAACAATGAGAAGACTGATTAGATCTTCAATTTGTGAAGACATTCCACATATAAATGCATTTATTTTGCCTTGTCTTTCTCAATAGTTTATAGAAAGCTGAGTACATATCAGTGAACTTTATGATCTTAAGTTTTCCTTTCCTGGGTTAAATCTCCTTAAATCACTGTAACTGTAATGCCAGTTACAGTAGACTATACACTATAACAAGTAATGCCAGGATTGAAAAATAAAAATGAGTGTGCAAATCAGGGTGTAAAGTGAGAGGAAAAAAAGTGTGAAAAAGGAAGAGAGACTAGATCATGCACAGATATCAACATTTAATGTGTACTAAAGAAATGATCTTTATTACTCTGCTCCCTGTACTTCCTGAGCCAGTATCCTACTATTTATGTAGGCTGCTACACTTATGAAAATCACTCAGGCTCAGAATTTGACCTTTCATCCCTAAGACAGCTAATTCTTAAATGTAATCATTCTGAATTAAGCATAAACTTCAAAACAACAGGAAGGCTGTAGGTCTGTGTGAAGTGTCATGTTGCATCTTCTCTCTCGGGGACCTGAGCCATTAACTAACCCATCATCTCCCTTGTTTACAGTAAAGTGTAGTATGCATGTTTTGCGACCTTTATCAATGTTATGTCCACCACACTCCCACGTTAAAAGCATTTCTATAGAAACAAAAAAGAATGAGGAAAATACTTATCACTTACATTGTTCTAGCATTTTTATTTTCACGGCTTGCTTAAAATAGATATGCTTATAGGAAGAAACAGCTCCTCTAAGGTATAATGAGGTACAGAATGTACTGTTCATGAAAAATTTATATATACAAACGCTCTTACAAAAGCATAACATAATTCATCCTTTATTAGAAGTTCAACCGAAGACATGGACATTTTCCTCCAACTGTGAGCTAACACTTTCCAAAGATTAATCTAAAGAAAGCAAACTGTGTTATGACTGTGTCAATGTGTGGAAACACTTGAAAAGGTTCCTATAAAAGGATAGTCTGGGAGAAAGTCCTTGGTTATCCAGAACTTCTGTGTTTCTTAATAAAACAACAGAGAAAGGAAAGATAGAAGCTGACCTTTCAATTTCATAAAATCTTATTTTGTTCTAAGTTTCTCCAGTTATGGGATCCAGAAAGAAGATAAACATTAATTTTAAAAGAATCACCAGGACTTGGAGTGTGCTAATCTAAAGGTGAGTTCTGAAGCTCAAGGCAGAGACTAACGGTTCAATTACCGCCAGGTGCGTTTACACATCAAGTAACTGCGCGGCAACAGATGAGTCTCGGTCTTTCCAAATTGTACAGCAGTTAAAAGCGAAATCTGTAGAGCAGAATTTCTCGGTTTTAGCTCTGCTGACATTTTGGAATAAACAGGTCTTTTGTGCGTGTGTGGGGATGTCCTGTGCATGGTAATGTAAGCCATTTTTCTGGCTGCTTCTAAATAGATGCCAGCCACACTGCCCCTACCATAGTTGTGACAGCCTATGGTATCTCCAGTCACTTAAAATGACTTTTGTATGAGAAATTCCAACTATGAATAATTTAATAAACAAAATGAAATGCACGTGACAGGAAACATGGAGGCAGGCTTCACGAGGCTGGGAAGGGGATTTGAGGATGGAAAGAGACAAAAAAGGAGAAAGGGAAGTGGAAGTAAACATGGTTAAGATGGATATGTATATGTACCAACGTTCTAAGGGGAATGTAATTATCACATATGCCTAATGTATACTAATAAAAAGAGAAACTTAAAGCACAACCAACCTTGTGTGAAAAAAGCCCAGCCCCCCAAAGAACCATTGCTTTAGGATAGGATTAGTTAACTTTCTTTTCTGTTCTTGTAGAGACAGCACAAATAATAATTGCACTCAGTTGATGGAATTGTTATGAAGATGAAGGACTTAGAGAACTCAGAACACTGTCTGGTGTGTAAAGATGTGTGGTGTTTTATGAATGACAATTTCTTTGAACACAGAGTGGCTATTCTTGACTGCTCTAAATTTGGTCATGAGTTGACATTGCCATGTTTGTATTCATTTTAGGATCACTTATTATCTGGATCCTATTCTTCTATTTCCCATGCTATTAAACCATGGTTTGCCCTTTTTACCTGAAAGAACTAATAAGCCAGAAATGGCAATAGGAGTAAATTATTTAATTTTATACTGAAAGAGTGAAAGCCTTAAATTTATACCATTACAAGAAATGAGATAATTTTGCCATCATTTCCAAGTAATAGAAAATTTGAATTGACCATGTTAAGACCAAGGGCATAGAATTTGGGAACTGAATTACAAAAATAACTCTGAGACCTTGGCAAAACTGTAAGGATCTTAGATTTTTCAGGTGTTTTCTTTTTTGAAATTCATATTTCTTCAGGGCATTTATTTAGTTGAAAAGGGAGAAAGAAACCTGTAAGAACGAAATTATGGTTAAGTTGGTGATTTTGTTAGCTTTGGTGGGGAACAGCCTCATGAGATTAATAATCTGCCACACAGGACTCCCTCTACAGGTATTTTCCCCTTGGTCTTCTATTGATTCTGTGCCAGATGCATATTTCATAAAGGCTGATGAATTTAAGAGCAGATCTAATGGCTGCTTTTGTGTATCCTTGAAAACAGCTTTCAAAAGTCATTAGGCCTGAAAAATGGTAGGGTTTGCACCCTGCAGACACCATTCCACAGACCAACATATTCCAGGTAGAATTTTCTTTCTTAATTCATTGCAAATTTGCATGGAATTCATTAGGCCAATAAAAATTTTGTTCAACTGGAAAGAATTATAAATGTGAAGCCAAAGGTATATTTGAAAGACGATTCTGAAGTCACTTCGTAAGTGTGACTTTGGGCAGGTAATATAATTTATTGGGCCCCAGTTTTCTCTGATATAAGGATTGATCTGGCCTAGTGATTCTCATCATGTGCCCTAGCAGTACTTCCTTCACTTGGGCTCTTGTTAAAAATCCAGATTCTTGGGACCCACATCCAGAAACGGGGGGAAGAGACAAAGACACCTAGCACTTAACAAGCCCTCTAGATGATTCTAACCCATAATAAATTTTGAGGACCACTGCATTCAGTCAGAGATCAGAAAGCTTTTTCTCTAAAGTACTACATAGTATTATTTTAGGCTTTATGGTCCAAGAAGCAAAGTCAGTGTACTATGTAGGTGTTTATATAAAAGCACAGAAAACAAACAATATTGATATCACAACAACAGTTATCCATTTTTTTTCCCGCAATATAGGTTTACTATTGAGAAGAATGGGAACTTTTAGGGAGAACACTTTACAATTTTGATGAGTTGGGGCTTAAAGTTAATGTTCTTTGTCAAATAAATTTTATATATGTTCATCTGTAAAAGTCATTCATAGACCATGAACAATCTAATTAGGTGACAGCAAAGATTTGCCTTCAGGTCATAGTTTGCTGTGTCTTGTATAGAGGAGTTGTAAGGACCTTTTCATCTCCACTCTGTGCTTGTAGTAAACTTGCATCAGTGCAAAAGCTCCTTAGCCACCTCTGCTTTTCTTTCTGCTTTAGAACCCAAGTTACAAATTTTGATATTTTATGTTCAACCCAAAGTCATTCCATTCCCACCACTACTGCATATGCTACTTCATGGGAATGAACAAAATATGACTGGACAAAGGGAAGAGTGCAAAATTAGTTCTTATATGGCTGAGTTGATTTCTCCTAGAGTAAAACCTAGTTCTCATACTGGTATTAGAGATAGTTTTATGTATGGTGTAATATCTATCAGAAATATTCTTTATGACTTCTTTATTGCATGTCCAGGGAAAGTCTGTCAAGAAAGTCAACAAATCTTTCAGAGATTAATTGGAATACATCTCATATCAAAGTCGTGAGTTCTTCCAAAAAAGACAGAAGTAGGAACTCATTATCCCAAGCAATTAGCTTTATCAGAGTCTGAATGAGACATATTACTCAGTCTCACTTTTATCCATCCAGGTGGGAGTACTAGAAAAGAATATCTTTTTTTAATCAAAGTTTCCATCTTAAGTAAAAACAGAGAGAGCACAAATTAGTTGAATCAATTCATTTGCTTTTGCCGGAAGCTTGCCTCCTGCAATTAATTCAATTGACTAGTTTAATTTCTTTGTGCGTTCATTAGGGCATTGATGGGGATATGATTATTCTCTTTAAACTTCACTTGGGCTTCATGTTCTCTAAGCCCCTTGTCTCAGAGCTCCATTTGCTGTGCTGTGTGCTTTGTGGAGAAGTAGTCTGGTATTCCCCCAGAAGTGTGTGGATAATGTAATTAACCCACCCTACTCTGATCTGCAGCATAGCTATTGTGAATACTTCTGCACTGTGTAGGTGAGGAGAGAATAAAAACATATTGATTTTCTGTTCATCATATAAACCCAGAATTACATGGGACACCCTTCTGGAATGGGTTTGATAGAAGCTTTTTTTTTTTTTTAACTATCTTTTGGTATTTGCATTTGTACGTTAGAGCAAAATTTCCGAGAATTGATGTCTTCAAGTCACATCTCACTCATCAGTATTCTCCTCCCAGAAAGATAAAGCTTGTCTTTGCACTTTCTGTTGGCTCCACTGACATATAAACTACTTTACTCTTTAATCCTTCCTTTGATGAGGTATAATAAATAAATGGTAGAATGCATAATCTATGTCTCTCTCTCTCTCTCTCTCTCTCTCTCTCTCTCTCTATCTATCTATATTTCTGTCAAATCAGTGTCTACCTCACAAGTAAACAGTATTCTGACTTTTTTGACACTAATTATGTTTGTTCATCTGTTGAACACTTATAGAATCATGTATTAATCATTATTTTGTATGTATATGTTCTCAAAATAGTGAGTGACTGCATTTTTCTCTTAGTGGTCTGTATAAAATCAGCTACAAGTTTCAGTCACACTACAGAAACCCAAGACTTCGACCTCCCTGGCACATATTTGAAAAGCTCTAGTCTAGAGGAATGAATGATAATAAAATGTATTAGTCAAAAAATAATGAAATACTATAATTTTCAGTTATGTAACACAATTGCATTTTTTTCATATGAATAATTGTAAGTGCAGGTATAACCTAAAAATGAAATTTAAAAAATTGTATATACCTGATAGATATTAAAACTACATAGGAGTTTCAATGATGTATTGCTTTACTTTAAGCAAATTTATAATTTTCATCTGCTTTACTCCACACTTTACAAGCTTAATTCTTCAGGGTTCATTATTTCACTTTCTTCTAGGGCTTTTACATATTGTTAGGATCTATGCTGTGCTCATTTGAAATTCTTGGTTTCTATTTATCTCCTTTGTCTCATTTTTAAACTCTTCTCTATTCACGATATTACCTTCATTTACCTTTCCCAGGTTTAAATTTGCCATTTTATTGTTCCTCTTTCTTGATTTCCTGAATTTTTATAAACACAACACAGCAAAAGACTTTCTTCCTTTTCTCCAACCTCTTGTTCATCTCTGTTATTTTTGCTGTCATCCCCCCAGTTCCCAGCACTGGACAGTGTGTGTCCTTCGGCTCTCTGGCCACTGTCTTCCTTTTGCAGCTCACCGCCCACGTTCTCACCATCCTGACCCCATGGCCCAACCCGGCTCACACTCTCCAGCTGCAATCCACCTCCTCTCTGTTTCCAGCTCTCTGATGGTGCAGGACGGGTCCCCTGCTGAACAATTTAAATCAGTATTTCTCCAATGCCAAGAACATGTGGACCCATTCTAAATGAGAGAAATCTCATAGATCACCAAAGTCAACTTTAATCATTTTCATTATAATATAAATAAGTACTGACATGTGCCTATTTATAAAATGGATTGTATGAAACTATAAAATTAAAGATATTCTAATTAGTACTAACAAAATTATGAAAGCAATATAATTCAAATAAGTAATATGAACGGAAAGAAATTCCCATCCATGATGGGCATAGTGTACTAACTGGCCAGGCTAAGAGAAGTGGGTGGGTTGTGATATCACATGCAGCACAGTACTGCGGCAGAATTATAGACCATGTTGTGTGCCACAAGCTGATTCAGTCCTTCCAACACTTTCCTTCATCTGTGATAGTCCAAACAGCCTTGCCTTCTGTGTACTCTGATGTCACTTGCCTTCTCTGGTTTCGTTTACATCTTAAATCCTTCTGAGGTCTTTTTTTTTCTCTTTAGCTCTCTAAAATTAAAGCAAGGTTAACTGATTACTGTGCAATGAATGTTAAAGATAGCACAAATTATATATTCCAGCAGTTTGCAGATAGGAAGTTGGCATCTGGATTCCACAGAATGTATTTACACTCTTTCATAGATTATCATATAGTGAAAACCCAAAACACACCTAAAATGTTTCACATTTTTATAGATTCTTTAAATGCAAATCCAAAATATGCCTAAAAATGAATCACATGATTTCAGCTTAAACACACTGTGCTGAAGATACTGTACTGCCTATTTTTTATGTGCAATTAATCAAGTAGACTTTGTTTTCTGTGTATGTATGCACTTGCATTCTATTTCATTAACATGATTTTAATTTCTGTGAAGGCAGATGCCCTGCTGAAACTCCTTTGTGCCTTCCAGCTAACTCAAGACATTATACACATTACCCTTCACTAAAATTTCATCAGTTAAAATGTTCAATTAATGAAATCTTCTCTTATTTCCCCGTTTTTTGCCTTTTTCTGAAGTCAGACGGATTCCCTAATGGTGCACCTCCTTGCTTTACCCTGCAAACCTTTTCACCTTGAAAACGCGCACTACAAATAAGTTTACATCCATAATGTTGGTCATGATAAACTTTTCACTCACAACAGCTCTCTGCGCACTGTGTTTCTCAGCTGACCTTCTTGCTAGCTGCTTCTTTGCTGAGACTTTCTACTTGTTGCCCGTACTCCAAGCATGTTTGTCACTGCTATTTGAAACATTTTTATGAAGGCCATGCTGAGACATTATCTCGATAATTCTTACATCTTTTTCATCTTGGTGTTGGCATCTGTCAATTGTCCTTTTTCTTTAAGTTTAACATCTGCCTGGTTTAGGGTTTGTTTTTCAGGTGAATCCTGGACATTTTGGGTATTACATGCACTTATTATTTCAATTTTGTGTCTTAGCTGTCTTCCACTGGTACTATTTCTGAAGGATAAGCAACGGCACTGTCTCATAGCAGCTTGGTGTGGCTGAAAGTCTAGATGCCCAGTGAGGTCTCTGTCGGTGCGCATGGGAATGTTACTCCTCAGTACTTCAAGGGCAGCGGAAATTCCAGCTCTCTGGTTGGCTTCCTCTGATACCGGGAAAATGGAATTGGCCTCATTACTACTAGCCAGTGGCTGAAATCCCAGCCTGCTGAAAAACTTCCTGAACACTACCCTGATTGGGGGAGAGAGGAACCTTCAGTACTAATTAGTGTGGGCCGAAGCCAGATCCCATGGTCTCTTGATCCCAAAATGGAGGACTGGGGATGAGAACCCAGGGCTTTCTCACTGAGCTCCAAAAAGTACCCCAACCTTTTTTTATTTTCTTTTTGAGATAAGTTCTTACCAACTCACTAAGTTGCCAATGCTGCGTTCAAAGTTATAATCCTTTTATCTCAGCCTCCTAATGGAAAAATAACTTTCTTTAAGCATCTTCCAGATGCTTATGTCCCAAACTATGAATACTCCTTCCATGTTCAAAACTTTGTTTCATGTGCCCAGAGTCTAGTCCCACAAGTACTGATGAGAATCAGTTCTTCTATGATGAGAATCATGACAATCATTTACTCAGAAATTTTAAATATCTTCTCATTTTAGTCACAGTAGTATAGAAGGCAACAGCTCTACTACCATTGCTTCCTGCAGATCTACACCCAAGCCAAGCATTCTCCAACTACAGGGCATTTGTAATCATTGTTCTACACATGTAGGAAACTCTGATCCAAGACGCTATTACTTTTTGTTCAGATCCCTGTTCAACTATAACCTTAGCAGACAGAAGCTCTGTGCTCAGCTAGGCAATTTCAGTCCTTCCTCAATGTCATTTTCTAGTTTGTGCACCTTGTTTAGCTTTTCTTCATAGCACTGTTATCACCTGCTATGTAGTTATTTATGCACTGATTTTTTTACTTACTCCATGGAAAGTTAAGTTGCAGAAGAATGGGGACTTTCTTTTCTTCTTTGCTGTATATCCAATGTCCACAAGATTTAGTGGGTTATAACAGGTGCTCAGTATGTAATTCCTATTAATTTAATTAAAAATATTTATTTTCACATTTAAATTTTTTTCTGGCAAAGGCATCACTTGCCAAAGTTAGGTTAGATCAAATAAAAAAGAGCATGTATTTACCATACATAGTTTATTTTACACACTTTCTTTTTTCTCTAAGGAAACGTGTGCTTAAATTGGTAATAAAATAGAATAATGAAAACAATGATAATTCATGTTAAAGTCAATATCCTCAGAATTTGATATCAATATACTACTTTCTCCTGCTGTTGCAATGTCCATCTTTTTTTTTGTTTTTTTGGTTTTTCTCCGGTACCGGGAACCGAACTCACGACCTTGCGCTTGCCAGGCAGGCGCTTTGCCGCTGAGCTAAATCCCCAGCCCCTGTCCATCTTCTTTAAAAAATAAATTTTGGGAAACAGGGATACTTTACTGTCATTCCCTTTCTGCTATTGATAATAGAAATGTAATAGGAAAAAGTAATCCAGAATTTAGAATAATATATTACTTCTGAATGAAGTATATGCTTTCATACTTATTATCAGCTTATGTGTTGTAGTGTAAGAGTTTACTTCTTCCACCCAGTTTCATTTCCTTGAGAACTAATGATCTTATGACAGCAGGTGAGAGCATTACTCTGTATGCTGATGGAATTTTAAGAATGATTACAACTTGCATATTTTTTCCAGGTTGATTGAAATCTTTCTGGGAGTTTCTGCTTAGTGAACATGAGTGAAGTTTATTTCTGAAGTTACAGTTCACTTTCTTAATGATGAATTCTCAGAAATAATTGGGCAGGTGAAAGAAGAGTTTCTTCTCCCAAGATTTTTCAGATGCATCCAAACTATCTGTATCTTTGATTGGTATAATAAAATTCACCAAACAAATTAGACAAAATCCACAAATATTATCTTACAAATAGAGTATGAATTACCTTTCATAGTTACAAACATCTTTGATGGTGTTACTAGGCTGGCCAATACTCTTGAGTAATGGCAGTAATCCACTAACTAGTTATTATTTTTTGCCACTAAGCTATTTAACCTATGAAACATCTTCTATTTCCCTTTATAACAGAGTTTCTCAATCTCAAATTTTATCTCTTGAAGATATTATAATGGTTTTTAAATGCCCCATGAAGGAAAAGTCCATATCTTTTACATGTGAAAGAGAGCCCTTCACATGTTAAAGCCATTTGACTTTTTCCAACCACACTTTTGTATGTAGCTGAGGTCTTGTAAATCTTAAATAATAATGCACATATCACAAGTGTTTCCTGCCTTACCTTGAAGTACTTCCCTTCTTGCATAACTGATAATGTTCTGTACATTTTTTGAGGAAGTACTAGGAAGCAGCTCAGGTTCCTGGCATTACTTAGATGGGAATGATGTTCATAGTCCCTTCCCACTGCAAATTACAGCAGGTTCTCTCACTCTGTCTGTCCCTAAGGACTGAAGATAAATCTAAAAACTCTATATAATTAAACTATATACTTCTTAGCATAGGACTAACTCTTAATCATCTGTTTTTATTCCACAGTCCTGCAGAATTTAGCACAGAAAATATGCAAGCTCATGTTTATGTATTTGGGATTAAGAAATGGAGACACAGTGAAACCTTGAAAGATTCATCATCTGGACATTTTTTTTTTCTGCAGTAAAAGACATTAAGAATTTTGTCAATTTGTTATAAAAATCAATTATATCTTTTAGAAGAGAATTCCTAATCTCAAGAAAGAATTTTTTATAGATATGGGATTTTTAAAATGGAAGAAAAGCCTGGTGTGGTGACTCACGCTTGTAATCCCAGCACTCTGAAGGCTGAGGCAGGTGGATTATTGTGAGTTCGGGACCAGCCTGGGCTACAAAGTGAGCTCAAGGCCGACCTGAACTGCATAATGAGACCCTTTCTCAAAAAGACAATAAATAAATAAATCAATTAATTAATAAAATGGAAGAAAAGTGAAAAGAAAATTGCTTATTTTCTATAATTGACTGAAAGAGGCAAAATTAACTTTTCTTTCATGTGAAGTGGTGACAGGTTTCTCCAAGTTGACAGGACACCAGGCGCATACTCCCTGTGGCCTCTATTCCTTTACATTAAAAATGCAATACCAGGCAATTTACCCATCAGGTTTTTAATGAGTCACAGTATTTGAAGGCTATGATCTGCGTAATATTATTCATTTATAGTCTTGTCCTGCAGATGTTGTGTTTTATAGAAAACAATGCAAAATAAACAAAATAGAATTCTTTAATAAGCTTCACTATTAAGTGCAAATGAGCCATTTTAGGAAATAATGGAACTTCACATCAGAGAATAAAAGGCATGAAGGCTAATTTCCCTCAAATAACAAAGGGGTAACTGGGAAAAGAAGCATAAAAGTGAACAGAGTAACCAATAAATAAGCACTCTTTGGCATTTAAGAATAGTCAAGGTATCACAATGCTTCCAAAACTAATTTTTGCTTCAAATAAGGAAATTAAGAGTCAATTATAATATATTTTATCAACAGGTCTTCGTTTTAGTTTTTTAAAACATCACAATAAAGCAACAGAGTTAAAAATAATTTATTGCCTTCTTAAAGTTCACAATAAAGGCTAATAAACAAACTCAAGCTGGCTATTTTCCCAGATATCCGAGACCATCCACTGACCAGGCATCACTTATGTGCCTTTTATCCCATCGCTGTGCGTGTCTCCTTTCATACCTTTGTCTCAGTCAAGACCTCATGACAACTGTTCACTACCCTCTTTCCTAAGTCCTTTTCTTGCCACCCCATCTATTTAAATCACATTCATAAGAGTTATAGATCTAAAGCACCAACCTACTTTCATTATGATTGTACTTTGAAAATTTTTCATTAGCATCAGTCGTTAATCAGTTTCCAATCAATCATCCAGCTGGCTGTTTGCAATCTGTGACTGTTAGTGTCCTTGAGGAAATAGTCATTCATCACAGCAATTTGTAAGCATCCTCTGTGAGACAAGCATGAGAGACACATCACTCTCTGAAAAGGATACAGTTTTTATTGCCTTGGAGTCTATTTGCTGCATTACTTTGGTCTTTCTGCTGTGGCAATTTGCTATACACATGGTGGTTTGTAAGAACCCAGATTTATTATCCGGCCATTCTGGGGGTCAAAAGTCCCAGAATCAGTAAAACTGGACCCTCATCTGGAGGCTTCAGAGGACAATGCCTCCCCTGCCCATTTCGAGCTGCTTGAGGCTACCCACATTACTGGGCTCATGGTCCCTTCCTCCATGTTCACAGTTAGAAGTGCAACATCTTTGAATCTATCCCTGTGTATGCCTGTTTCTGTCTGTTTTCCTCTCTCTCTCTCCCCTTCTGCTCTTTCTCTTTTCTTCCCCCTTCTTTCCTTCCATTCTTCCTTTTCTCACCCTATTTTCTTTGTCTCCCTCTCTTTCAATTTTACAAACCTCTCTCTCTCCCCCAAACATATGCACACCTTCATAACAGTTTCTTCTCTGCCTTTGATTCTTCTGTCTCAAAAATCTTTGCTCTTTATTCAATCCCTGTAATCACATTGGGCCTACCCGATATTCGGGATATAATCTCCACATCTCAATATATTGAGCAGAGTCACACCTATAAATTTCCCTCCTTCGTGTAAACGTATACATTCAGTTTCTGTTATTAGAACATAGACATCTCTGGTAGGAGTGTTGAGGTAGGGGTCACTGATCTATCTACAACATGTCAAATGAATGAGCAGATACTTGGAGACATTTCATAGCTCCTTTTACTGTTCTAAGTTGTTCAAATTCTCACGCAGTTGTAGTCCTTCTTTAGATAGTAGGAAAAGTCTTAACTTTTTTACTGATACTCTATTACCTGATCCAATGAAATCCAAAATGTGTTTTGATCTAACAGACCTGGCCAGACCTGACATCACTACAACTTTATGACCTCACCCATGCTATACCCCACTAGGCACAGTTCTTAACAGAGTGGGGAACTCATTATGGCCTTAACAGAAGCCCCCTGGTTGATATCCTTTGCATTTTGGATAAAATATGGGAAAGTCTTAATTTTGCAATTTGATGAATGTCTTCAACTGTCATCCCCCTGGTGCCTTTTTCTTGGTACTCTGGATCACACTGGGTTCTGTCTCCTCAGAGCACAGGACCTCTGGTTCTAGAACTTTCTGGCATTATTTATGTTCTGCCTCTATCTCCAGGACAGGGATTATGTCCCCTAATTCTCTTTACACCCAGCATTACTCACAGAGTTTAGCGCCACCATTGAATAGAATCTGAAAGTCAGACTGACTAAAGTAAACAATATTTCCTTGGAAAGGTTACACTGCTAAATATTTCTACTAATGAGATCTACAGACTCTAGGATGTGGCAGATCTTGGGATGAAGTATTAGGATGTTCAAATTTTTTCCTGGGGCTAAATCAATGCCTGCAGGTCTAAGCCAACACCGAAAGTGCACACATGGCTATAATAGTTTAAAATGAGTGCACATAGATGCAAAAAATATTCACAAGAGTTTTTGCTCAACGTCAAATAACTGCTTTACTTTGTAGTAATGTAGTTTTTACAGACCATGCTTTAGAACATTATACATTAAATATACTTAATAAGGAATGCCTTAACTTATTACTGCTCTAAGTTGCATTTGTGACATAATTCTTCATGTGTGGATTGCTCAACAAAAATCAATCTAGCAAGTGCACTATTTTTCTAAGGAGAGTTTTGGCTTGTTTCAAAGGTTTCTACTGTGCTATACACCAGATTCAGAATAATTCTTAAAAAGTTATTCCAACTTTAGTCTTTGTTAAGAGTAAATATAAAACAAAATTGACTGGCTAATATTAAAAATAAAATTATATATTATTTATTAAGCAAATAATATATACTTAAGTTGTGCAAAACTAAATCCTAAGAAATACTTTCTTAATACTAATTCTAAAGCCACCTCAAAAGGAATTGCTGAAAAGGGAGATTGGAGGAAGGAATCATGTCTGTTATGATCTCATTCATTTTGTCTACTTTTATGGCTTACTTTGAGTTTTGTCACTGGCTCTTCTCTGTATGCTGCATGGGTCAATTTAAATAAGGTAACACCGTTTGACTTGGATAATACTGTTAAGGGTAGATTGCTCTTTTGTCTAGCTGCATTAACTTAAAATGACTAGGACTATAAATCTTAATGAATAATGTTTAAAATATTTTATTTCTCGTTACTTGTTTGTCTCTGTATGTAAATATGTGGAAAGGTGAAGCTACAAGCAAGATTTCCCTTTCTATGTTATTCCTCTCAATGCTTGTTTGTGTTCATGTGTGTATGTATGTATGTGTGTACGTTTGTGTATATATCTACTATGCATCAAAGCTGGAAAACATTACATGGGCTAGCCTGGTACTTCGGTTTGAATAAAATTTTGTCTCATTTTAATACCATCTGGAGAAAAATTGGACTTAGTAATTTTTCCCAGGTTGTGTGGAGTCCAATAACTCTGCCTTTTACTATTCAAACACTTTTTTTTAAAATTAAGCAAATATAGGGATGATATCTATGCTTTTCAAAAGTTATAGAGAATCTTCTTAGGTCTAAAGCCTAATCCAGTTTCATATATCACTTTCCTCACAGTTAACTGATCTCCGGCAGATAATACGGAATAACTAAATTTATAATGACAAATATAAAACAGAGAGTTCTGTACTCACTACATTTATTTATTTATTTATTCATTTATTTAGTTATTGTATTTTTGAGACGTCTGGTTATGCAGTTCAGGCTACCTTGAGCTCACTTGGTAGCCCAGGCTGGCCTCAAATTCGCAACGATCCTCCTGCCTGTGCCTTCCACGTGCTGGGATGACAGGTGTGATCCAGTACACCCCACTGTACTCACTGTATTTATGAATATTAGTGACAAGTTCTTTAAAATACAGATACTGGTAAGTTTAATTTCTTTCAGATAGCAAGCTATTTTGCAACACATTTTAAAATCAGGCAAATGCCAGTTGAAAATTGTCGGTGAACAGAGTTAGGAGATCATTAATATCCCTAAGCAAAAAATGTTTCATCTCTACCACAGGTGGATTAATTGACATCATGATGTGTCTACTAAGTGAGATATAATATTTCAGTCTGTTTGGGGTTCAATGTCCTGTTAATTTTACATTTTTGAAAGACTATTCCTGAATATTATCTTTTAAACTTCCTAATGGAAATCTTTATCATTCAAAATATGTTACTAAAACATCCACTAATTATCTGCTACAGTAGCTTAGATGATGGTCATTGTAACATATTTCATGTAATGTTGTATCATATTACTGAAATCTCATCAAAGTGTTATTCCCAAGTGATTAGCTATAGTTTGTCTCTGTGACTGCCTACAGGTAGTTCACAAAACACAACAACAATAATGCATACTATCTTCAAGGTCAGAGTGCATATATTCTGAAAATATCACCATCATTTTAAGTCCAGACTCTAGAAACTAAATCCCAAATTAAACTCACCTGGAAGGATGATTCTTTTCCCATGCTGGATATAGAATAATGGTTATGTTTGTCTTCAAATGACAACAGTAGGATACCATCAAAATGATAAAAAAGCAGAAGATACTTTGAAAATTTAGTGAATTTTAGAATATAATATATTTACTCAAAATAAAAATTAAATTATTTTATCCAATAATTGTTCTTGCCTTTAAAGAAATTTTTGCAATTGACAAAAATTGAATTCCTAAGCTACTTTAATTTGTACTTCCACATTATATGAATAAACATTTTCATCTTTTTGAAAAAAATTTGTAAATGAAGATAATTTGTAGCTGACATTATAAAATTTACAACTGTGTAAATCATATGGATGTATCTACACATGCACATGTATACATGCTCATGTACAAATCTTCATATCTAAAAGTTTATGATGATAAAAATTTTCTATAAATATCACCAGACATGGTGACACACACCTGTAATCCCAGCAACCAGGAGGTTGAGGAAGGAGGATCATTGCAAGTTAGAGATCAGCCTGGGCTACAAAGTGAGCTCAAGGCCAGCCTGAACTGCAAAGTAAGATTATGTCTCAAAAAGACAAAAAAAAAGAGAAATTTCTATCAATAAAGGAGGCTATTGCTTAACTAAATAGTTACAGTGCACAAAATTAATTGTTTGTTATAGCAGTTACCAAACTGGCTAGTCAGAATTCTAGAAAACAGAGAAGAGACTATGTAAAAATGAGTATCTGGAAATTTACATATTAGCTGCTTGCAACAAATGGTGCTTTTTAATTAAACGTTAATATAATTTCTATGGAAAATTGTGTATATGTGTGCATTCCATTTTAAAAATACACAAACACCTGTTACTGAACAGATCTACTTTGTATGTTATCTTCTTTTTCCATTTAGAATCATAAAATGTAAAAGACAGTGCAGTAAATTTAAAAATGTATCATTTTCTGGATATTTCATCCCTTTCTCTAAACACTATCAAATTTATTCATCAATATAATGCGAGTATTCTATGACAACAAAATCATGCAGAAAAATGAATCTTATATGCATAAATATAATTGGCACTCTGAAGGGTATAATTTTTATTTATTTTGATGTATAACTATGTTTACTACAACTCTAAATAATCTGGCGCAGCTACTATCAAATAACTGTCTGCTTCTTATGTACATATATAAAAGACACCAACAAAGTATTTGACTGAACTATTCATAAATTAACATCAGAAATACATTTCTCTTCCTTTTGCTGTTTCCAGACAACACATTTACTATTACCATGAATGCAAATAAAGATGTGTAAATAAACCACTAAAGCTTACACTACTCAAAACTTTACCCACTTGTGTGTTTAAAAGGCAAATTTCCCTTGGTATTTAAAAATATTTACAGATTGTTAACTGTGAATGATATGCAAAGATAGTAAGACTGTAGAATTTGTAGTTGGTAAAAGCCAAGGATTAATCAGACATCAAGATTTAGCAGCTGTGAAACTAGAGAGTAGATTAATTGCCAAAATAATTATAATGAGTACAAGAATTAATTTCCTGAAAAAATCTTCAGGATCATAATATTAGGTATTTAATATAGTACAAACATCAGAATGCTGGGAGGAAGGAAGATAGGAAAGAAGGAAGAAAGGAAGTGGAATGAAGGAATGAAATAAAAAGTTGACATCACCACTCATCTCTTTGGGTGATTTTGAAATATCGTCATCCCCTTTCTTCCTTACAATCTTGTGCAAATCCTATTGGGTTGCTTCCTTATGTCCAGAAATATCCTAATATACAAGGGAAAATGTTCCGTGCCTCTGTTGGTTAGCTTTCCTGTCACTGGAACAAAAAAACCCGACCAGCAAATTTCAAAAGGAGAGCTAAATTTTGGATCAAGGTTTCAAAAGTTCCATAGTCAGCTGGCTTCAAAGCAGAATCACCGTGGTAGAAGGGCACTATCTATGGAGGACTTCTGTGCAATGCATGACAGCCAGGAAGCAAAGAGAGGAAGACTTAGAGGGAGGTACCCTCCCTAGGTGCGCCCCAGGGACTGCCTCCTCCTAACTCTCCCCTTTCCTGACAGCATATTCCGCTAGGAACTGACCAGTGGATTAATCATGGATGAACACAGCCCTGCCTCCACGACCCCAAAATTTTCCAAGACCTCGCCTCTTCAAAAAGGAAACTTCAGAGGGACATTATAGATCTAAACCATAACTATGGCCTTGTGGGGATTCTTTCCCAGAATAAGGACACATAGAAGCAAAAGAGGTCATTGTAGATTTTCACAAGGACTGGAAGCAGATGTAGGAATGTGGTATTGCAAATGAGAAATAGGGCTGGTGGAACAACACTGGGAGAAGACCTCTGAGTAGAAACATTTGGAGCATCATTAAAAAAGTAAAAGGAGGAAGCCTTTCTTACAATGGAAGAAAATATCATCATGAGTGGAGAGAACAACAAATTCAGAGACCCTGAGTTGACCAAATATGTTCATCACAGTAAAACAATGAATTATAAGCTAATTTTTTCTTCCAATTTTATGAAGGCAATCAAGTTCACATTCACCTTGTTATCTGTGAACAAGGGTTATTTAATTCATGGCTACTACACCAAAATCGAATGCACCTTTGAGCTTCAGACACTTACATAATCATAGGACATTGTGGACTTTACAGTCAGTATGTCTGAGATTGTGGATAACTTTGAGATAGACATTCTTTTATTCCCTTGATTCATAGCACACAGTTGTAGAAATGACATAAGATGTGCCATGTAGCTACGGGTTCATTGCATTTTATTAGGAAAGGATGGAAAATATAACTAGTTAAGATATTTGGTTAGAGCTTATTCAGTATTTCAGAAGACATTTCTGAAAAGAAATTATCTATGAGCCTTGATATTTTACTTGTTTAGTAATATTATTTTCATATTTCTGCTTTAAATATTAGCTACAAAACATTTCTATTGTTTCCTTATATCTTCACAGAGCTCGTGTTGCTTTCAGTCATCCATTTCTTCCCTCTGTACTGTGTCCTTTTTCTCATCTTGCAGCTGTAAATCAGCACCTCCTTCAGATATTACCTGCTCCAGAAAAACGTCCATTCAATATTCTCTGCCCTTCCCCAAATGGGCCTAGAATGGGCTATTATGAATTATGACAAAATATTACTCATCATTTTCACTAGACCACAGAGAACAAGGAACTGGCAGGATTTCACATCTATTGGTTGATTAGGTTAAATGTTGTATGGCTTTGCGAAGAAATATCCTAATCACAACTATACCCACTCTGACTGAGGGATGGAAATTCCTTTCCTTGTAAACTGGTAAAATATCAAGAATTTGATTGGGCAGTGTTTGACTGGTGAAACTCAAAAGCCTCAAATTCACTAGTTTCAGAAAGCTATCCAGGCTTCATGCCCATTAATTTCACAAGTAAGGGGCCAGGAGCCATAAGTGTTCTTTAAAACAATTGAAGAAAATTTGGAATAGGCCAAAAACAATAACTAGAACTTGGAAAGAGATATTTTTTTCAACTTTGGGCCTCCTAATTTTGAGTTTGTTTTGCTTTCATTCCTCTTTTTCTATGGTAAATGAAGATGATTTCAAATGATAATATAAAAGAAACTAAAGAATTGCAAAGTAAAACTGTGGTTTCCTCAGAAAAGGAAAACCCACCTTAGAAAGAATTTATCATATACTTGAAGTTTTAGAAAAAATAATCACTAGGAACACATTTTATATCTGCTTAAGTATAATAATGGAAATGATTATTCCTTTTCATAGTTAAAGCCAGATCTTTGAAATATACTCAGAATATCATTTGAGAACTTGTCTTTCAGTGAGTAAAGAATTTTAGACAAAATTGCAATTAAACTCCTCTAACCTAAATGCAAAGTAATGAACAAGAAAATGCTTTATGGGAAGCATCAGCTAGTTTAGTAATCAAAGAACTGCTGATAATTTGGTTTCAAATATTTGATAAATTCAAAAACAGTAAGTATTTTGCACTGAAAAGAAAATCAGTCAAAAATAGTAAGTTGGTCTGTATTCTAATTTTGCCAGAATATTAGTGAATGAATCAACTCTGCAATAGTTATAATTAGCGGGTTAGTACTTCTTCCAGATTATTAATAATTATCTATTTTGTAGTGATTTGACTAAAGTTTATGAGGAAAGTTTTTCTGCCACTAGAGTGGTAAAATGAATTATGCTAAAAATTGACAAAGGTTGCATGGCTATTAAACTCCCAGAGGCTGCAAGAAGATGCACTTCATTCAGACTCCTCACAATATTACCGTATGGGTTGATGGTATCAGTCTATGTAAAAGGTCACAGCATCTGTGCCATGCCATTGATAATCTTTCCATCAAGTGATGACAAGAGTAAATGTAGTACTCCTCTGTGGCCTGCTTTCAAAAACATGCTAGCAAATGCCAAGCCTGTACTTCTCTAACCACTCAACATGGGAGGAAGGTGGATATTATTTTTTAAACCTTCTTCAGTTAATGCATAAGGAAATGGTGATGATTTTCACAAATTAAGCTAAAAAACAAAAAAAGTCACCCTGGGCTCTTAAGATGTATTATATACCTTTGGACTTGATAGAGTTGGTCAGTTGCTAGAGCATACAGTCATGCAGTCAAGAAACTCCAATCAATAATTATCTAAATATCATCTGAGCAACAGAAATTACTGCCAACTTTATTGAGTAATTTATGTATTTATCCCTAAGTCTCTTCTCTCCTCCAACCTGAAGATATACATAATGAACCACCACAAAATAAAACTTTAACATTCTCTCATACTTATGCAATGAAGTCTAAAAGAATGGGAGCCATTCAGTCATTTGTCATATCCCTTTCCCCAGATTGTTAAGGCAGATCTGTGTTGGCAGCATTTCATTGCCACAGAGGAAGGTAACCATGAAAGAAAGCTCATTTCCTTAAATCGAGCAACCACAACTATTTTTAAGAGAAAGAAAAGATCTAATGCTAACATTCATAGAGTTGAAGTTGTCATGAGAGGTAACCTTTGCAGCAATTCTGCATGGGATGGACAATCAATCAGATAGTGGTTTGCTTGGCTTGTTGAAAACCATATTGAATGATTTTTGCACGTTCATTTGTTCAATCTCTTCAGAGGTGATATGTATCAAGAAAACATATGTGTATTGAGAGGAGGTAAAATGTGATGGCTTAGAGAATGGACTCTAGAGACAGACTCTGTGCAAATCCAGATCTATAATTCGCTATGTAATCTCAGATAGCACTTTTCTGCATGACAATCTTCTGTGCCTCACTTTCTTTGTCCTCCAAATGAGGGTATTTACAGCACTGCCTTGTAGGGTTATTGTAAGGATTGAATGAGTAATCATGTGCTAAGTGCTTCTACTGTTTCTGGCACATGTCTTCTATGTGTGATCTTTATTTGTTGTTATTGCTTATATTTATTAATCTTTATGCAAAAATCAACTCTCCTCCAAATATTGCTAAGTGAATATTTTGTATTAATTGAGGTTGTAACACCAAATTGGGGTACTGGAAATTATAGAGCTTATCTGAAATGTAAATTAATTTGGTCAACTGACATGAAGGAATCACACAAAATGTTTACTCTAACAACCCGTGGTCCTATCCATGAAAGAAATGATAATGTATTTTAATAAAACAAAAGATGGAGAAACTGTTACATGAAAACATGGGAAAAGTTGAATTTCAGTGGTGATGAGAAGATTTTATTGAGAAGTGATCTTTCAATAAATAGTTGAAGGATGTGTATGATTTGAACATATAGACATATTTGGATAATATAGTTTATTGTACTAGCTAGTTAGAGAGATATGATAAAAGATACCTGGGTAAATAAATTATGACTGCAGTGGGGTGATGGGGATTTTAAGTGCCTTGCTGAGAAGACTGACATATCTTAAGACAAGAGAACCAATGAAAAAGACCAAAAATAAAATTTGATTTGATTCTTAAAACCACCACACTGGCAATAGCAGAAAGAATGTGCTGGAAACTTCTATTAACTTCTGGTAAAGTAATACATTCAGTTCCTACGTTGAAATTCTACTTCTACTCAATACAGCATGAAAATTATTGATTTCAATAAATAAATAATAAATACCAGATGGAGCCACACTCAGAACCAATACTTTATGGATCAGAAATGGAACAAAAATCCAGAGTGGTGAGAGCTGTAGCATTAAGCCCCAGGCCTACAGGCAACTGGATAAAAAGCAAGAATAATGTGGATAGTTAGGAAAGAATCCTGAGCCTGGTGAACAATAGAGCCAGATCCACCATGTTACATGAGCAGCTAGTATGCCTCATGGTCCCCTGGAAAGATCCAAAAGACAGCTGCTCCAGTACTGGAGCTTGAGTGTCTGCATTTCTAAACATGCCTAAAGAAAGTGTAGTGTGCCTGAAGAAATTCACATAGATTGGATGTGCTTCACATGCTATGAAAGGAAAGGAACACTGAGTGATCAACATGAACTTACTAGTGGATTTGAAACAGGAGAAAGAGTAAACTGAACTCAACAGAAAGAATGTTCCCAGTAGCACAAAGAACACTTAGAGTAACAAAAACGACCAACACAATCAATTAGTTAGAAAGGAGGGAGATAATATTGTTCACCAGAAAGTGGGAGATAATAATCTGAAAATAACTTTAAAGTTAAATAATGACAAGGGAAATGTGTTAAGAACACTTATTATAAAAGAGAAGTGTAAATTATGAAGTTAAAAATAGACAGATAAGAATCAGGACATGTCCATTTAAAAGTTTGTCTCAGCAAACCGGGAACACTTTTATAAATGCAATAATAAGATGAAAAACCAAATTGGATGCATAACATTGAATTGCCAGTGTATCATTCAAAGGGAAAAAATAGTTTAGAAGATGATAAAGGTCTAATTCTGGTATGCAGCCAAGACGAAATGAACATTGTCTAAATTAAAGAAAATTTTAAAGCACAGAAAGCAAAATAGAACCTTTGTAGTATGTTTAATAGAAATTCCAGAGAAAAAGATGTAAGAATAGAAAAAATAGTACTTTTGATCTGGATGGGAATTTCCTAGTCATCCAAAAAATGGAATTTTAGATTAAAAGATCTTATCTAGTACTGAAAATTATGAAAAATAAATCTGTACTTTGGCACAAACTTTAAAAGTGAAATATAAGAAGAGTGAAACTGCATGATGGGACAAAAGAAGCCAGAGACAATTTTGATGTAAAAACACCAATAATTTGTACAATAATAATTACAAAAAAAACCAGGAACAAGTTCATGTATCTCTCTCAACAAGTGATAAATCATGTTATAAAATCCTCAAAGATACAGTTTGAAGTCAATGTAACAGATGATCAAATATAAATATAAAAACCAAAATTCTCCAAATATAGTGTATATTTTCAAAACATATATGAAATCTTAAAAAATTGATCACTTTGAAGATCAAAAGAAACATCAATATGTTTCAAATAATTGTATGCTTGTTTTTAATAGGGAACAGATTAAATTACAAATCATCAATTGAATCAAAACAAAAAAATGATAACTTACTTGTTTGAAAATTAAAAACATATTCATATAAACTTTAAGTCTAAATTCATGTCTACAAATTAAAACACTAAAATAATATTAAGGAAAATTCTGGGAAAATGCATTTTGTAAGTATTTTGACATTATGTTACTTTTCTATCTTTCTGAGTATAAAACAAATCAATTAATTCATACATAATATTTAATCTTAAGAAGTAAGATCACATCAGTGGTCTTTGAAAGAGCCTAAAATACTCCAGGAAATAATTTGTCAGGATGTCATGATGGTACCAATTTGTGTAGGCGTTTTTGGTAATTTTTCCCACTAATTTCAAAGGCCATAAATGATACTAAATTTGCACTGGCTCATTTGGCTGAAACAGAAGGCAGACATCAGTACCGAACTGAAGGTTTGTAATTCTCTATGAAAGTTGAAGGAAAAAAGTAGGTAGGAAGACTCGTCATGCTGCAATATCACACTTGGGAATGGAAAATGGGAAAGAGAGGCCGAGGTAGGAAAAGCCTCAGGTACAGAGCACTTCTGAGAAAATCCTAGCCAGTCTGTCGCATTTCCTAGGGCAAATAGTGTAAATTAGCAGAGTCTTGGTTCGGGAAGGAATGGCCTTGCTCAGTACCCATTCGATATTCGGTCTTAAATTGTTAGCAGCCCCGGGATAGCATGGTTCCCACACGGAGACTACAACACGTCTCAGAGACGAGGCAGCTGGAGAGAGATTGCCAACTTCACAGTCTCATAAAGTTCACGTTCAGGGTAAGGTCAGAAACACACACTTCTGTGTCTCCCACACAGAATTATATTTCACATGAAAGTCTGGAGAATCCCCCTTTACACAGAAAAGCCCTAACACGTGTTATCCAGAGTCCAGAGCTGTTGGAGCTCGTGTAGGTTCTCTTGGTTCTCTCTTCCTAGTGGCAGTACACAGACTTACATTTCCATCGTGATCTTATAGTAAAATTCACCGCAATACGAAGAAAGAAAATTTGAATAATTCTTTCCTTCTGTATGACACTTGGAATTTTTAAGTTCATATTCAAATTTTAAAACATCATAAACTATAAAATGCAGTTTTTTTAAAGTTCAAGTTTTGGCTGATCTATCTCTTAGAGATTTCTAAATTTAATAAAAATTAAAATTTCTTATTTAATCTTTATATATTGTTAAACTAACAAGTGAGTTAAGCAATTTAGGATTATTGCTAACATTTACATGATTCTTATTGAATATAATATCATCTTATCAAAGAAAATATTTTAATGTAATATACTGTAAACATCAAATATGCGAATTATTTCACTCTACTCAAGTAAAGGGCATCTGGGTCACTTACAACTGATTTCGCTTGTTAGAAAATTATTTATATCTGGTGCTCAATGGAAGTACCATGAAATTGGAAGGTAAAAAATGGTAAGGTAATGAGACACAGTTCTGTTCGACTCTTCAAGGATTTCCCTGGAATAATCCTTCATCTTGATTTATGAGTTTATGACATTTTATGATCTTCCACACCAACCTGTACCCGCAAAAGGGCCAGCGTTTTACAAGATATTTTCACATGTGGGTTGCCCCACTGTGTCTGGACTCTGTTTAGCATACATATCAACTGTACTGGTATGCTGGGACCAAATCACATCAGCTTGAATTGATTACCTGCACTGATTCCCACAGACGTCAATGGTAACTTGAAATTAGTCATGGGATATATTTACACCGGAGACCTCAGCAAGTATAATAAACCAGGACTCTCCTGCTCTGCTGCAGACAACCGCTTGTTAAATATTTATTAGCATACCACTGAATGAGAGGATGAAAAACATGTTTAATGCAATGTGAATAGAGGCTCACACTGAGTAGCAGCTCTTTCTTGGGTGAGAAAACAGAATCTGAAAATCTTTAGCATTTCTTAGTGAGGAATTACAGAAGGCTAAAACATCACCAATCCTGAGAAAGCAAGATTCCCAAGTATTAATCAGAATTACAGACATATTAATTTTGATTGCAACTCTAATATGACCTTGTTCAAACCAAGGAAAACAAGGATCTATAGTTTTTGTTCTTTTCTTAAGGTGTTTTTGTTTTCTTTCTATTTCATAATTATCTAATAATAGCTGTCTGATATCATATCAGTCAGCAAATTATTTACATTTCAACTATATTGAATTTTCTTTAACATTTTCACAATGAATAAATAAACCTGAGTTATCTCATTTCCAAGAAAATTTTCATTTGTATTTAAAGCTTCTTTTTTTAAAATCTGAATCTGCTGCTTTATCTGTTTTGTTTTATTTATCAGTGTATTGACTTAGTAGAGAAGCAAATGAGCTTTAAAAAGTGAAAATACCTGGGTTTCTGATACCACAAATATAAGCAAACATTTTGTAAAACCACCGTAGATAAAACCTTGGGGTGTGCCACACATTAAGTTTGAAAATTAAAATGCAGATACAGAGAACTTTATAAAATTTTTTTATTTTAAAGAGAGTGGTAAAAAAAAAGAGCAATAGCAAATACAAACAAAACAAAGCAAGAACATTAAAAATGATATGGGGTTTCAAACCAAATGATAGGGATTAACAGTGGTTGTTATATTACATATCGGTATCTTCAACAATGGTGCCCAGATTACCAGCTACAAGACTGGAAGACGCATCAAACCATTAAAGAGAATAAGAAAGTATAATTCAAAAAATCTTTAGAGACAATACAGAGTTTCACTAGGCAGGATGGTAGAAACTCACCAACGGCTGTCATATTGCATATTGTTTTCCTCATATTAGTTGCTCAGGTGACCAGATACAAGCATGCAAAATGGGCCAAAATATAAAAAAATTCAAACACTGTTTCCTTCAATAATCCACTAGACATCAGCAGTACAGTTATCCCAGCTATCTTTCTATAAACATATATATATATGTATATATTGCCTTAGTACTTTCATTATCTTCTTTCCCTCATCCCAGTTGTTCCTGCCTTTGAGCAATTTCTTTCCCTTTCATATTATCTATTGCACTTTTATAAGGCTTTTATATCTTGGTTTCTGAACAAAGGATCAAAGTGTCAAAGTTCATAATAATAATAATGAGTGTCAATTTACTTACTTAAGGTAAAACCTGTTTTTATAGACTAACCATGTGATTCAGTAAAGAATTACTACATTCTACCGAATTTATGATTACTTAGAATATAATGGATTGTTATGGTACTTTTAAATGATCATTTAAAATGTAAATATACTTTCTACTACTGTACTCCATTAACCTCTTTCATGACTTATTTCAAAAGATAGAGATTCAAGTTCCAAATACTCAGGAGCTCTTTTAGTTCAATAACTCCATGATAACGCTTCTAAAATCTATATTGTTTCCCTTTTTGATAAAATAGTTAACTTTCCTTAGAAAGCACAAAAAATAGCTAGGTTTGGGGCTCAGACAAACCTCACTTTCCATTACATTCTATGTGTCTTGGTTATTTTTCTCTCCTTGCTGATACAAAATACCCAATGCCCAAAATTAAGGAAGGAAAGGTTTATTTAGCTTACAGTTTGTGAAGGTTTCAGTCTTTACTTGGCTGGCTCTGAGGCAGAGTGGCACATGGCAGAAGGCAAATGTTCATGGTGGCAGAACACAGCAAAAAATAACAAGCAAAAGGGAGGAATGGCCACAAGCATCATCTTTCCCTCCCTTACATTGTAAAGAGGCTATCCCCACCCAGGGGGCCTGTAGCACTCACATAATCTCCATGCCCTCCTCTTCCACAGGCTCAGGATGTATACAAAGTAAGCACCCTGGCTCCCTTCTGAGTCACTTAGCCAAAACTCTACACTCCCTAAGATGACACAATGTATCAACCATAATACTATGGCACACTAAAATACTTTTGCATATACTCTTTATACATTCTAAGCTTAACCTTTCTATCTCTGAAAGAAAAATGAAACAAAACCTTCAGTGCCAAGAAAATTCTTTGCAGTTTCATTCCACATTTCAAAACAATAGAGAATATCAATTAAAAACTAGGCTGTTAAGTATGATAGATGAAAGACAGACAGACAGATGATAGATAGATAGATAGATAGATAGATAGATAGATAGATAGATAGACAGAAAGGTAGAGAGAGAGATAGCTAATAGAGCAGACATGTATAATATGGAACACATGGCAAGTATTAATACTTTCCTCCTCTGCTCTTCACTTCTGAGGATTGAAAATCTCCAGCCATTGAGACAGAAATACTATCTCAGATGTTTATGAGATTCTCTTATGTTTTTAATTTACTCTTTGCATTTTGTATTAAAGAAATATGATTCTCTTGCTATAATTGTTATCTTCTGCAAACTAAAACCTTATTTTCAAGTTAGACAGTGGCAAAATGTTCTTCTACATAGCATTGCAAAATTTCTAATTTATAATCAGACACTACATCCAACAAATAATCCAAAACAATAAGCACTTAAAAATTAAAGTTACATTAGCTTAATCATGAACACATACTAGTATGAGAAATCTCTAAAAGTAGCTTTATGATTTATAACCATTAACTGTTCTAAGTGAATTCCAATGCCAAAATATGTAGTATATGTTTCCTGTCTATTATTTTGCTTTGTCTCCAAGAAAGATTGTAAAAATTCATCAGAAATAAGTAAATTAGAAAAAGTGTTCAAAAAAGAGTTCCACTTTTTTAAAAGCAATCTAAGTATTTAGCAAGTATTGTGATCAGACTTTGATTTTTTTTTTATTTAGTGAAACAAAAATCTGTGGCCTCCCTTCCACATGTAAAGATAGCTGTTCTTAATATACAAGTACATAAAAAGGTGGCTAATAGATAGCTGATTATACATACCCAAAAATGCCTGATACCCAGGAAATATTCCTTTCATCCACTTAACTATCTCAGATTAAAATTTGGTGTGCAAAGTAACAAGTATTATTCTAAAATATTTATACATTAAGTCAGCAGACCTTAGTTTATAGTTATTTATTGAAACATAAAATTTTCACTAGACATAGTTCTTTATCCATTACCATATTAACACATAATAAATGATAAAAATTAGTCTCAATATTTTAAAAAAATGATACTAAAGGCTGGTGCATATGACTTCTACAAATTTACACTGTAATAGACAGGGTGAACCAGAAATGCATAGGAAATGAATTTAAATGTGCAAGTTATTGAAAATAACCAACATTGGATGCGGAATGAAGGGTAGGTGGTAAAGAGTAATGACTTCCAGAGTGGTCTGTCCATTGTGTTATGCCTGATATATTGTGTTAACTTGTGAAGTTTAGAAGCTTAATTAAGTGACTCAGCAGTTCTACATCCTAGGGTGTAGAGGACCCACCCTAGGGTCAGTAGCCTGCTTACAATATAAGGGAGGAAAATAGGCTTGCTCTCACCTTTTGCTCTTACTGCTTTTGCTGTCTTCTGCCACCATGAACTCTGACTCCTCGTCTATGTGCCACTTTGCCTTGGAGCCAGCTGATTATGGAAAGAAATAAATTGTGAGCTAACTAAACCTTTCCTCCTTTAACTTGGGGAGTTGGGTATATTGTCTTAGCAATGGCAGAATAGTAACTAAGACAGTGGGTTTCCATTTTATGTTTTCATACATCTTGTTGTCAAATCCTTTCCAAAGGCCCGGGATTGGTTATGTTGATACCATGTACACATTCCATAAAAGAAACCATCCTGCCCTACTACTTTATATTTTTTTTAATGTGTTTCAGGTGGTTTCCTACTTTTTTGCCATTTTACTATAGTTAAATATGTATTCAGATCATTTATGCTGTTAGAAAAGAGGGGAAGAGATGAGAGAATATTATTAGAGAATATTATGAGAGAATATTAGCTCTTATTTCAGTTTTTTTCCATTTCATTATATCATGTTGCCAAAATTTAAGAATTTTCCTTGGACGATATGTTAGTTGGCTCTTCCCTTAGTGTTAGTTTCAGTTGCAAAGACACAATAATAGCTTTCAGTCTTCATCTTTTCACGACCT
The DNA here is from genome assembly GCF_000276665.1 of Chinchilla lanigera. NCBI lineage: Eukaryota > Metazoa > Chordata > Mammalia > Rodentia > Chinchillidae > Chinchilla > Chinchilla lanigera. The sequence goes on along the minus strand of NW_004955404.1, from coordinate 16,896,998 downwards.
CCGACTAAGAGGTAGTACTTACTTTCCCTTCCTCAGAAGGTAAAAAATCTCACAACCACTGACTTTGAGCTAAGCGGTTTTTACAGTATGGTCAATGCTTCCACACTTCTGACAAAAATAGCCTGTTGGAACAAGTAACTGCTGTGTATAATAACTAGAATTTCAGTCACTAGTATTCAGTGAGGAATTTACATTGATAAATTTCCTTCTGAGAAGCCATGAAAATCACTCTCCTGGTAACTATTACTTGACTTCTCAAGGACAAGCAGGTCATTTTACAAGAAACAAACACAAACTACTTCAACCATCTTTGCCCACCAAATACTAACTATGTAGCATTTAAGATGTTTCTTTGTGTGATCAGACATCATAACAACTTATTAAAGGTGGACTCTTTGCCCAATGGTAAGAGTTGCATCTCAGAACAAAAATCATTTTAAAACCTCCTGAGCTAATATCACTTCCTGCTATTTAATAAACCTGTGCAGTAGGAACAACCAGCTTTCTAAGAATTTTGTTCTTATTTTACCAGTAAAGAGGTGATTCAGCAAAGACACAGCTGAAGTGTATTACACATTCAGTTGCTGAAGGTCCCTGTGATAGATACTCGTAGAAACCCATTTCTGTCAATTTACAAAAGGAAGATTTCTAAACAATTTAATGACTTCTTCAACAGCAAAATAAGTTGTCATTGATTCTCAATAATACTGTAGGTTGTTTTTTTCTTATTTTCAGAGAATGAGGTGTGGAGTCAGAGCTAGATATCAAATTTGTTTTAACTATGTGCAATCCACTTAAATGACTTCCCAATAGCTATATTGTTGTAAATGTCAAAATTTGTTAGTAAGAATGTAAATCCATTTCAAAATTTGTAAATCCCCATAAGTATGCATAGCTACCTGATATAATAAAAACAGAAAACAAAAGAGGATTAAAATGTGTATTATATATGTATGTTATATATAATGTATATTATGTATTAAATGCATTATATGTCTTATATGAAAATTAGATTTATATACATATAATCTTTCTTAAGTACTACTGTAAAGAGGAATGACTTTCAATACATTTGCTTTGTTAAATTTTGCTTATACATGCTTCAGAGTATTTGAAGTCTGGCAAAATGTGCATAGTTCAAAATTTTTCATGTTACAAAGATTTTTATTAAGGTATCTGGAACCGGAGGCTCCTGATTAATGTTGCCAAAGTATTTCCTGGAATGTGGGCTTGAATATTTTAAATTTTGAAAATATCTTCCCAAATTTTAAGTAGTTATGGAAAATAGAAAAGGAAATTCTATCATTTGTTGTTTTAACTTGATGGGAAAAAAATTCATTATATCTTTTTCAATCTCAATAGGTTAATATTTTTTAAACAAATAAAAATGTATGGTTTAGAGCCAGAACAAAAGGAATATTCAGGAGAAAAGTATCTCTAAATTTGCTTTAATCAGTTTTTTTTTTTTAACAGCTAATGCCAATTTGAATACAGTATTAACAACATGTTGCTAGTATGCCATTTTGATAATTATGAATAATCAGATCTCAAAGTATAAGTTCAGGAATCCCCAATTTCAGGGCTTAGATTATTGCCTCAAGCAATCAAACTATGCAGCTAAGATTATTCAATAATGTAATATTTTTGAATCTCCATGTTGCAAATCCCAAAAACTTCCTTCAGAACTTAATTCCTTTTACAGTTCAAAAGTCCTTCCTTTGGAACAATATCTGTTCCCGTTTTAGCAGTATTACAACATAAGTCTTTTGCACTAGTCTCCTGGAAATAATGATCTATCAGCTAAGGTCTTGCAATTATAACTATCTCTTCTCTTGTTTTACATATCCCCACACTTTTAACTTTTCCTCACAGGTTCTATTTTCCATTCTTTTGATCATGTTCACTTACTTTCACCTGAAAAGGGAACAGAGTCTCTAATTTTGTATTTTAAAAGGTTATAATATCTGCATGTCTCAAACTAGTAAGTGGATGACATTCTGTGGTACAAGCCAGGCCATTTTTTATTTCCCTTTAAAATGGTTTCTTCAGCATCATGGAGGGACCACGCTCCCTAGTCTTCCAGGTTCCTCAAACAGTAATCTATTTTTTCCAGAATTATGCACTCTAAATCAGTCCAAGGCTGTCCAAAGACATTTCTGAATGTGAATGCCAAACAAGTTTGGATTGCGTGCATGGCTCATAGAAAAATCTAGATTCTCATATCTGAGAAATAAACTACTAATTTGGGCCCAAGCATTTTCTCTATCCCAACAGGGATTCTCTGCAGCAATCACCTGGTAATTGAATACCAGCTAGTTGAATAGAATATTCACAGAAAACCAAAACATTCCTGTCCCCCAATATTTAATTCTAAAAGCTTTCAGCACACGTATGTAACAAAACTGCCATTTATTAGGAGCCAATAAAGCATAACAATGAAAAAGGATCTTCAGTATCAGACATGTCTCAGTTTGAGAAAGAGCTCATCCAGGTATTGGTTGTAAGCCATGAAGTAATTTGAGATAACATGTATCACTTTGTTTAGTCTAGGTCTCCTTATCTGATCAATAGAGGTAATTACAGCAGCACATAGCATTGTTGAGAAAATTAAGAGAGTGTGCAGAAAGTGTTTAGCCTATTACCTGAAATTTAGAAAGTACCATAAAAAGATTTGGTTATTATATTTTATACTTGTGATTTACCACATCTTTTTAAATCTGTGGAGTGATGTAACTCATTTGCTAATAACCTCACACACAAAACCAAACTTCATCATGTCTTAAGACTCTAGAAGTTCTTTGAATAAAGAAAAACAACAAGAAAAGGAAGAAGAGGCTATATTTAAAACCAATACTATTACATCCTATGGCTAATCGCTGTCTTTGTAACTTGCTCATAACTTCAGTGTATGGACAAGAATGCATATTGTTTTTAGTTGGGCTTAGAAACCTGAGGTAGATTACCAAGATCAGAGTCAGCTTTCAAGCTGCCACTGCTTGACCGTGTACTCTCAGTTTGAGATGAGATGCCTTGCGTTATTCTGCTGGTATTTGCTGGCTTTTTCTTCTTCTGCCTCCTTGTCAAAATTCAGCCGTGGCGGCAGGCAAGCAGCCAGCGTTTGTTTCTTCTGGCAAAGAGAAGTGGCAGAAGAGTGAGTAGGAGCATTGTTTATAGAACAACTCTGCATTAGTGAAAATTTTTGATCTCTAAGCTTTCATCCCAGTAAAAACCACAAGGGAATTTGCAAACAGTAAAAATATTTCCTTCGTTGTAAAATTACAGCGATAACAGGGGTTTCTTCAAGTTACTTATTTATAAAAGCAATGCGGCTGACCCACCTTTGAATACATCGGTAGGTAATGCTGCACAGTTGGCTTAGCTTTTCTCTGAAATGAGCACACAAAATATTCAATTTAATTAATTTAATTCAAATGAGTAATTTATTTGAGCTCTCAAAGCAGTTGTACATATAAATTTATGTTGTTAACATATGAAAGTATTGATCATTTATGTTTTCATTTAGGAAATATAAGTATTGATTGGCTATGTAAAATAAATGTATCACTTACCATCTGGCATTGACTCAGTATTAAAGACTCTGTCTAATATTTCCAATAGTGCATATACTGTCAACACATATATAATCATTAAAACAAAATGAATGAAAATCTTCTACAGCTGGGTGTGATAGTTCCCACCTGTAATCTCAGTAATCAGGAGGCTGAGGCATGAGGATCCCAGTGAACTGATGATGTAGCCTGGCCTACATAGTGAGTTCAACGCAGCCTAAACTATATAGTGAAAACACGTCTCAAGAAGGAATCTAGAAACATGCTGCACAAGTTTTATTACAATCATCTCAATTTTTTAATCTTAGATGATTTGCTTATATAGTTTCCGTAGGCCTTTAAAACAGATTTCCTTTTTTCCTTAGAAAAAAAGTAAACACACAAATACACACACGCACCCACTAAAAAAGCAGAGCTCCTTAGAGTTTAGTACATTCTATTAGTTTCTTCTATAAAAACAGACAATGCACCTAGGCTGTACAAAGAGTCCTTTACTTAGCAAACCATTGACCATTTTCCTCTTATTTTTTATTGTTAGCAATGTGAACGGGCTGGGGCTGGTGCTGAGGCACTATCCCTGGCCAGGGAAATGAGCTCCAGATTCAAGGCTGAGCATCAAAAGATAAGGCTTAGGGCCAGGGGTATAGCTCAGTGGCATAAGTGCCTTCCTGGCAAGCACAAGGTCCTGAGTTCAACTCCCGGTACAAAGACAAAAGATGAGGCTTTGCTGTAAAGAGGTTCAATGCGCCGCAGTATCTTTAGAACTCAATTGTGGGCAAATGTTTTCCAAAACAGTGAATGAAACAGAGCTTTTCCATCAATACATGTATTTTAAATGTTCATTGTGAAATACATGCCAAAATTAGCATTTTTCAGTTAGCAAAAATGCAATTCTAGACTATGAGGTAGCTGTTATACTATTTGATACTAACTGACATTTTCTGTTTATATTTTACAACATTTTGACACTCTGTAGTGTACTTTTAAATCTTTTCTTTCAGCTTATTTACTTATTACCACTATAATAAACACATTTCCAGCGATTGTTACCCTTGAATTGTTTTACCTGTTTAATTCCAAGATTACTATCAATCTTCATTAAATGAAAAAAAAAATCTTCATTAAATGAGCGCATTTCTAGCATGTAGTCGGAGCATTTTTCTTACAAAGGTCAGGCTAGCAGTACAGGCAGGGTAGTAGAGTACAGTTCTTTCCCCTTTCTTTTATGATTAGATATTGCTAATTTGGTACATAGGAAACTAAGAGATACGCCACTAAATTTGGTAACAGAGTTTTCCTTAGAAAACTCACTTAAATTTATTTAGCTCAGTTATCTCACCTGGGAAGTGCTCAAAAAAGTAAGTAGTTCCTGCACTGGTCAGCTTTTCGTCACTGTGATCAAATACCATTAGCATGCACAACTTAAAGAAGGAAGGGTTTCTTTCAGCTCAGATTGAGAGGTTTTAGTCCTTTGCTGCCTACCAAGGAGGAAATGCCATGGGGAAAGGGTCTGGCGGAAGGGAGCTGCTCACCTCTTTGCAGCCGGGAAGCAGGATGTGAAGGAAAGTGCCAGACAAGAGGGAGTCAAAAACTAGATGCATTTCCCAAGGTCACGTCCCTGTGATCCGCTCTTCAAGTAGGTCCTAACTCTTAGATTGTCTCCCATTATCTCCCATTCATGCCATTGGTTTATAATCTCACCAACACGTGAATCCACTGATGATGGTAGAGTAATCCTGATCTGTTTATCTCTGGAGACAACCACAGACATACCCAAAACTGTGCTTTGCTATTTCCTCTGCATTTTCAATTCAATCACCACATTTGTTCTTCTAAAGTAGTATTGTATGTGAGAGAAGGAAAGGATTTCTAGCTATCGTCCACAAGGGAGCTGGCATTCAAACAATGAAAACAGTATTTTCATATTTATACATAGCTATGTGGGATGAGATTTCTATGATCTGGATAGATACTGAAAGGCACTAAGGATGGCCATTGGAATGATGCAAAGATACTTGGAATAGTTCTTTGTACCAAGCTCGTACCTCGCCAGACCTATTCACTGATGGCATACTCATAATCCTGTGAGATGGAAAGTAGACTTTAGACAAAAATAAGAACCTAAGCGACTTGCCCAGGGTTGTGAGTGTCAGATCCTAGACTCAGAGCCAGGAGCTCTAACCTTAAGGACAAGTCTCGTGATGTTTCAATTGCATTTGTGAAAGGCCATTTTCAGTGCAGTCGCATATTAACTACTCGTGGTTTTTAAAGTTAGAAAATTGTTTCCTCGCATTTTGCTCAATTTAAAAATATACTTCACAGTTATTTTAACAATTTTAATTAAATGCATACTTTCACTTTATATAAAATTCACAGTTGTAAAGTACAATATTTAAAAATCTAATACATTTTATAAGCAAACAACAAGTGCTAAAACCTGTGTAGAATCTGTTCACTGTTGCTAATTGTTTTATTTGTTGCTATGTAGTGCAGTTTATCACCAATAAAATGTGTTCCTTTATCCTTAATATTTGTTCAATAGAGAAAAATCTCCTGTAACATTTATTTACTAAAGGAATTTTTTTCTGTTGTAGAAAGGATCTCATTCATGTTTGTATCATGTTGTGAATACTCTTTCCACCTCACTATTAAAGCCCTCAGATAAATCCTATATGCACATGTAAAAACCTTTATACTCATAAAGTAAACTATAATTTTAACTGCTTAACTTTTTAAAAAAGCTACTAGGGAAATAGTTTTTCTTCTTGTGTTAAAATATCTATATCTATCTACCTATCTATCTGTCTGTCTATCTATCTATTTGTCTATCTATCTTTTGATCTATCTACCTACCTACCTATATATCTATAACAGAAAATTTGCCATTTTTATCATTTTAAGAATATAATGTAATCACAATAATTATATTTGCAATATTGTACCACCTCTATCATTGTATTTCTTAATCTTTTTTATGCATCAAGCAGGAAGTCTGTAATACTTAAGATACCACTTCAGTCCTCTTTCCATCCCTTGGTGACCTTTAATCTGCTTTTTATCTCTGTGAATTTGTCTGTTCTAGAGATATCAGATAAGTGGAATGATACTATATTTTACCTTTTGTGCTTTGTTTATTTCTCTTAGAATAATTATTCTAAGGTTCATGTATATATTACAACTTCATTCCTTGTCATGACTAAATGATATTCTGTTGCATATACATACTGTGTTTTGCTTATCCATTCATCTTTTGAATGACACTTTGATTCCAATTTTTAGCTATTGTGAATGATGCTTTAATGAAAATTAACATACAAGTATCTTTTTCCAACTATTTGGCATATACCTGAGTGACCTTTTAGAAGTACCAGATCAGGTAGTAATTCTATTTTTAGCTTTTGGAAGTGTTGCCAACTTGTTTCTTATAGTGACTATGTTTTACATTTGAAACAGCAATGAACAAAAATTCCAATTTCTCTACATAACTAGCAATGCTTATTTTCCTTTTTTAAAATTATACCAATCTTGATCGAAATTATTTCCCCATTGTGCTTTTGGTGTGGTGCTTGCATTTCTTTAATCACTAATGATTCTGAAAATCTTTTTCTGTGATTATTGATGATTTGTTCAAATTCTTTTGTTAAAAAATTTAAGTCCTTTGCTTTCTTTTTCCTGGGGTTATTTTACTATTTCTGAGTCATAGACATCATTTATACATCCTTGATTTAAAATAATTGTTAGATATTAGGTTTACAATATTTTTCCATTCCCTGGGTCATCTTTTTCTCTCTCTTGATAGTACAGTTTGATTCAAAAAGATTTTTACTTTTAGCAAATCACAATTAATCTGTTTTTCTTTTGTCATCTATGTACCTGATATTGTATCTATGCATCTGCTGCCAAATTTATAGTCATTAAATTTTATCCTTATATTTTATTCAGAGTGTTTAAATTTTAACTCTTATTCTTACATTACTAATCCTCTTTGAGTTAAGTTTTACTTAGGTGTCCAATATCATTCTTTTGCTCATGAAAATTAAATTTTCTCTGCACCATCTGTGGAAAAGACTATTCTTTTTCCATTGATTTTAATGGGCTTATTTGTCAAAAATCAGTGGACTATAAAGGTCAGCACACTAGTCTATTCCATTGGTTTGTCTGTGTAATATCACCTATGACAATATATGCTTTTAGCTTTGTAGTATATCCTACAAACACATGCGTGATTTTTGTGTCCCTTTTAAAAGATTCTTTTGGCTATTTGAATTCATTTTTATAGTTGAAAAATGGCTTTTGTACTATTTTTTTAAAAGATTCAGGATTTTGATAGACAATGCACTGAATGTGTTGATTATTTTGGGAAGTACTGATGTCATAATAGTATTAGATCTCCAATCATGAACCTGAGTGGTATTTCTATTTGTATACATCTTTCATTTCATTTCACAGACTTTCATGTTTTTCAGTGCACAACTGTTAAAAATTTTCTCCTAAATATTTTTTGATGCTATTGCAAATGAAATTATTCACTTAATTTTGATTGTTGATTGGTAACATATACAAATTCTATTCAATCCATGTGATATACATATAAATAGACCAAGAAAATCATTATAATTGTCTCAGTGAATGCACCAAAGGCATTTCCCAAATCTTACATCTTCTTTTATGATTAAAATAAGAAAATTATTAATAGAAAGGAACTCTCTGAATATTAAAGTGGCATTTATAAGTATTCATATTTGATGGTATGAAACTGAAAGTTGACCTGCAAGAAAAACACAATCATGTCTGTTGTTCCTTACTGATGTCCAACATTATTAGGAGTTCTAGCCAAGGCTATTAGAGAAGAAAAATAAATGAGGCATCCCAATAGAAAGGGAGAAAGGAAAACCCTCCCTATTGGTAGATAACATGGTCCTGTGTGGAGAAAACCCTTAAAGAATCTACAAAAATGTTTTTAAAAAGCTACTGAATTCAGCAGTTTTAAAGTTGAACAGCATCATGCAAAACCCATTTTGTTTCTAAGCAATGAGCAGCATGAGATGCAAATATATGTTTCTATTCTTATGTAACTCTTCTTTTATAAATTCAAAGTTTTAATATTTACAAGTGTTGGTAAAAATCATTATATCAAAATTTTTCTAAATAACTCCTTCCCTTTTTAGTAAATGCTGAGTAATCCTATACAGTTTGAAGAATCAATTATTGTTTAAAATGTGGATGTTCCCATCATACAAGAAAAATTAGAAGACATTTTAAACACCCTTCTTTCAAATTATCTGCTAGAGAGCATCACTATATTGTAAGTCATCCTTACCCTGCAGAACTGACTTGCTCTGACTCAGTGTCCTGTGATGCTGGATGACCAGAATCCAAGCCATCTGAACACTAAAAAGAGAATTTCCCTCGCCATTTTGTTGGGAGGAGCCTGAAATTCTCTAAGGAAAATAACGACCATTTTAATAGAGCCATCAAGGATGGATCAAAATAGTTCTTTAGCTCTGACTATGATTAGACACATCCCAAAATAAATGATATTTTAAAAATAAAAACATTGTTCTTACTTACATTTATAATAGTCTTAAATCTGAGCACTCCATAAAATTTCTCTAATTTGTTATCACTTGCTTAGCATTCCCACTGTTTCTCCTGCTGCCTTCATTCCCATAATTCCAAACTGCTTTACATAAATATTTTGGTTAGGTTTGTTTATTAGGATTCTTTACCATAAAAGCAATAGTTAATTTAGTTAACAAAGTTATAGGTATGTGTTTGGGGATGTAGAAGATACAAGGATGGAAAAATATTTTCAGTTAAAACTTTCTCCAGTGAAATATAAGCATTAGGCTTCCTTATGAAAATATTAAAAACCATAAGAAATGTGTGGATTTTGTTCACTGAAATCTGTAAACTTAGCTGAGAGAAAATAAGGAAGAACTAAATAAATAGAGGAAAGTACCATGCTCCTGCCCTGGAAGATTCAATTTGTTAAGGCACTTCTTCCTAAATTAATGTATACATTCAGTGGAAATGAAATTAAAACCCCTCTAGGCTTTTGTAGAAATCAACAAATTCTAAAAGTGACACAAAACTGTTAGGAATTTAGAATAACCAAAACATTTTTCAAGAAAATTTTCTAAAAAATGAATGTAATCAGTATGTACTGCAGACATGTACTAATAAAAGTAGTCATTTAATTTACAACAATGAATTTGGAGACTTTACAATACCTAACAAAGAATTAGAATCAAGAGACAGTAATTAAGGCTGTTATTTGCATCACAATGGACAAAAAGAATAAAAGAATCGAATAGAGTTCTTGTGTTCTGAAATTCTGGAGTAGTTGAAACAGGAAGATTGCACTCATCATACTTGCATGTGTCAGAAAACTGTTGTGATATGAGTGTTGAGAATGAAGTATACAAGGTCTTTGGAATGCAATAGTGGTGGACATGATTCCAGTGACACAGTAGAGCAGGATCTTAGTCACTTCCCTGTCCCTGAGACACAAGTCCTGACATCCACAGCTAATGGTGGTGGAGTTTATTTTGACTCATGTTCACAGTCCATGGTCAGCTGGCTCCAAGGCAAAAATCCCTTGACAGAGGACACTGTAGAGGAAAAGTTGCTCAAATGAGGTTGCCCAAAGCAAAAAAGAAAAGAGAGAGAGCATGAGAACAAAGGGAGGAACCCTGGAAAGGCGAACCCTGCTGGTTCACACCCACAGTGACCCACCTCTAACCAGGCTCCCTCTTCTAACAGCAAGCTCAGATGCTGAAGTCATCAGAACATGACAGTACTGTGGAGTACAGCACCCCCGGGATCCAATCTCCATTCAAAAACCGTGCCTCTGAGCTAATGGGAGATTTGGGAGCCATACTAGATTACATCATACTCACAGGAGAAAATGTTTAGATGTAGGATTTATGACAAAGGCAGAGTGGACATGCTGTGCTGGCAGTCTGAATGTCAAATAGGAAGAAGATCCACGATAATTCCAAGGTTTTGAGATGAAGTCACTGATGAAGGGAAGCAGCATCTTCCGAGATGGAAAAGGGAGCAACAGTTTTGGGGGATAGATATCAAGCGTTTGGCTTTGTATTTGTCAGGTTTGGTAAAACTGTTAAACACCCAGGTAGAGATGTCAGTAAGTAGTGGGAAATAAAATTCTAGGACCCTAGGAGAAGCATAGAGCTGGAAGTGTTATTTGAGAATCCTGAGCACATGGAGGACACTTACAGAGCTACATGACTTCAATCCACAAATGTGTATAGAGAAGGCCGAAGACCGGATCCTGAAATGCAGTCAAACATAGTTAGCCCTCCCTAACCGAAATTTCTGCATCAATGTGTGCAAACAGCTGAGAATCAAAAACAAAAAAAAAAGGTCTTTACTTAATACATAAAGAGTGTTTGTGTCATTTTTTACCAAGAGTACAGCATAATGGCCATTCACATATCATTTCTTTTGTATTAGGTTTTATAAGTTAGAGATGGTTTAAAGTATACAGAAGGATGTATACAGCTTACGTGTAAATACTACAGTATTGTATGTTAGAAGTTTCAGCATACGTGTATATTAACATTTGTGAGAGATACTAGAGCCAATCCTCCACAAATATCAAGAGTGACAGTATTTAGAAGGAACACTTTTTCTCAGTGGATCTGTCATACAGAAATTTCACTCTGTGTCATTCCATTATGGCACCATAATGTAAAAGTAGAGTAAAACAATGACGGGAAGGGCCATTAGGCAGGTCACAGAATGCAGCTGTCTGTCCTTGGACCTGCTGGAAACTAGACCCAAGAACTCTAGTTACATGATTTCCCTCCTTGGTCTGCGATTTCATCATCTATAAATTAAAACAGTGGAGCTTATGGACTGAGAAGGAGGAATGAAAGGAAAAAGTAAAATTATCACTTGGGTTTTGAGATTGTTTTGGTTGCCTGGCAAGAAAGCTACTACTTTAGGAAAGATTTAGTTACATTGACCATGACTTGTGTCATCTAATGACCCGGAAATTGTTTGCAGCTGTTCTTGCATAACACTGGCTGCTTATTTTTCAGCCTGCTTTTCACTTAAATTTATTGTTCTATAACTTAGTCAGGGATGATTTGGTTTCAAAAAATGAGAAACAGCCTGAAACGAGCTTGGGCAGAAAGAAAACTGTTTTGGAAGTTCTGGGGTATCTTGCAGAATTCAGGACATAAAGTGCGTGCTGAAGGACAAAACAGGTCACTGAAGGCTATTATTCTGTATTTGAGCTTCTCTTTTCTGATTCCGCATCATCTGTCCTGACTCTGCCAATGGTGCCTTGAAACTCTGAAAGTCATGAACTCCAATCCAGTTTCTAGAGATATTTGAACCAATCTCTATGAGTCTGAATTTCATTTCATCCACTCTCCTTAGCCTCCACAATGAGGCCTTTCAGTTGGTCGCCCATCCCTAGTTTACTGAACTGTCACCAAAAAGTGGTGGGTTTGTTGAGTACATGCTCAGCCATTCCAATCTTCAATTTAGAAATTTCCAGTGAGATCTCACACAATGAGAATGAAGAAATTGTTAGAGGGATCTAATTTAATTTCTAATGTGTAAAATTTGTGAATTTTTATTTATTTGTAATTATCCTGAACACATTCTTCCCTGCTACCCCTACCACAAACACATTCAAATCTTATAGTTATGATGTAGGAAATTTTAAAGTAAAATAAATCTATGATTTCTATTTTCTAGAATACTAAAAACATCAGTGTATTTTTAGATATTTTGGCCTGAGTATATAATTTTTATTTTTAAAGTTCTTTATTAAAACCACGCATTATGTACAGCAAAATCACTGAAGAAATATTTTAGGAATGTCCAAAGACTTACTCCTTTTTACTGTACTTGAATGTTTCACTCATTCTTAGCATTTCAGGGATCACTATTCATTTATTCATTTCTCCTTTCATCTGAAAAGAGTAAGCATCTGCTACTTGTAAGGTGAAACTCCACATACTCTACCAATGTGAAAACAAATTAGTTATGGGCCTTCTTTTCTATGATCTAACAGTTTAGATAAGATGGAACCATTACATAAATATGTATAACAGAGAAGAAAGAGATAACATGCTATAATGCTCATGTAAAATGCTATTTGCTGTGAGGATTAGGAATTTTTCTAAAAGCACATTACCCAGACATAAATGAAAGACTATCTAGTTGATAATCCTCCAATCATCATGAATTATTTGTGTATTTCATTCTTTGCAAAGTCCTTCCCAAACTTGTAAATAAGCATGTAATATCAGCTGGAAATTATTAGTATTCACAAAGTTTACCAGGCAAACTTTGAATCATATTTAGATTATTTGATTTTTCCAAACTCCCCACCAAATGCTGTGGTTGTGCTATCTCACTGATAATAAGACTAAAGTGTACAACTTTATGCTCGGTGCTATATAACAGATAAACAATAGAATTAGGATTTTGCATTTAAATAACTAACACCAAAGCCCACGTCTTAAGTATTACACTGTACAATGTCCAGTCCTGAAACATACCTCTACCAAATTTATTCCCTATGGGTAAACTGGCATCAGAGTTTGCTGTAAAGAAACCACTTGAAGGACCTCTATTGCCCTCCAGGTTCTCCATCCCAACATTTTTCTGGTGCCCTCTCAGTGGACCTAGTTTTGTCTGTATTTTTGTCCCCATTTCCTTTGACTCTTTTGTCATTCAAATGCCCCATCCCCACGACATCTTTCCTGACTTTCAGACATGTTAATAATTCTTTCTTCCCTCTTCATGCCCTTCTACTACTGTCTTATGTGCTTTATGGTGTTTGGATAATCTTGCTTCTATTGTATAATGCATTCTCAAAGGAACTAAATACATTTTTAGCATACATTTTGCTCCATAGTAAATGATAGGAGAGAAATATATATGCACAGCCTTATGCTTTAAAAAATACAAAATTGTAATTGTCATTAAAATAATAGAATTTAAGACCATAAAGTGTTAATTTTGAGAATTCATATGGTCCATGTATTGTTTTCTGATAGAATTTTATTTAGAATTCTAATATTTAGCTCTTCATTTGTTAGGAAATTTATTAATCATCTTCTCAAGGTGAAATATATTGACTACTGATTTTATTTAAAGGCAGCTTTTTATTGCACATCTTTCCAAGTTTTAAAGCTGTGTCTACAAAAAAATCTATACATTAGTTTAAATATCAGCATCAATCAAACTACTTTATTTTTTCTGAGTATATGGTATTTGATACTATTTTTGACATATTTGATCTTTGAAAAGTTAAGTGGAATTTCTATAATAGCTTTCCCATTTTATAAATTCTTCTATTATTTATAGATATTTATTTGGAAAATTCATTTTCTAATCCAATGTATTTATTTCTTCTTGAGACCCTCCTCTAGTCATGCAAGTACACCGTTTGCTAAAGGTGTAGGAAGCAGGGCTAAAATTTACCAAAAATAAAATTGAAAGCAAGCACTTTTAGTATGCTTTACTCCCACTTCAGGAAATAAATATTTTGGATATTTTATTTGTTTGTTATTAAATATTAAAGAAAAACAAGCTCTTACATGTTTAAAACACTGTAGTCAGAAACTAACATTTCTACAAAATGTTCCCCTCGGTCAATGGGCATCTTGCTCAACTTCTTTTCCTTTGCACATTTTTGAAGTTTATTTGCAACAGTAGTTACTTATTTCATATGCTTTATCAACACACCTGGCTAACTATACAAGCTAAATGCCTTCACCCTGCCTGAAAACAGGGAAAGAAGCAGCACTTCTCTGGATGTACTTTTTCTTTCTCCAGGGAAAGAGTTATCCCTGATTAGTGAGGAAAAGTGAAAAAGATGAAGATGAATAATCAGATTGTTGGAGGTAGGGTTTAACAGCTGGTACAAAGTAAACAAACTGCAGGGATCGGCAGAGTACCGGTTTCCAGTCCATTTCCTTTTTGCAAAATGCCTAGCTCCTGTGTTCTTTATTCAGATGGGCTCATACCTGGCAGGGAAGTTTTTTTGGCTATATTTTTGTGAAATATCTGTAGGAAATGAGTTGAGAAACTTGACAGAAACAGCTTGAGGTATCTGATGAATAATAGAGAACTTTCACCATTCAAGTGTCTGACTAGAACAGAATGAGAAGTATTAGGAACTTGGAAAAAAGGAAAGACTGATACAAAAATAATACCCTGGTCTAACCCACTGGCAAATACAGTTCTTTCTAAAGCACTGTAGACAGATCACATAAGGAGAGAGCTTAAATTAGGTTTCTTTATGCTTATTTGGATCATCTTCCCTGTTGATTTTTGCTTGCTGCTTGCTTCCTCTAAATACATACAAATTTAAAAGAAACTAAAACCTTACACAGACAGGGCCACTGCTTTAAGGGTATCTTTCCCAAGCATGTGAGGTGCTATTCATTTTGCAGTTTCTCCCTCTTAAGAGTAATTTAGTTAACTCTCTCTGTATTCATAGTGTTATTTCCTGAAGAACATAAAATTCATAAAAATGAATCTTATTTAAAAACTCTGTGGTCGTTTAGCAAAGGCATTAAACGCATATATGGTGTTTTGTTCTCATTTATATCTCAGAATCATCTGGCATATGCTTAGAATGGCTTGACTCAAATTACTTTTATGCACGGTTCTGTATATGGACTTCAGAAGCACTGAAAGAATTTTTAAAGTCAAAAATTCAAAAGGAATGAGGAAGCTGAGCAAAAGGAATAAAAGAGATATAAGTTTGGGGCGACTTTGCTGAACTTTAATTCCCTCATTAATAAAATGAGGCTGTTTGACTAACTGAACTGGAAAACAGATTTTAGTTCCAATAGTGTGTATTTCTAAATTACTGTCAGTGAGTAGAATTTTCTTTAATCATGTTTTTTTTTTTTTTAATTTAAGTCATATGTTTTTCGTATGAGTCTGTATTATCATTTCAGGGTTTTCTCCCAGGGTAAGTGTGCATTGGCAAAGAAAAAGAGTTTTAATAAAATTCAGAGCATGAGATATGGTATTATTTGCTTTTTGTGTCGGGGTGAGGGAAGAGTCATTTAGCTTATAATTTTCAGAGCTATTTGTGAATATGTTCAGTGGACATTTTTTTTTTCTAGTAAAAGGGATTGAACCTGAGACTTTCACACTGAATAACATCCTCAGACCTTTTCAGTTTTATAAATTTGCAAATAACATCTTATTGAGTTGCACAAGGTGAGCTTGAGTTTGCAATCCTCCTGTCTCAGCCTCCCAGAGTGCTAGCGTTACAAGTGCACACCGCTTCCCCTAGTTTAGTGTCCACTTTTTAGTTTATCCTAAACTTTTTCTCCTCTAGTTCTTCTCCCTTGGGCATTTCATCCATACACAGGATTTCCATTATGGTGTGATAACTTTTGCCCTCATCCATATCCCTAATCCAAGCTTTCTATGGGGAGACTAACCAGTACATACAACCGCCTAGGGCACATTCTTTTTCTTTCAGAGCCATAACATATAGCACATTGAGCACCAAAGTCATACTGTAGTTCCATCGTCCTCCTGATCCTCTTCCAATGCACTTTAGTCAATAAACTCCACCATCACCATCAATCCCTGAATTCTCTGTGAAAGACACCAGCTTCTCCTTCTAGTCTACATTCAAGGAAATCCTACATAAATTTTTACCTTTAGAAATATGTTTCAAACCTGCCAGCCCCCATGCAACATCACTCTTAAATCTACACTACCATCACCCTTCAGCTGTATCTCCCTCTCTGGAACCCATTCTTCACCTGCCACTTTCATCTCCCAGATGACGGAGAGATTATAACTAAAGACAAATATCCTCCCATTACTCGTACATACATTTCTCTAATTGTCTCCCACTGATGCTCGAATAAATCCATACCTGAGAACAAAGATCATAAAGAATGCACAAAAGAATGCTTGTGAATGTGCACCAGATTGTAAAAGTTCTTTCAGTGCTTGATATCGAGCATGCTCAACCTCTAGGTTTCATCTCTGTCTTCTTCCTTCCTCATGCTTAAGGTTACTGCGACATGGAATTGTTTTCACTTCCCCAAATGTACTGCTCCTTTCACTTCTCTGAAATTTTTCTGTGGACTCATCCTTTTGCTAAGAAACAGTTTCTTCTTCAATTCCCAGCTGAGGATTAAAACAAAACAAAATAAATATGTATGCTAAAATATCTCATATATATGTGTGTATATATATATGACTTTTTGGAACACTGTAGGTGAATTATATTAATTATCATAACAAACCTCAGTATTTTTATTATCATGACTATTTTATACTAAAGAGTCTGAAAACATTGAATTTAAAGAACGGATGAAGACAAAAGGGCAATAACGAACAAAACTAACGTTTGACTATCTGCTACAGAGCCAGCGAGTTGAGATTATGTTGTAATGATTCTTCATACTAAGATTTGTGTTGTCTCGACCCCTTCCTACCCCTCCCATAGCCTACACTAGTTTAGGTTCTCTAACATACCTGCTATGGCATATCTGCTTTTACCACTACTAAAGCACTTGCATTGGAAATCATTGCCTTTTGGTTATTATTCCTACAAATTGATATGGTTTCCACAGGCAGCAATTGTCTGGAAGGAAGGAAGGAAGGAAGGAAGGAAGGAAGGAAGGAAGGAAGGAAGGAAGGCAATTATTTTGTATTACCAACTTGGAACTTGTTAAAAAAGATTCCTGGGATTCCAGGCAGAGGCTTTATCTGTATTCCCAGTACTTCTTTCTCACAATTTGTGAAACTGGAATTATATGGACATTTCCTCTCATGATGAACCAATTGATAAACATTTTTGTACTTCACAGGCCAACATATTCTCCCCCACAGACCTGGTGATCTCAGGTCCATTTGCCCTTATCCTATGTATCACCTGACTGTCTCTCAGAGATGGCTGGTCCTGTCTGAGGCACAGGAGTCTTCTTTTCATCTATGCAAAACTGGAGCAGCTGAAATTGCAGGCCTGGTCCCTTCTCCAGGCTCCCTGCTCCTTTCTCGCCATTTGCTACAGAATGCATTTTCTTATAAGGTAATATTTTAAAATAATGTTTGTATCCCTGAGCTGACTCCCAAATTCATGTTTAATTTATCAGAAGAGTGAAGGGATTTGAAGGAAATAGCCAAATGCTATTTCTTTAAATGAAGAGTTTCTATTTATCAACCAATTTTTGTGCTCTTCTGGGAACCCAACCACTACTTTCAATATTTTTCCTATGACAAAATAATGCCCTTATTCCAATAATTTATTTAGACATGAGCTCATAAAATATAATCTTGTTGTAAACTGAAGATTTGTTTGTATTACCTTACAAAGAAGACCCATAAGTTAAAGAAATGGGAAAATTGGTAAAGAGTAACCTGGGATTTGAGGTAGGCATCTGAAGGAGGGTACGTAATTACCAGGAAGCTATAATCCTAGTGGGGATTGCAGAAATTGCATAGAGTTTATGGCTACAACAAACCACTATCTGTTCAATTTTGAACAAGTTATATAGCCTCCCAGTTGTTATATTTCTCTCCAAAAATATAATTAATTGACTCAAAAAATATTACCAATACAATACAAGTGTACATGAGCATGGAAAAAGTAAGCACCCACTAACTTAATACGAATTGTCTTTGTTACATTATTGGAAAGTAGAATTTGTGAAGTAATTAACATGATTATCTAGGTCAACGTTCATTTAGGGCTGAGCGTATGATGATGCCTAGGCTGAAAATCTTTATGTATTTCCTTATCTACTCTTCATAGGCATTTGAGTGGAGAATATTAGTATCCCTGTTTCACTGGAGAATACATTGAAATGTAGAGAAGTTACTAAGTGGTGGAATCTTTGCCTCAAACACAGAAATTCTGACTTTGAATGTACTAAAGCCCACATCTCTGGCTTTAAAGTATTTTACTCTTATCACAATGTAGGACCCATTGTATTTACAGCTGACATGAAGAACAAGTGGCTCAGCAGACATGGAAGCAACTGCAACCCCAAACTGATTTTAAATTTACCTCCCTTGTAGAATCATTAACTGAGAGGGTGGAAGGGAAGGAGGATTTGAAAGGAAATGTCTCTTGTTTCTCAAGGCAGTAGCATGACAGTGCCTACTTGTGCAAAATATCTTCATTTTACCTGCAGAGAAGGAATAAATTAATAATTGAAAAGCTCAATTGTCCTTGACATTCCTAAAGAGAAGCAGATGAAACTTATCCAGCTAGAAGTTTTAAAAGCAATACACAATGGTCATGGATCATAGTTTGGGTCTTGTCTTAGGGGTAACTGTTCAGCTGACAGTCAAAATCGATGTGATGATTTCCTTTATTAAAAAGTATTATTTGGGAGAAAGCTGGAATCTTGTTTAGCAATTTTTTTTTGAGAAAATGTGAAGAGAATAATGAGAATTCCAAGCAGATACCACTGAATCTCTAAAACAGTTTATATTTTTTTCTACTAGTTTATAGAAGGTGACAATATTTAGGTAAAAGATAAAAATGACCATTTGATGGAAACAACTGTAGTTTTTCCAATTTTCAAATTGAACTCTCATTTCAAAATATTGCTGTCATTTAAATTGAGAATAATTAAAATATTCCTATAAAAACAGGTAAGCCAGGTGCATAGGTAATACAGTTAGTTTTAGCAAACTCCTCTATCACTTGTGTAAATAAAGCATTCTTTGTAAATGCTTGTATGTGTATATATTTCTACTTTCTTTCACGTGGCATAATGCAAAAGGCATGAATTGGGAAAATATAAAGGACCGTATCAACACAACTTATGAATGCAATTGCTTGGAGTCATCTCTTTTGCAGAAACAGAGTTTAATGAAAATATGAATCTATGATAAAGATTGAATAACCACAGAAAGAAATAATTCCAGAAAGATTTAAAATCTTGCAGTAGGTTACCACGTTCATTATATAAACTTAGTGTTCGTCAACCACTAACAAGAAAGAACCAGACTAAAACAAAATCAGTTTGAAATATATGAGCCATGCCAAAATGTCACTGAAACCAAGAAACTCATGTTGATAATATAATAATTCATGTTTAAACTGGGGGTGGTGGTGCACGCCCCAATCCCAGAACTTGGGAGGCTGAGGCCGGAGGATAGTTGAGAGTTTGAGGCCAGCATGTGCTACAAACTGAGCTCAAGGCCAGTCTGACCTGCATAGTGAGACCCTGTCTCAAAAAAGACAAAAAATGATAATAATTCATGTTTATCAATCAGCTTTATCATTTAAAAATTACAGTGAGAGCTAATGAGCAACTATACAAGAACTCAGTACTGAAATTTAATGATAGTAATAACAGCGTATTACAGACATTTCTATTTGAGAAAATATTGAAAATATCCTACATCCTCATCTATTCACAAACTATAGAAATACAAACCTCCTTCCTTCCTCAAATTCCTTTCTATTTCTCTGAACAGCAATATCAATCAATACCAATTCAATTTCAACTGATATTGGACTTACCCTTGTTTTTTACTCTCTTTCATTTGCTGTTGACTTTTTTCTTTGATTTTTCTCAAGCTCTACCATCGTCCCTAAACCTTCTCTGTGGGAGCTATTCTCCCTTTCTTTCATCAGAACTGGCTGGCGATAATGGCCTTAGCTTCCTTTTCCTGATATTGCAGTTAAAGTTATGACATTCCATACTCTAGAATGCCATTTGTTGCCTCCAAATCTTGCAATTTCCTCTTGGGTTTCCACTTCCTCTTACCTCTTCTCACCAGTCTGCACTGTCCTATCTCTATATACCTCGCCCATGCTAGGCCTCCTCTAGAAAAGAAACACCTTCCTATCTATGGAAAATCACATTCTTACTGTGCAGGGAGCTCCATGTATTTCTACACTGAACCCTTGTATCAGGCCCACCTTTCACACTCAGCTCTGATGATTTTACTTTCTTTTTTTTTTTTTTTTTTTTTTGGGTTTTTTTTTTCCGGTACCGGGAACCAAACTCACGACCTTGTGCTTGCCAGGCAGGCGCTTTTGCCG
>NW_004955404.1:16869189-16876291 GCF_000276665.1 Chinchilla lanigera | reverse complement strand
TTGAGCTAAATCCCCAGCCCCGATGATTTTACTTTCTGTGAAATCATTAATGGCAATTTCTAGCCCTCAATTCACTTTTGCTTCTCCCAGTTCCTCTAAAACAACCATGGGAGTGTTTATCTAGAAAGTAGGCTGCTTAAGTGTAAAACCATAATTCTTAACGTGTTGGAACACAGAAGTGCTCAAATATTTCTGCCAAATAGAGGGAGAGTGAAAAGAGAAATAGTAAGAGGGAAAAGAGTGTAAATGTCACCATTCTTTGGCACCACAAATCTAATTTTTTTTCTAATAAATCTATTATTGAATCAGTAAAGTGAATCTGTAATTTTAAATCAGTGTCTTATTTTAACTATAGACAGCAAACATCTTTTGAAAAAAAATCTTATCTTCCAGCACAATAAAGTATGCGCATAATTCAGGGACAGAAGATTGTCCCTTGAAGTAAACAATCTAAATGACATTTGTCTGGAAAGAAAATCATTAATTAATAAATCATTAATAATTAAAAAGTCATTAATTAATTAGTGACATATTTCAATATATTCTGTGTGGCTTGAAATAAAAAGGCAACAACATTATGAATGTTTTAGTTAGCAAATTTTTACTCGGTCTTTAGCCAAGGTAAAACTGAAATTTTAATTTTTTGTGAACCTATTAAGACACATCACACTTGATTAGGGAATCAAAAGGTACAAGAGGGATGGAGGGGAAGGAAAGGGAAGAGAATAAGAATTGTAACTTGTTATGTAAATGGGCCAACTTCACACAAGAAGTGTAAGCATTCGGTACTACAAATATTGGCTGATCAAAGATAAAAACTGAAGAGAATAAACATGGAATTGTAGCTCATCAAAGTCCTATTAATAAACTCAGATTTTAAAACCTATATAATTTAAGCCCACAGTAACACTGGGAACACCAAAGTGTCTTTCGGAGAGAGAATTTTACGTTTTCTTAGTGTTGATGCTCTCTTACCCAATCCCCAGAGTCCTGTTGATAGAAAGACCACTTCTCCAGATGTAATCACTGTCTGATTTCCCTTCCTTTCTGAGGCTCCTAGTCAAAGGCCATCAAGGATGAGGAAGACAGTAAAATACTTCATGTTTTATGGTGCTTATAAATTCACACTGAAGTTTTAAAGGCACCAAAGTTATTCTTAAAATCCATTATGTAATAGAAGTTAAAATCAGTGCAAAGTTATATATACAGTTTTTCCTTGCCTTATGTTGAGATGATCTCTCAATAAACCTAGAGTATATTGAAAATATTTTAAGTTCAAAATACACTGATCATCTAAAATGTCGAACATCCTAGTACAGTAACACAGTACAGTGTAGAGTGTCAGATGTCTCCCGTCATGACCATGGGGCCCAGTGGGAGGTGCAGATCATTGAGCTTGCCCAGCACACATCACCAGCCTAAGAGAGGATCAAAATTCAAAATTTGAAGTACAAGGGGCTGGGGATTTAGCTCAGCGGCAAAGTGCCTGCCTGGCAAGCACAAGGTCGTGAGTTCGGTTCCTGGTACCGGAGGGGGGAAAAAAAAAAAAATTTGAAGTACAGTTTCTACTACATAGCTGTAAGATTAAAAAAAAAAACAAACATACAAAAAAAAAACCCTAAATTGTACTATCATAAATTGGGGACTGCCTGTAATCTACACATCTAGCAAAAGACTTTCCTAAAATATTTTCAGAAACTTACAATCAATGTTAATGTTATTAATGCAACACACAATATAGGCTATCTATGAATGCATTTATTACTCTGTCAGGCATTTTTCCCAAAGTATTAAAATGTCAAAATATCTTCAGGTTATAGTGAATATATATTACTGTATAAACTGTGAAACATGAAATTATACATTTATCAAAAGCTTGACTCAGTATGCATATTGCATGAATACTGAAGAGAGTATAAGAATGCTCTACCAGTATTTCATAATGACTTATTTAATTGATCATTATTTTAACATAATCACCCCTTCTGTCTCTCTGCACCATACCCACCTATTAAACTGAACTTATCTTGTTCTTTCATTGTTTCTATATGCCCTTAGAAAACGTGTGTAATTTTAATATGTACCATATACATAAGTGGCACTCTGCTATAGATTTATTCTGTTCCATATTTCTCTTTACTTGGTGCTATATTTTCCTACTGTGCACACATGAAATCTATCAATTCTAAGAACAGTATTTTATCTTTAGAATACATTTTTCATTTTTAATCAGATGCCTGTCATTACTCAGGGCTTTGAAAATGCTCCCAACATAGTGCCCTATAATGTGCTAGTGAATAATCTATTTTTAATTGTATTTATTTATGGATTTACTGGAGCACTGAGGATGGAACCCAGCACTTTTCACTGTGTTGCACCTCCACCCCTTTGTACTTTTTACTTTGAAACCTGGTCTCCAAAATCTCCTAGACTGGCCTCAGATTTGCTGTCTTCCTACCTCAGCCTTACTTGGTAGAATTACAGCCATACAGCGCTGGCTCAGTGAAGATTCTTATGGAAGAATTCTAAAATTCTAAAATTATCCTGAATGACTTATTTCCTTTTAGAATTTATGCCACTTGATATGGGTAGGACCTATGAACATAATGAGATTTCACTCCTGTGATTAGATTATATGAAGAAAATAAAGGTAAAAATTAAAGAGATTTTGCATATCTAGCTAAGGTCTCAAGTTAGTTCCTTTTGGATTAATTAAAAGGCACATTATCTTGAGAATACCTGACTCAATAGGATGAATATGTCCTTAAGAGCGGTACTTGATCCTTCCTCAAGAGGATTCCCCTTCTGGCCTTGAAAATCCAAGCTACCATGAGTTCTCCAGAGGGAGGAAATGAATTCTGGTAACAGCCTGTAAAAGCAGTCAGTACCAAAATGGAATCATTTATGTCTAAGTCAAACAGAATGGAACAAGGAAGCTATAAAGGAAGGGCATTCTGGAGCATACGGTTATGAAAAAACTATTACAAGGACTCTCTGGATCCACAAAATTTTCAGAAAAATCATTCCTAAAAGGCATCTCCCAGCAATAGCCAGTGTTACCTATGAGTAACCATCAGCTCTTCACAAGGTTCACTTCAGAACAGCTTACAGGAACTTATATGTTTAGAAGCTTCCTTTGATCACAGTACCCTCAGATATGGTCCACACTAGCACATGTATCGTGGATTGCAGTTCCTTGCTATTCCTGAATAACATATCTATCTCCTCCCCCCTCTCCTTTCTTCCCTCTCTCTTCTCTCCCTCTTGCTCTCTCTTTGATGACCAACCACATGAGCTCAGAAAAGAACTCTCCTGTAAGACAGCAGTCCATAATAACATGCTGCTTGTGAAACACTAAGCAGAAGACTCAACTAAGACAAACATAAATTTCTGAACAACATAATCTGTAGCAATCAGTCTGTATCAGTTTTAGCCATAAAAGTAATAGTAATTTGTTCTACTGCAAAAGAAAATTAACATAACCTGTTGGGCATGTGTAAGGCTGTCTTTAGGATACATCCCAAAGTAGATATATGCTTAACTTTTCTATCAGATTACGAGGTTTCTATATGCCAACTTTCCTGCTCACACTATAATTTTTAGCAGCATAACTCATGTAAAGCTTATTTTATTAACACGTTTTATTTCTCTTACTACTAGTGAGTTTGAACAACTTTTATTTGCTCCTTTCATGTCCTTATTATCCCAAATTTCATCA
This sequence comes from Chinchilla lanigera, assembly GCF_000276665.1. NCBI lineage: Eukaryota > Metazoa > Chordata > Mammalia > Rodentia > Chinchillidae > Chinchilla > Chinchilla lanigera. The sequence continues at coordinate 16,872,573 of NW_004955404.1, read as the reverse complement.
CCTATGAACTGATTGTTCATATTCACCATTCAACCACAAAGTTTGTTGACTTCTTGTTGTTTCATAGAGATTTGGGGATATTCAAGTACACATTAGTCGTAGATAATGAAAATATTGTTTCCTTGTTACCTATCACTTAATACTTTTAAATTCACTGAGTAGAATAATACTTCACTTTTTATGACATAAAATTATTTAATATTTTTCTTCAGAGTTTGAAAAGTATTCTTTAGTGAAGCTTCTTACTGGCACACAAATCTTTGTGGGTTTCATACATTTGGCTTCTCATCCAGTAAAAAATGTATATAGGAAGAGAAAGAAAGGGGTCAGAAACCAGACTGAGAATGCCACGGGAGAAACACAAAGAGAAACACAAACAGTGTTCGCCTTCTGGCCCTTCAGAGTAGGTTTTTGTCTCTAGACAGCAGCCTTTCAAGCTATCACAACTGAAAGAAGTCTTTTAAAATTATATTCTTGTGGCTACCATTTAACCTATGAGTGGTCAATCCTGGGTGATGTAGATTCAGAATTCTTCCCAGTGTAGCCAAAATATCTGTGAGTATTAGTCATCTGGTTGGTAGAAAGATGCTCTGACCTAGAAGACAACTTACAAGTTTCCAGTTTAAGAGATGCTGGTAAATGAGGTGACACAAGATAGGGACCTGTTCAAGTTATCTCATTCAAATTGTAAGACAGAACGAGAGAGATTTCAGCAGAACAAGTTAATCATGAGGTGAAATGAAAACCTCTGTCTCCACTGGAATTTGAGATTATAGGAAGAAACTGCTTTGTGTGTTCATCTGTATCAATCTCAGCTGACTTTGGGGCTGCAGTCACCACTGGAACAATCTTTTTTTCTTTCTCTAGAGCCAACTAGTTTTCTTGACAATAAAGTTAGAAGCTACAGTAACTCAGAGCTCTGACTGGGAAGTGACTAGATATTCACAGTATCTGCCAGGACCACAGAGAAGACCTCCAGGACTAAACATCCTGGGAGGGTGAGTCAGACCTGAGGCAGAAATGGGGTGTGATGGGGTGATGCAGAACCTGAACAGGAAGAGCAGGGAGAAAGTGAAGGATGTAGGGTCAGGTTCTACCAATCATGTCCAGAGGGAAGAGACACAAGACACATCTAGAGAGTGTAATGATTAATACATTGTGTCAACTTGAGAAATTTGACTCAGCAGGGAGCCAGGGTCTTCACTTTGTAAACATCCTCATCCTGTGAAAGAGGAGGGAATGGAGAGTGTGTGAGTGCTACACCTCTGGGGGATGGGGTAGCCTGCTTATAATATAAAGGAGGAAAAGAGGCTTATTTTTACTCATTTTGCTCTTGCTGCTTTTCCTGTCTTCTGCCTCATTGGACTGTTGCCTCTGTGCCATGCCACCCTGCCTTGGAGCCAGTTTATTACAGACTGAAACCTCCACAGAGTGTGAGCTAAATAAACCTTTCTTTCCTTAATTTTGGATGTCTGGTATTTTGTCTCAGCAAGGAGAGAAAACCAAACAAGACAGGGAGCTACAAGATACCACATATAAGGACTTTGCCCCTTACCTTCTTATCTAACAATCCATAAGTTGCACACCTCCAAGTTGTACACAGATGGATCATAAAAAAAATGATACAAAAGGAGCTCACAACTGGAGGACTGTGTATTCTTAACCAAAAGAAACTGACCACCATCAAATAAGACTGTTAAATAAACATGGGCTCTACATTTCATCATATTCTGTTCTTAATGCAGCTGCTGGGGGCTCAAATGGAAGAATAGGTTGGTTATAGACAAAATAAAGAAGCTCCTTATTTTCCTGTGCACATCTGCACACCAGTGAGACCTAAACATCCAGCCTGTGTTGTGTAAATACGAGGGCACTCACAAACTGTGACCACTTACTGTTAAACACATCTTTGTTTTTATTTAGTCCTTTTAAATTAGCTATTCATACTAATGTCTTCTTTCATGGTGTCAGTAAAAAATACTTGGAACTTCCAGATGTTTCATCCTGTGTTGACATGTTTGCTCAGTTGTATGCAAAACATCTGGCAAACTGGCTAAACCTTGCACTTTTTACTGTATGTTTGATGTGATAGAGACTCAGTCAAACACTTAGAAACATCAAATCTAATCTGGTGCAGCTGTGGATCTTTTAATGCCATCTTCAAACCCTAGCACCTCCGTTAGTCTTGTGAGTATCTTGGGTAAAGCATAAACACACCTAGAAAGAAACTGAATCTAACATACTATCAGGAGGCTCCTAGAGCTCTGGCTGGAATTTTGTGAAAATGAGGGAAGAATTTCATCTCACATTCAAAAGTGTCCACTGAAACTTCAGAAGCACGGACTCGAATTGAGAAACAGCCTCAGGACACATTCATTATGGCAGATGTACTGCACAGGAATTTCTCCCAATTCGGACAAGAGATCTAAGAGAAGAACAGAAATAGATATAATCTAGGCCAGACACCAAAGTCGTGGCCACCAGAAACTGTAAATATTTATTGGTACCCCAGAATCCATGTCCAAAGACTGAAAGAGAATCATTAGGGTGTATATTTCTGAAGGAGGAATCATTTCACTTAAGCAATTTATGTAGGAGAAAAGTATTTCTGGAGAATAAAATTGTTCAGCTATAACAAGTTATTGCTATAAAGGTGATGAGTCACATGTATATTGTAAAGCATTATTGCAAATTAAAACACACTTCTTTTTCAAAAAATGGTCAGACTGACTACAGGCATAATTAAACATTTGTTTATTTCATTCTAAGTTTGATGAACATGGACTAGAGTAAAACCCAAAGTTCATTATCATGCTTGGTTTTGTCAGAGCGTAGTTTCTATAGAACAAAATGCACATGGCAACCCTCTCAGGTCTTATCTGCTATTAGTCAAAACAGAATACAAGTTTTAGTAGAAACACTTTAATCTCATGATATTTTCCTCCACTTCTGTCTAGAATTAAATGTCTTCCTCAAACTAGTTTATCTATAAAATTCACTCAAATACAAAGATTCAGATATAAAATTTTCTGTATTTTTGGATCTCACATCCCTTAGTTGTCTCTTATTAGAATTTAAAATTTTCAACTGTTAAAAATTATTTTATGGCTTGTTTCTTATGCAAGTTAACATTTTTGGCTCAATCCAGTGTGTAAAGATTAAGAGTAATTCAGGCACTTGGAGGTATTAAAGTTACTATCAAAAACAAGTGAAAAAAATTCAAAGTGAGGTTTTGATACCTCCTAAGGATCAGAAGAACCATGTTACTGACTAAACTTGTAACTGTCCCTCGGTTTTGATAAATAATCGTGCTCTTGCAAATGGCCCTGGCTACGTCATAATCCATACTTTATTTCTTAATTTTTTTTTTTTTTTTTTTTTTTT
>NW_004955404.1:16850804-16869089 GCF_000276665.1 Chinchilla lanigera | reverse complement strand
TTTTTTTCTTCTGGCACAGGGAATTGAACTCATGACCTCAGGCTTGCCAGGCAAGTGCTTATGCCACTGAGCTATATCCCTGGCCCTATTTCTTAATTCACATTAAACATTCTTCATGTCCTTTCTTCCATGTCTCATATCTAAATTAAGACTGGTTTCTCAAACCAAAAATAAATTGAAATAGGATGTGCTAGAAATGTTTGATACATATCCTTGGATTCTGTGTGAAATTCGCTTCCTGATGTCCTTTTACATTTCAGGTTCTTTCCTATCAGAGGGTCCAGAGAGTTGGGTCACATAATTATTCAGTCATGGTTCACACCTTAATCTATACTGTGACCCTCCAATAGTCCAGAAGTTGAAGGTGGTCCAGAAAATAGTAACCTAGAGCAGATACACAGGGGTTCTGAATTACTTTCATAGCTAGTTTATAACCAGAATAATAAGGAGAACAAGCCACAGCCAGAAATCCAAGTTTATATTTAAATCTGTATTTATAACACCAAGACTATTTAGTACTTTACACAATCACTCTAAAGAAGTTTTATTTATTGATAATTATGAAAACCCACCTTTTTAAAACAATTTCTTTAAGTCACCCTTAGAGTCTATCAAATAGGGAAAATTTAATGTGTATATATTCTACAAGTTCTTAAACTATGAAATAGGAAAACAGTTGAATTTCCCAAGCACCAACAGCAAACAATTTTAAAATATAGTTAAGTTTTATAAAGGTAAATTGAAAAAGAGTTCTATCAGAAAAGTAAAACATATTTAACTTGGAAAAGACTGTCATTTTATTTTTAAATAAGAGATTTCTGTTTCAGAGAAGTAGTACTTGGCTGTTGCACTATAGATCTGTTTGATTATAAATCCAAAGAACATGTTCTGAGAACAGTTACTTGTTTGCTCTAGGTTTAGAACTTGATGTAAGCCTCATTTGGTTCGTGAAAGCTTACTTTCACAAAGATTTCATGTTAGCAAATAACACCAAGAAATGATCCCTGTGAGGAAATTACACAAAGTCATATTCATAGCTCAGTTTGGCTTGAATCAGTAAGAAGGGTAAAATCAAACTTCTGTTACTATGTATTAAGTGTGCAGCAGTTTTTAATTACTCCAAATTAGAGGAAATCATCTCTTGCATTTACAGAGACATACTTTAATAAATCATGAATCTTGTTATGATACCTTTCAATTTTTCTTACTTGGAACATATGTGTTTGAGATTTATTCGAAAAAGTAGCTAATTCAAATTTGCCTTAATGCCAAAATACTTGTGTCACAAAATTACTCCCGTTTTTGAACCGTATACTCATGATCTCAGAGTCCTCCTCTTATTTATCTTTTGTTTAATGATATGAGAGAGATTAGTGGAAATTTTTAGATGTTTGTTTAATTTTTAATGACATTACTAGCAGTCTTTGTATGAAGAAGTCACAGAATCAGAGGAAAATGGTACTAGCCCTGATTCTTAGAGTTATAAGTAACACAAAAAAAGTCAAAGCACAGAAGGAATTTATTGATTCTGTATAACTAAAAATCCACAAACATGTCTGACTACAGAAATAGTTTATCTGGATGCAGGAGCTCTGGTGATGCCATATTTCTAAGACAGGACGCTTGTTGATATTTTTCCCACTGGTGGTGTTTCTTCCATGTGGCCAGGTAAGGCGGCCAAAAGTAGCAACAGTTCATTAGCCTAAAAGCTTACAACCTTAGAGTAATTATGAAGGTATTTTTACAACCTGAAGCAGGAAAAGATTCTTATTGACCTTCTTTGAAATATCAATCACTGTCCAGGTAATCCACCAACCAACTATGTATGGTACTTATGCACTCTTTCAAAGGATCTACCTCTCTCTCTATTTCTTTTCTATATTTTTTAAATGGGGAGAATGAGACCAGAAAATACGTGATTTAATGAATGACCTTGTAAGTTTAGACCATATTTAGACAATGCTAAAATAGATTAAATGGTGGGCAGGAAGACAAAGCCAAATGTAAAAGGAGAGAATTATAGGATCATTCATATTTATTTATCTAACTTTATTTGTTATACACATACTTAAAACACTGATATATTCAAACATGGTTCAATCTGACTCAATTATTAATAACTGAGTCAACATTTATCTGCATGTTTTTTTTGAATTTTTAATTTTATTTTAAAGAGAAAAAACTAAAAACAAAATAACAAAAACAAAGACACAAACAACGCAACATAATAACAATAAAAATGGTACAGAATTTCAAAACAAGGTAGTAGGAAATTAACAATGGTTTTTATGTTACATATGTCTGCATATGTTTCTTAAGCTGCTTTTCTTATGGTTGGCATTTACTTGAGCATCAACAGTCATGTTAGAATAAAACTAGGCCACAAACTACCCACTGCATGGAATAATTTTCCAATGAGTTATGTAACAGATGTTTTGGGGCTCACAGAAATAAAAATATTTTACTTAGTTTCTGTTTTATTTTTCATTTCATAATAATCTTATAGACTAATGCTACTATCAGTCTTTGAATAAAGTACTCAATATTTAAATTTATTCATTTTCATCATATCTAAAGTTCATATTTCTTACAGTTTGGAAGCTCTACACATTTTTGTGTTTCCTCAACCCTCTTTGTACAACCTAACTACATCTCTTGCCCATTCACACTAGTCCAGTTCAAGGTGGTTTTCAGAGCACAGTGAAATACACCTAACAGGGCTGGAGGTATAACTCAGTGGCACTAGCACCTGCTTGGCAAGTGCAAAGTCCTGAGTTTGATTCCTGGTACAAAACAAAAAAAAATAAAACACAAAGAAATACATTTAACAATGAAGTAGAGGCAACCAATAAATTTCAATAAACTCGGCTGAGCTCGTATAGAATATTTGTTCCTTAAAACTTGTGGTCTTCGATGGATATGAAATGGATACTTGAATTTCAGCTTCTGAAACATCAGTAGAAAGAGAGAAACTTGGTCATTTACTTGTATGTTTCACAACAGCTCTGTGAGTAAAAGCAAACCAACTGCCTGAAAATAGCACCGCTGTGACCATGACCAAATCCTGACAGAAGTGCTACAGAACTCTGTGACTAATGTTACAGGGTGAACATAACCTCTCAGTAGGTTCTGGGCATGGCAACAGCATGACAACCAAACAGACATCAGAAAAAAATGTATATAGTGTCAAAACATTGGGAACCAAAGGCCTAGTAATTGTATCACCTTTTTGTAATAGATTCTAGAAATCCTATAAAAATATATGGTACTTATATTTCACTCATTAATTCATGTTTTCCCTGTTTGTAGATTATTGACAAACTGTGAGATACAACACACAAAAGGCAGAAACATTCCATGTTCTGTCTGGAATTCAGTATTGGGACCATTACATTCACTAATCACACTGTCATAAGAAGTATGATTAGTATTTGATTGTAATTCTTGTCATGAAAATATGCAATATTACTGGATATCATTGCAGAAAATGCTAAGCTAGTTAAGGAGATTAGAGACAGCCTTACAAATAGGTACGAAAAAGGAATAATGCCAGAAGGTGAAGATTGTTCCTGACACGCAGTATATCACTAAAAAATTTGTATGTAATTGGGGGATATATATATCTATAGAAGCAAAAGTTAAAATTAAGAGAGCGAGACAGTATATCAGTCTCCTTTGTCTTCCTGGAATGAAATACATGACATACACAGACTGGAGGAGGAAAAATTCATTTGGGCTCATGATTTCAAAGTTTCAGCCTGTGGTTGGCTGAGTCCACGACAAAAATATTATGGCAGAACTGAATGATGAAGGAAAGCTGTTCCCTTCATAGCAGCTAGGAAGCAGAGAGACAAGGAAAGAGCCAGAAAATGTAATACCCTTTGACATCATTCCCTTACTACTTCTGTCAAACAGTCTGTACCTCTAACAGCACAGTAAGCTACAAACTCATTAACAGATTACCTTATTGATGAAATTAGTGTCCCATGATCTAATCACCTTCCCAAAGCAACTCTTCTGAACATGAGATGTTTGAGGAGCATTTTTTATCTGAACTGTAACATTTTTCTGCTGACTCTCAAGGCTCATATGTGCCTTATTATGAATGCAGTCTGCCCATCTCCAAGAGTTTCTAAAATCTCAACAGATTCATTGTGTCTCCAAAGTTCAAATCCAAGGTTTCTTCTGAGACAAGGCTACTCATACTTGGATCTTCTATAAAAACAAAAACAAGACTATGATGTCAACATACAATCGCACAGAGAAATGGAAGGAATGGAGAATAGAAAAGAATTAGAGCAAAACAAGACCAAAAGCCAGGAGCAAGATCATCAAATGGCATAACCCATAGCTCTGAGTCTGGGCACGTGGGCACACAGGATGTGAACTCTAAAGGGCTTGGAAATTCTGACACTTGTAACCTCACTGAATGCAGCCCACATGGCCTGTCTCTCAAACTTGTCAGTTCATTGCGTGCAGATTTCCTTGGCAGAAATTCCATATTCTGGCATCTCCAGTGTTCTGTGTCTTCCACTACAGCTCTGGACTCACACAGCTTCATGCAACATTCCCTCAGGGACTCCCCATAGAAGCTCTAATCTCATCAAATTTCCTAGACCCTTAGAGCTTCCTTTGAATCTTGTATAAACCCCCGTTCTGCATGCCTGCAAAAACCAGTATCACACCAACAGTGATAATGGCTCCCACTACTATGCATAGTAGCTGGGCCCCCTTGAAACACAGGTACAGCACATCTGAGTGCAAGAATGGCAGAGGGGAGGGAAGCATACTTCCCTCGGTGTCCCTGAGTGAACAGGATGCTTTGGGATTCTCAGCTCCAAGCAAAGTCTTTCAAGGTCCTTATGCTCTAGCACCCCTGATCCTGCGGTGGGTGGGGTATGAAAAGTTAATGACATGCCTTTTAGACATCTTTCCCTGTCTTTAATTTAAAGTGCTTGACTTCTCTTTAATAGCACTAATATCTTCCACAACTACAATTTCTTTGATCCCCACTTTAAGTGAGGGTCTTTGCTAGCCAAACTATAAGTCTTTTGAATCTGCTCTGCTCTTTGCTCTTAATTCTATAAATTTAGCCTGAAAATCTTTCTAGAATTAGTAGGCAATACCCATGCCACACCCTGAATGCTGTGCTGCACTGAAATTTCCTCTACCAGATGTAATAGTCTGTTGCCTTTAAACTCAGACCCATATAAAGATTTATGGCATATACATACTGAAGATAAGTTCTTTGCCATTATGTAACACAAATGACCTCTAGTCCAATTCCCAACAGAGCCTATGTTTCATGTGTATCCTCATGAAAAGTTTTTATGTTGATTATCACATCAACATTCAGATCTGATCACCAGAATCTTCCCTCTACTGGGAACACTTTCAGTGAGCCTCCAATCTCCTACCAGATCTTTCAGCACATGGTGAGAGAGAAAGAGCAAGAGACAAAATGACAGTACAATGGGGATCTGGGATGACCAGCTGTCCACAAAGTAAAAGCCATGAGGGAAGTGGCCAGTCTTATGCTAAGAAGGATTTTGTTCTGGAGCATCTTTAGTCTTAGTAGTCTTAGTCCTAGTCTTAGTCTTAGTCTAAAATTTAGTCTTAGTTCTAGTCCCAGTCTTAGTAAGTGGTAGAAGGTGGCCCACCCCTAATGTGATAATGGGAACTCTCAAAAATCTCAAGCCTCCGTTCATCCCTTAGGGAAGTATGTAAAACTAGCCATTGTGAATTTGTGGTCCGTGACAGCCACCAAGATCTGCTTATTGTATTCCGAGTTTACTCAGCTCAGTTCTCCAAAGCTTTTCCAAACTCATCCCTAAAGCCACTTCCAAAGTCTTATAATCATATAATCGGCTATAGTCACAGTGATGACCCTATTTCTTTAGTATTAGTCACAAATGTGTTTCTGGGACCACTTATGGGAGGAATAGTTTATTTTGGCTCAGAACTCCAGAGGTTTCAGTCCATGGTTGGTTGATTCTAAGGAAGTAAAATCACAAAGAAAGTAAGTCATGAAGAAATGCTTCTCATCTCATAGAAGATAGGGAACAGAGAAAGAAGCGAAGAACCAAAGAAAAAACATACCCATCAAGTTCATCGCCACGGTTGCCAACTTTCCCCAACCAAGCCACCTCCTACCAGTATACTTGGCACATTCACAAAGTTTCCCATGGATTGATTCCATCTCTCAGTGCCTTCCAAAAACCCAACCTCTGAATAGGTGAGCTTTTTGGGGGACATTTTCATCCAACTCGTAGCAGGCAGAATTAGTTTATCGAGAGTGTTATGATTTACACCTAATGCTATTAAATCTAAATGTCCCTTCTTAAGTCTCATGTGCTCAGAGGTGGGATTTTTGGAAGCTGATTGGAACATGAGTGCATTGCACTCAGAGCTAAATGTGTTATTATGTTGTAAGATCTGGCGGGAAGAGTGTGTGTCTTTGGAGCGAGCATCTTCCTCCCTAGATAATGCCTTCTCTCTGTGCTTCATGGCTGCCATGAGATGACCAGCTTTTCTCTACAAGCTCTTCCACAAGCTGTACCATTTCTGCCTTGGAATGAGCGGGCCATGAATTTAATCTCCTGAAATGGAGCCACATTAAACCCCCCCTCCTTAAGCTGTGGTAAACGGATGTTTTCTTCCAAGTAAGCTTACTAATACACAAAGATTTGTAAGGCATATGAAGGAATGAATATCATATACAAACATCAGTAAAACTGACTGAAGGACCTTAAGTAGAAGAATAATATTATCTGACTTGAATTTTTGTAACTTCAGGTGAGAAATCAGGAAAGCATTGTCATTTACTCACAAGAGAATTCTTACTTTTCATCCTCTCTATCAGTAGTAATGTAAAAATGCTATATACTTTGTCCAAAGGTGTAATCAAATGGTAATTTATACCAATTTTAAGGGAGAACCAAAATGTTCTATTGCTAGCTTAATGGATATTGCTATATGATTCATCCAAAGACTGTTTCTTCTACCCCTGACTTCAAAGTGATAAGAAAGGGAAGAATGTTCACAGGCATCTCTAACATGCTTCTGTATAGAAATCATCAAATTAATAGTCTTTAATATCAACTACTTTTTCATAGAGTAAAAGGGTAAGAAAAGATCAATAAAAGTTTCAATCAATGACATTTCTAGTACATTGCTCCAGTGACAAAAGTGCAACAGAGAACAATATAATAGCATTTCACATTGTCTCATTAGTGTGAGAAACTGAACAAGTAAATAAGATACAAAATATGCAATAGATATTGTGAATTTGGAAGAAGCTGTTCAAAAGAATAGAGAAACTGTGATGAGGGATAGGGGAAAAGAAGGAAGGGAAACGAAAATATATGTATATATACATAAGTTGGTTAAGATAGTTATACACCTAGTTTTTCTTAGTTCATTGAGAAGAAAGGTTTCTGCTAATATTGTTTGGACAATATTTCATGCCTATATCTTGTACTCTGAATAACTACTATGAAGTTAACAATATGCAATGTGTTAATTATTGTTACTCACCTATTAGCCTGTTTTGAAACTGTTTTATGGTTATTTGTATGTTTTCTCTTTAAAATAAAAACACCCCCAAAAGAATAACAACAACAACAAAAACAAAATAATAGGTTTTCTGATAGATAATTTCCATACTCCCATAAACAGTATTGGTTTGAGAGACCTAAATTCCAAACCATAAAAAAGAAACCTGGCATACTTTAGAGAAATTTTATAATAAGCTGATTGGTATCTAGTTTACTGTTCTCATTTTGAAAAGTGAAGTAGACTACACTGTAGATACAGCCTCACAGGGCTATGTGATAAAGCCGGTTGTGTAAATCTTGTCAAAAATCTAACTTACCATTCAAAACAAGAGTACGGAATTTTCCTTGGGTACATTCACTTTTCTTAGATTTTTAAATCAACTGTATTGATGAGTCATGACTAAGAAAGAATAACAAAAATCTTGCTTTGCAAATTCTTAGCTGTTGAGCTTGCTTTGTAAAACAGAGAAAAGCATCTTAATTTTTAACTGAGAATCCAGGCTCCAATTTCACTCACCAAATTAATATCTCAGGTAATCTCTGATATATAACTTATTTAATTATGGTACTGAGCACCAAATTTAGATCACACATGAATAACTCATTTCAATTCCAAAGAAGTTATTATTAAAAAATTTTGTAAATATACATGCATTAATATAGCTAACATAAATTTATAAATATGATCATAAATAATTTGTGTTGCTTGATAGTTTTAATATTTATTTTTACTTGGGTACTCCATCTTTCCTCTTACTCTTTCTCCTTTTTCCACTAAAGTAAAATGCTTTCTGTATTTTTGAACCTCCAGTAATAATATATAAAATAAGTAAAGAGAATATTTTTATTAAAATAAAGACTTAGCCAGGTGTGGTGGTACACACCTATAAATCCCAGAACCAGTCTTAAAATTAAATGATAAGAGTGGAGATGAAGCTCAGTGCAAAGGCCATGGCGCATTCACCAGGACAAAGAGAGAGAGAGAGAGAGAGAGAGAAGGAGGGAAAGAGAGGGAGGGAGAGAGAGGGAGAGAGTAAGAGAAAGAGGCAACAGAAATTACTTATGGAAATCATTCTAAAATAATCTGAGTGCCTCCTATTTACTATAATATTTGAACATCCTTAGGTATATATATCCTTATTTTTGGTACTTTCATTTCTAATAAATTCTTACAATTGACCTAATTAATATGTAATGATAATAATCAATATTTAATATTTTGAGACTTTATATAATTAATCAAATTAACATATAATTTAACAAAATTCATATTTTGCATAATAAATAGCTCCCAAATAAACACATTTACCAAAAACAATAAACCCGACATCCATCCCAAAAGCAATATGTATATCTCGTGCATGTTTTTATTTTTTATGTCTGATTATAGTAAAATGCTACATCAATGTAACTTTAATTTTCACTTTCTTAAATTAGACTGAATGTGCTTTTTTTCTCATATATTTATTATGTAGCATTTATATGAATTCATATTAATTTCTTATTGCTATCCCTCTGACTCTTCCTAAAAAAAATAAAAACGTGCACGAGATATACATATTGCTTTTGGGATGGATGTCGGGTTTATTATTTTTGGTAAATGTGTTTATTTTGGAGCTATTTATTATGCAAAATATGAATTTTGTTAAATTATGTGTTAATTTGATTAATTATATAAACAGTCTCAAATTATTAAATATTGATTATTATCAATTACATATCATTTAATATAAAAATCCTGTGTTTTTGTCAATTGCAGAAATAGTTTTTATTATATCATCTTCCCTCTGTACTACTCTGATTTTTTTTCCAAAGCCAGTTTTTGTTTATGACTTTAGCATAGTATAACTTGCCATGTAGTTTTTAATTTTGTGTTCTTATATAGAATATCTATTCTTAGAAAGCTACTTATTTCTAGTTTTACTCAATATTGTCCTTTTCATCACTAGATTTTACATGTATCCACCAAGATATTCTTGCAGGATTTTTAATGTTTATATTTTTCATTTAAATTTGTATTCCATCTGGAATTTGTTTCTAAATATTATGCAAGATTGGGATCCAGATTTATTTTCTTCCAGATGGACAGCCAATTGTTCCAGGACCAGTCATTTTAAAATGCATTTTATTTTAACTAGTTTAAAGCACATTTTGTATTTATCATGTTGTTTAAAAATATGGGCATTTATATGTGGTGTCTGTATTCTGTTTTATTTGCCTATTTGTTTATGACAATCACATACATGTTTGGTTATAGTAGTTCACATTATGCTCAGACATGCAGAGAGGCAATATTGTAATAGGTTTGCACATTTTTGTGTGCTATCTCTAAAATAAGCACACATGTATTCATCTATTATATTAGTCAGCTTTCATGTTGCTGGTTCAAATACCCAACACTTGCAATTTAAAGGAGGAGATGTTTGATTTGGCTTACTGTTTCAGAAGGTTCAGTTCGTGGTTAGCAAGCTCCAAAAAGAAACACCATGGTGAAAAAGCATGACACAGCAAACTTACTTCGTTTACGGCTGCCAGGGAAGCAAAATAGAGGACCAGTAGCTGCAATGAAAGGGCCAGGGACCTGATTCAGTACCGAGGTGACACGTCCATGACAGCCAGATATATCATGTGTTTGCTTTCCTTATCTCGTAGACAGCTCTTAAACCAATCAAGCTGACCATACAGCTTAGTTGTCCTATAGATAATATTCTTCAGTATAATAATTGAAGATTTAAGAGTGACATAAAACACTGTCATTTGTAATATACTATATATCCAACTTAATGTTTTCAAATATATTTATAAAATTGATAATCAGTGTTGAGAGTGATACAAGTGTCCTGTATGCTATAATGAAAAAAGATACCTCGTAGTTATTATTAATGAAGAGATGATAATGAATAATCAAGAAGTTTGGGAGTTATGTCCAGAACATCTACCAGATAAACCATAAGAGGTCCAGAAAGAGATAAAGCCTCAAAAGGAGAGCAATCATTAACTACAATTACTTCAATTTAGAAGAAAATTTCTCTGAGCAAATTAAAAGGGTTTATCAAGTTCTAAGAACAACTAATAGGAAAAATAGTGACATACTTAGGCCCATCCTGATAAAGCACTGATAACAGAAAAAGAAAATGTGAGCTTCCAGATTAAAGGACATAATTACAGTTGGTAAATGATCAGATTGGTATTAACTTTTTGTCTCTTTTCCTGGAAATTAAATTGTGCCAGAATAAGATCAGATTAATGAAACAAAGAAAACACAATGCAAGATATATTCAACCCCAACTGTGTTTGTGGAAGAATTCAGAAAACAAGACCTTCCCTTTCCCTGTTGAGTAGAGTTGTAAGCAGAAGACCACACTCCCACTGGAAAAATACTAGAAACCAAATAACAAACACAAATCGTCTTTTAGAAGGCAGAGGCGAGCTGCTGAGGCAAGAGTAACTGGGGAGGGAGGCTCTGGCTGCAGAAGGAGGAAGATCTTCAAAAGATAAGCTGAGTTACACAGCAACTTTTATTTGCCTGTTACTTAGGGAGGTATTTGCCAATTAAAGGTCAAAAAGCAGACTGAGATTCCAGGCTTTGTACTCGCAGAGACATACCACTGAGGGGAGAGAAATCCCAAAGACAATTTTTTTCAAGATATTTGGTGTATTATGGGATGGTGCAAGTTAAAGGAAGTTTTTAAGATTTAGGAAGAAAGCCTCTGAAAAGCAGTACATCCATTTCGGTGTCTCAAGAGACAAACAGCAGAGTGCAACCCTGCCTGAGGGAGGAAGCATGGATACTACATCAGTCACTTAAGGAAAACTCTATTGTGGACCTTCACAGAGTCAGAACACCAGAACTATGCAGCCTCATTCCCGTCTAACTCAAGGGGATTCAACACCACCCAGGCCATAGACCATGCAAGATGAACCTGCTCCCTAGAAAATAATGTCAGATGGCGTTTCTACTATTTTCAACCTCAAGAAAATCCTAATAGCACATGAGAAATCTGAAGCATATGACTAGAATCCAATATTTTTTAAAAGGCAACATCACAGATGATCTTCCTATACAAGTTGTCTGACAAGTTTTATTTTTAAAATAGCTGTGATTAACATGTCCCAAGACATAAAGAAAAGCTGAAGGAAATTATAAAAGGGGAATTTCACAGGCTATAAGTATATGCATATAAATGCAAATTATAAAACTAAAAAGTACAATATCTAAAAATCAGATTTCAAGCATTGTATATTGCTCATCAATTCTGTATGAAAAAAAAACTTTAAATAATAACTCAAAAGTGTCAAAAGAGCACAGAAGCTGTCATCAAACTTGAAGTTTAAATATGGGACAAAACTCATTCTTGGCAATTCTATCACCATCGTTTTCACAACTATTTTTAAATTTGAGTCCAAACTGTCTACCAGAGCACACATATGCAAAAAAAGAGACCAGTAGTGACTTAAACAAATACATGACAAATACCATTCAACTGACTGAGGCAATGCATGAATCACAGTAGTCATTCAATGAGCACCTATGATCATGTCTGCACTGTGGTCATAACTGATCAGACATAAGAAAAAATCATATTAATTCCAGTGTTGGAGGCTGTAAGAATATTTGTGCCTTTATGTATCAGTTACATTTAAAATGCATTTCCAATATAGAAATCCATTTTAGTGAGTCATAAGCAAGGTCAGGTTATCTAATGTTTGGCTGTTTATTCTAAAGTTAAATCATTCCATACACCTTCTTAGGAATTTTCCTTTCTATATGCTCCTTCCAAACTCTACTCAGAATCCCTTTGGTTAAAACTATTATTCCACATGTCATTCTAAAAGTGGACTGTTTTCTTCTTTGCCTAGGATTTGGTTCATTGTAATACTATTGGCATAAAGATGAAGTTTATTTACTGCAATAATCAGGAATGGAGCTTGCATATGTCATTCATAAAAAAATATTGGCTTCATTTTATAGACATTTGGCTGTTCCCTTGGCTTACTTATGATCAGAATGTTGGAACTTCATAGTCTCCTAGTCTTTAATATCTTTGAAACCCCAAACATTGTATTCACCCAAATAGCTGCTCACTGGCAAATTATACACAACTAATATTACTGATTCCAGTCATGCTGTATGTAATGAGTGCAATATGATATACAAAATTTCCCAGAAATATGTAGCCTACATCATTACAATGTTTACAAACAGAAAACATTACCACTGTGTTATAGTTGATACACTGTGTCAACTTGTAGAGTCTAGAGGTTTGGCTAAGTGATTCAGCAGTTCTACATCCTGGGGTACAAAGGACATGCCCTTCCTGCTCTAGGATGTTGTTCATTGTATCAGTGCAAGAAGTTTAAAAGGTTAACTATGTGAATGCCACCCCCTGGGTGGGGGTAGCCTATTCACGATATACAGGAAGGAAAGAGGCTGCTTGCCACCATTCCTCCCTTTTGCTCTGGCTGCTTTGCGTTCGGCTACCATTCTCCCTCTGCTCTTGTTGCTTCGTTATCTTCTGCCTCAGACCCAGCCAAGTATCTGAAATCTCCACAAACTCTAAGCTAAATAAACCTTTCCTTCCTTCATTTTGGGTTTTGGGTATTTTGTCTCAGCAACGAGAGAAAAGTAACCAAGACACACTGTAAGAATCTCTTGTGTAACAACTTACTTTTTGCATTTTACGACACTGTATGTTCACCTTAGTCAGGCTACTTCATCAGAAATATCAATATTTGATCAGATCATACTAAAACTTATTTTTTGTAATAAAACATGCATAACATACAGCTTTTTTGTTTGTTCGTTTTTCTTCTCATACCAGGAGTCAAACTCAAGACCTTGCACTTGCCAGACAGGCTCTGTGCCGCTGAGCTAAATCACTAGCCCCCAATTAGCCAGTTTTAAATTTATAGGTTAGTAGTTTTAAATATCTTCACTTTTCTTTTGAAAAAAATGCACATAATTTTTATCCACAAATCTGAAACTCAATATCTATTAAAAATCAACTCCTTTTTTCTTTTCCCTCAGATTGGTAATAAATACCAATTCTACTTTCTGATTCTATTAAATTGAGTATTTTACATACTTCATACATAGTGTAATCATACGGTATTTTCCTTTTTCTCTTTAGTATTTCTATTCTTTTTTACTGGTTTAATTCACGTAGTAAAATGTCTTCAAGGTCCATCTATGTTATAATAGCTGACATAATTTCCCACCTTTTTAATGCTGAATAATATTGCAGTGTATGTACCTGCCACGTTTTGTTTATCTGGTCATCTACAGATGAATACTTGGCTTGCTTCTACTGCTTATTATTATGAACTTTGCCACTATAAACATGAATACCAAATGCCTCCTGGAGACCCACTGTCTATTCTTTGGGATATTTATCTAGAAATAGTATTTTGGATCATATGGGAAATCTTTACTAAATTTTTGTGAAACTACGATACTATTTTCCATAGTGGATGCAGTGCTTTGCCATCTTCAGAGCTATACTAATGTGTATGAGGAAATATCCCATTGTACTTTTCATCTGTGTTTTTTCAACTGCTACTTAATTATCTTTTCATAATTATGTTGATCAACTAGTATGGTTTTTAAAGAGATATCTATGCACATATTTGGCTCACCTTTAGTCAAGTTTTGGATTTTTGTGGTTGCTGAGATGTAGAAGTTTTCTATATATTCTGAATATCAATCCATTTTCAGATATATGATTCACAGGATTTTTTTTCCATTCTATAGGATGCTTTTTCATGCTGCTGTGCAATTTAATCCACAAATGGTTTTAAGATTAAAATAATTTGAAATGTCTATTTTTTGTCTTATTTGGTTCACACCTCGGAATTCCTTTCCAAGTCCAGCATCCAGAAGATTTCCCCCTAAATTTGGGGGGAGGACTTTATAGTTTTAGGGATTCTCTTTCAGTTTTAATCCATTTTGAGCTCAGTGCTTGGTTGTTACAAAGGATAAGATTTCAGCTTCTTCATTTGCAGGGGGAGGGCATTGGTATCCAGTTTCCCCTACATTATTTCTTAAAAGAGACAGTCCTTTCTTTACTGAGTGTCCTTGGCAACCTTGTTGAAGAGCATTTGACCATGTACTTGGTGTTTATACGTGGGCTCCCTAATCTCTCTCATTGATCTGTCTGTCTTTATGCCAGTTTGACACTGTTTAGATGATGGTAACTCCATAATATATTTTGAAATCAGGAAGTGAATGACCTTTAACTTTGTTCTTTGTTGAAGTTGTTTTGTGAGTCCCTTGAGAATCCATGAATTTGGGGGTGAATTTTTCTATTTCCGCAAAATATGCCATTGGATTTTTTATGGGGATTTAATTAAAACTATGGATCACTTTAGGTAATATAGACATTTTAATAATATTTTGTCTTCTAATCCATAAACATTTCCATTGTACAAGTTTTTCTTACTTCATTTACATTATTCCTGTTTTTTCTTTTTTTTACTATTGTAAGAGCAATTTTTTTCTTACTATTCCATGTTGCTCATTATTAATATACAGGAACATAATTGATGTTGTCTCCTGCAACCTTCCTGAATCTGCTCATCAGCTCTTACAAGTTCTTCTTTCAGAATGTAAAGAATGTTTACAGTTTTCTAAATATAAAATCAAGTCATTTGCAAGTAGAAATAATTTTACTTTCTGTCCAATTTCTATATCTTTTTTTCTTGCCTAACTTCCTTGCCTTTTCAAACATGGTTAGTTTCATTCATTTGATTTCATTTTTGTGGTTCACTAATTATTTGACATTTGACACTAGCAATGCTATGTGTGTTTATAGTGGTAGCAGTCAGTCTTATTAGACAAGGTACCAAATTAGCAAAGCCTATCTTTGCCTATAGCTCTAATTGTAAATTCAGCAATTCAGGGCTAGAACGTGGGAAGAGAATGCTATGATTTGGATCTTAAATGCCCCCCAAAGTTCTACATGCTAAAGCTTGACTATCAGGCTGCATGACTACTAGTAATGGAAATTTTAGAATGTTTGACCTGGCGGATTTAAGTCAAGTCATCAGGGCAAGCCTTTGAAGGAGCTAATGGAACCCAGACCCTTTCTCTCTCCGCTTCCCAATCCCCAGAAAGTGAGCAGCCTCTTTGCCCTCCTACTTTGCCATGATGTATTGTACTGCTACAGACCTGAAGCAACGTGACCAAGGAAGCATAGTCTAGAACCTCTGAAACCACGAGCTAAAATAAGTCTTTCCTGTTTTCATTTGCTTTATCTCAGGGGTTTGTCACAGTGACAGAGAGCTGACACACAGAGACTTGTTCCTAAGAAGCAATAACAAAATTTTTCTTTTATTGTAGTACTACATAAAATACTAAATATATGGAAATTCAGGGAGAATCATACAATGAACCTTTGTGCACTCATTACCAGCTTCGTGAATGAACAGTTCCTAAAAAATCTTACTTAGTGCTACACTTAGTGTTTACTCCCTGTCTGCAGATTGCTGACTCTCATATATAATCTCACTTTATCCAAAAATATTTTAAAGAGCATGTGTAATAGAACATTTTATACCACTATTATTATAATAAAATAAGAACTTTCTCCTTACTATTTTCAAATATTAGGTATGTGTTTAAATTTTGGGGATTACTTCATACTTTTTGTAGGTTATTTGCTTAATCAATATCAAAATAAAGGTTATATGCGATAGTTCTATGTATTCAGTTTTATAACTTATATGTCCTTTTTTTCTTTCTACTTTTTCTTTACAATTTATTTATTTAAATTTTTAAAATGACTCATTTGTTGAGGGAAGTGTTCCATAATCTCAGTTTTACTGATCCCATCCTCCTATGTTATTTGACATATTCTTCTCTACTTTATATTTCCTTTAAGTTAGTAGCAAGGTTTGGAGATTTGGCAAGATGTATATTCAGATTTTTTTTTGTTTTTGTTAGTTTATTTCTTTGATTTTTCAAGATTACCTTGCAAATAGTGTTGACTAATTCTACTTAAAGGAACTTTATATCTGATTTTTCTATGCAAAGTCATTTTTCTTTGTGTAAATTATTATTCATATTTTATGACAAGTAATAATTCTTTAGTTGTGTAAAAGTTTACTGTATTGAAATTGCTTTCAAATTACAGATACATTACTCTAATAAGATGTCTTCAAGATAAGTAATGGGTCCACAATTTAATTTTACCCAAGTTTACAAACTAATCTCTTAACCTGTTTTTGTTCATGGATGCTAGCAGAAAGCTAGAGACTTCTGGGCCAGAGACTAAGAAATTATTACTCACAGCACCACAAATGGAATGGACATCAACATATTTTATTGCTTTTATTTTCCTCCGAGCCCCTCGAGAGTGATATGAAATATCCCAGATGGACGCCACATATCCAGTGGATTTATGGTACAGCTGAGTAAACACTTAGGTTGGGAAACTAGAAAATTTATAACAAGTAGTAAGCAAGCATGACTTTTTTTTAAAGAGAGAAGTAATTATCTCATCTGTCAGGTTCCTAAGCATATAAACAACCTTAAAAATGGCCCACGGAATAAGAGTCAGAACCGTGTATCCTTGGCATACCTAGAAAGAGCAGAAGGACTGCTATGGGCCCAAGGAGTGTGGCTCCCAGCAACAGGCATGAGAGGTATTTTCACATATTTCTAGTGTGTATATTAAGACTCAGTGTGAATTAGGGTCACATGGTATGAACACTGAAGGCAGGTCTGAAACCTAAGCCTTCTGACATTCACATATACCTACAGTTCCATTCACATCATCACTAAAAGAATGAACTAGAATTAAAAAAAACATTAGTAGCACAAGGTTGTGACAAAGAAGCTTGTCTTTGACTGGAATTGAAATTTAAAGGGAAAATGGAAATTTTTAACCATGTGCCTGAATCGAACGTGATTTGGCATTTAAAATTTCATTATTGGTGCAATACAGGAACTCCCAAGATGACGTCTCTGTGTTTCTAAAAGAACATAAAGCAATTCTGGAAAACTACTCCTTTAATTAAATGCCACAGAATTACTCATATTTATATCCCCCAAGATGTATAAGAACATATATGGAAATTACAAGATATGCAATGGAATGCTTCATCGTGAATGAGACAAGACATTTAGCAAATAAAACAATTTAATGATATAAAAATCTTTGAAATGTTTAACTGTAAGTACATAGAAAAAACCAAAAATTGCATAAAAATAGAATAATCCATGAAAACTAAAGTATCAAATAAAAGGAGAGGTTCAAATTAACTGAAACCAAATAGAGAATTAATAAACAAGAGAATAGTCTTTGGAAAATTCTCAGATGTCAAAACAGAGGGATAAAGACATGGAACATTTGAAACAGATTTGCAGGCTTTAGCAGAGAGAATAAAAACACCCGATGCTTCTCTAGTAAGACTCCCAATAGAATGAAAGGGAAAGAAAGTAAATACTTGTAAGGATTAAAGAAAAAGGAGGAATTTTCAAATGTGCGAGTCCCAAACAAAAGGAAATCCAAACATGTAGATACCATAGTGACATAGGAAGCAGATGCTAAATGTAACTAAAGAAAAGTAGATTGCCTGTGGAGGCAGGACAATTACCAATCAGAAAAATATTCATTAGCATAAAGTAAATGTCAGAAAACAATGGAATACTTTCAGATTGAAGAAATGAAAATAATTACCAAAATAAAATTCCATGCGATATTTAGTCAGTCAAAAGTGAGAAGAAAAA
>NW_004955404.1:16839348-16850704 GCF_000276665.1 Chinchilla lanigera | reverse complement strand
TTTTCTCCGGTACCGGGAACCGAACTCACTACCTTGGGCTTGCCAGGCAGGCGCTTTGCCCCTGAGCTAAATCCCCAGCCCCCAATTTTACCATTTAGATGCTTCCTAGGGAAAAATAAAACTGATTTGAACCACAAGTAGTTTAATCAAATGGAAGGACATAGGTTCATTCATTTACTTTTATGACAAATATTTTCTGAGCACAAATTACATGCCTGGCATTTTTCTTGCCACTGGCATAATTCTGTAAAAAGCAATAATTAAAATTAGTCCTCATCATGCAGTTAGAAAGTAGATATTTTTGTAATATCATATCATTTTACAGCGTATTTCTAAAGCATAGCCTGTATTCCTCTCTTTGGACACTTATTCACCTTGTCTATATCAGCCATGAACTTTATTTCTGCTAACTTGGTATACTTTCTTTTCTAAAGGTATACTTCCTTTAATTAAATTTAATTATAAACTTCCTTTTATTTTATTAAACACTATATACCCTTTAGACTGAACTGTAGACTACAGTTTTGAGTATAACTCTCCCAACATTCAGCAAATATTATTAAACTAAATTCAACCGAGTCTGGGTAGGTTGCATTAAATGGATCTAAGTATATCTGTATTTAATCAATGCCAAAAATAGGGTCAGTGAGAGCAAAAACAACGGTGAGGATTCAAAACTTTATAATGTTGAATTTAGGACTAAAGAAAGACAAAGACATTTCCAAAGGCATCCCCCTTCCCTGTACTCTTTTGGTATTCTTAGAGAGAATCTTAGACGGATAGCACACATAAAAATAGCTCACACCTGAAGGGTTAGTTCACAAAGAGCAAACAGATCAAAAGCAGGATGTGGCTCTGCATTTTATAATGTCTAAGAGAGAAAGGCTTCTTGGTTCATTAACCATACATCACTCATTGCTTCCAAATATTATACATGCGTAACATTATCTTTGTCCTTGGGGGAATAAAACAATGGTAATTTCACTAAATCTGTTGTCAGTGTTGCTAAACAGCAGGTGAAAAAATTACATAGGTGATGTAAGTGTACTTTTAGTCTTTTAAAAATACTCATCTTTGCAGAATAACAATGCAAAGCTAATTTTCTTTATACAGAAGGCAGAATCATGGGACAGAGGCAAGGGATCTCATAAATTCTGGGTTTACCTACTCAGCCTTGGCCTCTGGCTATTAGGCAGTAATGTGATTCAAATAATCACAATTTAGGATTCTAGAGCAGGAAGACACTTTGGCCCTATCTAATCCAACCACCTCATTTCACAAATTAGGAAACTGGGATGCCCAGGGAGTGTGGTAGGGGAAAAAAATCTGTTTTGTAAGTGACTGTTGCTTGTTATCTTGTTGAGAACTTGCTATTCTAGAATTTGGTTTGAACAGAGACGCCTTCTCATACTGTTTCTGTGAGTGAATTTACAGTGAAAAAAGTGTTGTTTTGTTATCAAGTATCAGTTCTTTCAGCTACAGGGAAATGAACTCAGGGATATTTCTCCTGCTAGAAAATGGGTCCTCATCTATAACATAGGATCTAATGTTCTAATTCTAGCTCACCCACCACATGAAGCAAGCATTGAAATAAACCTGGGTCTACCAGTAATTACGAAGATATGCAATAGAAAGGCGGCGGAGTACTTATTCAGTCAACAGAAGCAGAAACCTAAATTATAATAAATTTCCTTAACAAATCTCTTTCTCATATCTACTATATTCTAAGATATTCTATCATATTTTTACAAGGGCAATGTGTATGTGTGCATGTCTCTGTGTGTGGGTTTCCATTCACTCTTTGATTTTATGCTCTTAGGTAAATGCATTATATTCTCCTTATTCTGTTATGACCTTAGACATAAGGAGTTCACACCATAAATTAAACAATTATCCAATCATCTTTTTTATTTCTCAAGTATGTGAACTTGGTATATAAGAAATTCTGATCAATATTATCTAAAACAAATATGAATAAATGCCAATTGGATAAAAAAAATTACAGGTCCCTGGATGATAAGACAACAAATGTTTATCAAATTAAAATATAAGTACCCAATATCTTCCATGACAAGTGAAAGACTTTATCTTTCAAATCTCCTCCATTTTTTTATATTACACTGCCCTATGCTGGTCCAAATAGCACAAGAAAGAAGATTATAGGTAAGTTTCCACTCTTAAGTGTGCAAGCTGAGTTCTTAGCTACAATTAGGAAGATGAGTATATTAAAGGATTCCATGTGTTCTCAGAAAATTTCAAGGAAAACTATTGGAATGATTGTTGTACAGCCAAATCAGCTTGTAATGTTTTATTTTTTTCTTAAAGAAATTGAATATATTGTGGCCACTAAAGAAAAATATATCCTTTTTATGTAATTCATTTTATTATGTGATTTACAAAAAGGAAAATTGGAGCACAACTTTTGATAAAATAATTTTTTAACATACTTAAACAGTGATGTGAAAACAATGTTCCTGGAGGATATTGGTTGAAATGCCATTGAATTAAGCCTTGTTCAGGATGCAACTTTGTTGATGTCATGTGCTGTGCCATGAAGAGTGGAGTTGTGTTTTATTCATTATTAGTCTTGTAAAAGTAAAGAAGAAAGTATCTAGCTCTGTCAGAGTGATCACACAGGGTCTATAATTTTAAACTACATAGATCTTTTAGGAATGAAAACAATTCCAAAATTCAGTTTGATGCACAGTTGACTAAGTCTGAAAAATCTAATTATCTCTAAGTGATATTTTTCATAGTTTTAGCTCTTTAATTAATTCTATTCAATTATTTTAATATGTTCACAGTACAGTAGTAATTTTCTAGTAGATGTCCAAATTTCCTAAGTGATAACAAGTCCACTGTTTAATTTTTATCCCAAATATATGCATACAATCTTTAAAGAGGAATTTTTGTAAGAAAAAAGAATATTCAGATATTACAAGCTAAAGAAGTGTTTATGTTAGGCTCACCAGAATGCTGTTCTCATTAAATTTCCTTCCTGTGACTCCAAGTGCCTAGATTTATATAAAGATGTAGTATGATACGTGGGGATTTTAATGAGAATTCCTATTGCCCTTGAATACTAGAGGTAGTGTTTCTCTTTAAGTATTACCATGATGTTTATACTTATAGAATCTAAGTTTTCTTTCCCGTTATAATTTAGCTTAGTAGTTTATCTATAAAACCTAAATAGGATATTTTCCTTTTTAGGCAATATTTTTAAATGCTACCACATTATTATCTGAAACATTTCTTGTTTTCCCATAAAATAAAATAATATTAAATCAACTGTAAAGAGCAGCCATATTATGTTTAGCATAACAGAAGAAGGTTGAAAGGGCAGAGGTGGAAAAATCCTCAACAAATTTAATCATGTTCTGAAAGTACAGAGTGTGACAAACAAATGTACATATACATCAGGAAAAGAAAATTAGTATGATAGTTTTTCAACACATGGTGTTACTCTCGTACAGGGGACCCTAGAGAATGCTGTGTATCACAGGAAACCCACTGCACTGCCAGCCCTTAGAGAGGAAATTGAAAATGCATGTACAGCTATGTCTATGATCAAAGTTACCCAAGCTGCAGCTCACTGTACTAATAAATGTCTGGAAGGTAATGGGCACTACTTTGAGCACCACTTGTAACTGTCGAGGCCAAAGGTAACTTGTATGAATCCTCTGAAGTCTCAATCAATTTAGTATTGAAGTATTTATACCAGTGTTTCCTTCCCCTGAAGTATGTATCCATTTTTTGGAGATCTCTGTATGTGAAATGCTCGGGAAACTGAACCACCATCACTTTATTTTACTTCCATCATGCATAAAAGTTTTGAAGGCAGATTCTAATTTATATTCTTTTTATATCCATATTAGCACTGTGGTAATCAAGTATAATTCGCCTAAGATACTTCATTACTCTTCAATTATCTGTTGTTTTCCATAGGCACTGTGTTTGTCAGATTTCCACCACTGAAATATTTTTTATAAACAAACTAAAATGAGAAAAATTTATTTTGGCTCATTATTCAAAAATTTCAGTCCACGGCTGGTTGGGCCTGTTGGTTTGGGCCTGTGGTGAGGTAGAAATCACGGCAAGGGCGGGTAGCAGAAGAGGCTGCTCATCTCGTCACAGCTGGGAAATGAAGAGAGAAGGGCCAAGGTCCCACATGTCCTTTAAGCCTGTGGCCCCAATTACCTGCCAGGGGGTCCACCTTCTAACATTTCCATTACCTCTCAGCAGCCTCATCAGTGGTGGACCAAGCCTCAAATATGTGAGACATTGGGTAACATTTAAATTCCAAGCATAGAAGGAAAAAAGATTATGTTCATGACTCCTCCTCATGCAGTTCACATTGAAAAAATACTGGATATAAAGATGACTTGAGACCAATGAGTTCGCAGTTCAGGTGATAAGAATTAGCTGTTTGAATTTCTTTGCTCTGCATTACACTAATGTGTAACTATGTTTGTCAATAACTGGGTTAAGGAATACAAAGTTTTGTAGATCTCCTCAATGCTTTTGGCATACCAAAGAAGTGGCTTCATGTCGAGAATGGAAAAATCTAAAGGACGAATTAGGTTCCCAGAGCAGGAGATTAGTAGAGAATAGTACTGGATTAGAAAGTTTCCAAATAGGTAAGGCTTGGACCACTAATCGTTCTTTAATGAAAACTGCTGGTGTTGTTTACCATGTACCAGGAACATTGCTCAGTGTTCGGTATTCACGTGTCATTTCTAAGTGCTCATAGCTGATTAACAAAAACCAGGATTTAAACCAGGGATTAACTTCTTTTAGTTTTTCAAATTTAGATATTGTACTACTTTAGGTATTTTTCAAATAAAAATATGCAGAACACTACAAGATCTATGATACATTGTAACTGCTGTGTTTTATGGCAATTCATATCAACATTTATCTTTATCCCCAAACATCTAAAAATGGCTTTATAATCAGTTGCAAGCCATCAGTGTCAATATCTCCAACTGTGTTTTGAATGACGTTGAAAAAGAAACCTATTTGTCCTTTAATGAATGAGAAAGGATCTGAGTGATTTAAAAATATTTGTGCTCTGATCCTACCAAGAAAAAAAGTAATACTGTCATCGTTCGTTGTAAAAAAAAAAAATTTAATAAAAATATACAAAGAAAAATTAGCACAAGAATTAAGGTACCACATGGATGGAGCATAGAAGAATGAGCTTATTGATACCAGAAGGATTTATTGCAATCTATGTCAGTGAATGTTCTACAGAGAAATAAAGGTAATATTGAACCTGTATACACAGGAATAAAGAAATATAGAGAGAAAGTGGTTAAGGAATTGGTCCACATTATGACAGATGTGAACAAGTCTCAAAATCTGCTGGGTGAGTCCACAAATGAGGGACCCAGTGCATTCTCTGGTGTAATTCCATTCTGGGCATAAAAACATGAAAATAGGAGATTTCATGATGTTGTTCCAGGCTAAAGGTCAATGGATTTAAAAACCAGGAAATAACCAGTGACCCAGTTTGAGGATGTTTAGTTCACGGTGTAATTAAAATCACTTTTCCAAAGTGAAAATATATTTAAAAAATAAAATTTTCCAGGTAAAATAGCTCCATGATTTACAAACAGCATGGGAGCCATACTGCACAGAAAGACACATCTTAAGAATAATTTAATAAAGTATGTATGGATTTTTTTTGGAGAATAAATTTGGTACTCGGTATGGCCTTTGTTTTCTTCTTAATTTTATTGAATTTCATAGCTGTAATGATTTTGTGATCCCACCCAGCTCTATGTATATACTACAGAATGAGCTGGGAATAGAATAACAACATCCCAGATCTTGTCAGTTTGTGTCACAGCTTTAGTGTTCCATAAACAAGTTAATATTAGTGAGAATGTTATGAGAGACCTTTATCATGTGCATAATTCATACCATCTGGTTGTAAGTTAAAATCTTCATAAAATAAATTCACTTTGATATTGAAATTTTGTCTCAACACTTTATCTGAATAAGGTATTTGAATTTTGCTTTACATTCCCAAGGAAATTTCAAAAAGTAAATGTGTGAATTTATATTATATATATATATATATATATATGTATAATTCAGAAGTAAAAAGTATATCAACCTACAATCTTTCATTTTTAGTAATTAATTTTCACCATTCCTACTAAAGGCATATTAATTCAGCTAAAATGTGACCCTATACCCAAATCTGAGGAAAGAAAAAAGACTTCTTAAAGATGCTCATGATAATCAGTCCCTCTGCTCCTCCTTTACTCACATTGTGTGATTGCCTCCAACTTCACCTTCACAAAAACGTTTTCTCTGGTTATTACACATGGACATACTCTTTCCCCCTCATTCTGTGCTGAAGCTGAGTCTTCTTCAGAAGAATGCCAATCTCCACTTTAGATAAGAATACTCTGAAAATAATAGATTTCTCTCTATAAAAAGTCCCCATATCCTTCTGAAAGTCAAAGAGAATTCCTTGGAAAAACTTAATTCACATCAAATATTCTGGAAAACAAGAGCTTCTTAGGAAAATGCGAATGTCATACATGTTACATTAGATTATTTTTAATATCTCTACTTTTAATGAGCCTGTATCTCATAGAAATGTCTTCAAAATATATCAAGGGCCAACTGCTAGGGGCTTCTCCTACATATTAACTGAGGATTTGTCATTATAAACTTTCCAACTTAATTGCTTATGGATGTAAACAATTGAATAATCTATTCAGCAGCAATGCTTTGATGAAAGAGATCATCCCGACTTACTGGATTTCTATTTGCCTCATACAACACCTGAGCTGTGTTTCCAGTGGTCATTTGCTCCATGGTAGTCAGCCCCCTTGCTAGATCCTGCTGGAAGTTGAAGACTGGCACCCTGTTTCTGGCTCTGTCCCTATATCCGAGTGAACTGTGCTTGTCAGTTCACTTCACCTGCTTTGGACTCTAGTGTTTAAATAATAAACATACACCTTTGTTAGGCTAAAAAATGATACGGTGGGGTTTTTTCATATTTTTTATTTCATTTAATTTTTACTTCTTTCTACAAATGAGGAAACTACGTCTCTATGCCTATAAAATGTTCTGTTTTCTGGAGCTTGATCCCAGGTTCTTCCTAGCACATTCTGTTCCCTTCCAGCATGACTTCTAGATTTATGTAGCTCCATTTTAAATGTATTAAAAAGGAAAGTTAATTGTTTATTTATGCATCAGCTTATTTCCACAACTGGTGCTGTCACTCAGTGGTAGAATGCTTGATTAGTGTACAGGAGGCCTTGGAATTGGACCACAACATCACAAAACATAAAGAAAAAAAGAAAAAAAAGCTTTAATTACAGTAAATACCACATTCAAATATCATCTGCTACATATAGAGTACTATAACTAGCTACTTATAAGCCCAAGGAATAGAAAAAAAATATAATCACAATTTAGATGCCTTATTGGATGAGATAAATATATAAATCCAAATGCGAGTACATGACAAAACGTGTATGTGTGTTTGTGTGTGTGTGTGTGTGTGTGCATGTGTGCAAAACCAATTTTACACCAGCTTGTGATGATGAAAAGTACACGTGAACTTCTGGGATGAAAGGTAGCAGTGTTTATAACTAGAAAATGTAAGCACAAGGACACAAAGCATGGCCGTTGTGATGTGCATCTACACTGGAAACTGAATATTAGGTGGAAAATTATGTGCTGTATTACATTATCATATGTCTCATGGGATTAGTTACTCAGGGAACAGTGAATTGTGGGTTTGAAAGGGAATGAATATGTATGTTGTTTATTCCCAGGAGATGGAACACATAAATGAATAATTTTCTATACTAGGTCAGACAAGGTGACCCTGTAATTTTCAACAAACTCTTGTTTCTTCTGATTTCAATATGAGAGTGTTCCCCTTCTTACCCACACCTCTTATTTTCATAATATCTTGTTGACTCAAAGTGCAGCAAATAATACATATATCATAATATTACCTAGTTCCGTCTGAGTGGGGACCTCCAAAAATACATTGTGAGGACAAACAGGAAGCCATCACCCATAAACTAAGAACCGGTGCTCATGTGTGCTGTGTTTTACGGATATTTCCTTGATAATGTTGATGTTCTCAGAGATAGTGACAATGACTAGTCCCTTACATTTGGTTTACATATCCCCAACAACAATGAAATTTCTCCTTAAAATATTACTTGCTCAAAATCTCTGAAGAGATTGAAATATTGAGTTAAATATATTGATTTATAATACACCTGATGAATAGGACAGGCAAAGCAAGATAATTCATTTCCATTTAATAAATGTAATAAGCCTCACAATCCCTCTTGCACAACATTCTTAGACATTTTGACAATTTTTAGGCTCTAAGGATTAGCTACTTAATATTCTTCATGTACTGAAGTAAAACAGGCAAATCTTATCTGAAGTTAATTTACACCTTTCATTGGGAGCAAAGTTGCTGCCTTATCAGTGTTCACATTTTACTTGCTGCAGCTAATTTTTAATGAACGTAGGGAAGTGAAGTGGCATCTATTTAGTCCATACTGAATCCAGTATCTTCCACATTATGACTTCAATAGACACGTCTAAATAAAAGCAAATAGTCAAAGAGCCCAAATGATAACAATCCTCAGTTTTCTAATTATTCCCACAGCTCTGTACTTAGGCTTTCTTTGGGTGCATTAAATGCACTTTACAAGACTATATGGCAAGTACACCCTGTATGAGGCAATGCAGAGACAAAACAATTAATTGGCCTGCCTGGTCCTCCCATATGCATTAAATCACTCCTGTGTAAGGCAGCAGGTTGTTTTGCATCATTTATTATTAATGAGTAGGGATGATTTACTAGTAAGTTTCCTGAATAAATGAAGCTGTGCTCAGTACATTTAATGAAAATAGTCTATCAGAGATGATCATCAAAAACAATTAACATCTATGGCTGTTTCACTGACCAATCAGATGGGGCACTACTATGAGTGATGTCATTGCAAACTCCATGAATTTCAATACTGCCTTAGACATGCCCCCTGGGTAGGACAAACCTTCAGTGGCTAGATATTAGAAATATTGCCACCAAGAATGACAGATTGATCAGACACATTTAATTTTATTCCCTCCTACAATCCACTAAATACAGTATAGGGATTTTTTTTAAAAACCTAATTTTACTGAGACAGGAGGAAACAGAAGAAGACATAGCAAATAACAGCATTTGGAGGCTAGAAAGCAGATGGGTGAGTGGTACCTAACACAGGATGGTTGAAAACGCCAGCTCCTTTGCAACACAGAGAAAAGCAGAGAGAAACAACCCTCAAAGGTATATGGATAGGTGCCACCAGTTACCTCTGAGAGGAGGGTGAAGGAGGCAAATCAGCAAACGGGTAAATCAAAAGCTTTAACATGAAGCAATTCTTTCCTCCACTCCAAACCAGCAGCAGGTGTGTGTGTTTCTTCTGTACATCCTAAAATACAAGAAGTATAATTTCGGTCTGGAGAAAGCCAGGCTCAACTGAGGGCAGAAGTATTCTAGTGGAAGAAAAATCAATGGACTTTATCTATCTATCTATCTATCTATCTATCTATCTATCTATCTATTTCCTACCTACCTTCCTACCTAAAATCACTATTGAAATATACACTCTGCCCCATCTTGCTTCTTTATTTTGTTCCTATAATTCTTGTACATTGGCAGTTACTTTCAGGCAAAATAATGAAAAATTCTTCTGTCAAACTGTGCCTAGTTTAAGAGGAAACAAAAACAAAAAGGTACATAATAGACATGACTTCTTTTTTTGGTACTGGGAATTGAACTCTGGACCTTGCATTTGCCAGGCAGGTGCTTGTGCCACTGAGCTATATCCACAGCCCTGACAAGACTTATCTGCAATATTTCTGAGTCATCTCCCTTTCTATTTGTTGTAGGCCTACATATCTGTTGTGATATTGATTGCTACAGTTTCTTTTTAATGTGTTCTTGAGGTCTGTCACTCTCAAGAATGGCCATAAGGCATACTCTAAGAGAGTGCTGATCAGGGAGGAAATTATGAATCTGTGCAAGGAGGTGAAACAAAAATGTGTGAAGTGGAGTATACTTATTACTTCCTGCCTCTAAACAGCTTATGGTACCAACAGGGGCTGATGAAAAGTCCGAAGGCAGCAGGGAGGTCAAGCAGGTAAAACGAAGGATTTAAGGGGTTACATCTACTTTGTGGTCCCTGGGAATTATCCATACTGCTTTTCCCTAGGGCTGCTAGAGTTTGGCTAGTTTAAAGCAAAACATCCAGAAAGGGAGAATGTATTTGCGTGAATTCAGTTATCCCGTGTGTTTTATCATGGTCAGTAGGTACGAAAGCCTTGTTTTGGGGGACAGAAAAATGAGGAAAAATCAGGCTATATGGCCAACAACCAAGGTGGAGGGAAGCTTTTGATTAGGTAAAAGATGCTGGTGTATAATGAGGTTTCAAATAGTGTATTTCAAGCCTAAAATTGCATGTTGAACAGCAATTATTTTAATCAAGTTAATGACAGGATTCCTTCCCCTGGAGGTTAGGAATGTTCATGTGACAAGCTTCAACCCAGGAACTAAGGAGGAGAAGTGGTAGGTGCGCTGTCCAGATGAACCTCTTAATTGCCAATTTGCCTTTCAATCCCCTCTCCTTCTGCTCTGGCAATTGCGTAAGGAAGTATTGGTGAGAGATAGGACATCCAATGGAAATGCAGAGTTCTTACACTGGAGAGGGGCTTTACTGACAGCATTTCGGAGGCATTTGTTCTTCCATCTGGCCCGTCCCATCCTGACTGACACAAATGGAGCTCCCAGCAAGCATGTAAGCTCACACTTGCCTATCACATGCTGAGCTGCAAATACTCAGAATTCCAATCAGGTTTTCAGTCCCTAATCTTAAAGACTGTCCTATCCCCAAGAGTCATGGATTACCTGAAAAAGTCCTATTCACAAGCAGACTAAAAAGCAACTTATATTAAACAAGGACTCTGTAGGGAAGAAAAGTTTAAAAGAATAAACTCTTAGAAACAGCTCTATACAGCCTAAGAAGATTGAAACAAACAAAAAAGAACAAAAGGTCCACTTGAAGAAAAAAAAATATAGTAACTTAAAAGAGACTCAAGAATTATGTTTGGGAAATCTCCTAGAAAATAGGGAGTGAAATTGTAGAAACTCAAAGAAGATATAAGAGTAATATTCCATTATATAAAAGTACCATAATTTTCTTATCCAATCCTCGCTGGATGGACATTTGGGTTGCTTCCACATTTTAGCAATTACAAATTGTGCTGCTATGAACATAGGTGCACATATATCACTGTGATATGATGTTTTTAGATC
>NW_004955404.1:16733570-16837188 GCF_000276665.1 Chinchilla lanigera | reverse complement strand
TTATCCTTAAAATAAAAAATAAAAAAAAAAGAAGATATAAGAGAACATTTTCAGGAAATCGACCATTCAAGCAAAGAAAATTCCAGAAAAAGAAGAGAAAGAATTTAAGAACATTTCCTCCATATTAATGGACATGCATTGCTAGATTTGGAGGGCTCACTTAGGGCCCAGACTAGAAGTTCCAGTAGACTTATCTCAAAGACTATAATGATGAAGTATCAGGACCAAGTGTACACTTGAGTTTTATTCATGAACTTGATACAGTTCTCCAATTATTTAGGTCTTTTATGCCCTTATATGAGTTTATCTTTAGGGAGTATGGTTTTCTTTTTAGTGTTGATGTTTACTTTTATTGTGATAGGGTCATTCAATTCATTCTGTGAAATTTAATTGTTAATGTTGCTTTGAGCCTTAACATGTGGTCTTCTTTGTGAATATCTTAATGTGTGTTTTAACTGAGTGCTTACGCACTATATTCACTAGGTATTAACTGTGGCAATGCCATATATCAATCCATTTATATCCAACTAGTAACATTTATATTTACATGTTGATTTTCACAAGATAAAACTTTTGAAAATTGTATTTACAGTAGGTACAGGTCTTTTTGTCCTCTTCTGAAGTTAGAACTAACTGAAACCTAAGCACAAGCATCAGTAGATAAAAATTAGAATACCAGCTATTGTACTGTTGAAAGCTGGACTGGACATTGTGCTTTAAAAATTATAGACCTCTCAGAAGGAACAAGATCCCCCTCAGTTTACTTAAAGTTGAAAAGCAGTAGGAAAAATGCACTTCACTGCGGGCAGGCAGATCCAAAAGAGGAAGAGTAATCCTAAAGCTCCACAGGTTGGGTTCTTCATAACAAATGGCCTAAGCAGAAGGAGAATCTGTTCTCCTCCCAGGGAATGAGTGCACAAGGCAGGAGAAGAGGGTGTGAGTGATGTTTCCAGATGCATGGTGGGAAAGCCAGGGAGCTGTCTCTGCCTTCCCCAGAGAAAGAGCCAGCAACCTGTCTTTGGCTGTTTCTAGCTTCCTTCTTTACCACTTGACTATTTTGTGAACAATCACTTCCTTAAAATCATATTAACATCTCCAAACTGATCATGGGTGTGTTTGTTTTGAGAAAATGTTAAAGGTTCTCAGGCTCAGATCTGTTATAGCTACAGGTAGAAGAATTCCTCTCTTGTTATTATGAGATGATATTCCTTACCTCTTGTAACTTTATTGTTTGCTATTGCCATCCTTTGGTTATATGTCTGGAGTACATTTTACCAAGATTCTCACCCTTTCTATATCATTGTGTTTTGGTGTGCTGCTAATTTTTATTTTTAAATCTAAGCCCAGTATCTGCATCTTATAAGAGATGATAAAAAATATACACTAAATATTTAAATTTTTAAAAATTTGCAGTGAAAGACCTCTTGCCATGAATCTCTCTCCAAATACTGCCCCCCTCACTGAAAACACACTTATTCAACCATTCTTGCTGCTTTCTGACACAGTTCTGGAAGACCCCTTTTCTCAGCATCCTTACTAGATGTGATTAAAACTACAGTGAATACTGCTGTCACAAAAGAGGACTTCCGGAGCTGCTTCAGAGTCTGGCAAGAAAGATGGGGTGTGTGTGTTCAAACTGAGGGGGAATGTTTTAGCAAGCAATGGCAATGCATCATTTACTATAATAAATATTTTTAAATTTTAAGCATCTGCCATATTTTTTGGTCATCTTCCTAGTATGATTTAATTCATCTGGAGATTAATTACTCAATTGTTTGCATATGACTTTATCAACTGATTTTGTGCTTTCAATTTACCAGGGCTTTTGTTTGTTTGTTTGTTTGTTTGTTTCTTCTTTCATTAGATGTCATAAATGATCTGTTCCTAAAAGGATTAATAATGAATAAGTTTTATATTAATTCTTTAAGTGCCTAGCCTTGAATTTTTAAGTTTCATTAAAATATAGTGGCCAGGACAGAACTTAAAATTAAGGTTTCTCGCTCCCAAATCACATAAATGCATGGAATATTTTAACAATTATTTTCAGGTGTTGTAATTATACCTTTTTTTTGAGTAACTTATGTGACAACAACAATTTGCAGTGTAATATCCACTGGTGATTTCCTACAATCCTGCGTAGTGACACTATGTATTGTCTCTAATGTTCTTTTAAATAATTATCTTTATTTTTAACCCCATAAATTAATCATCGTGACTGTTGTTTTTCAACCAACATTTGTATTCATTTACTTAGATGTTTATAAATTATTCTGATCATGATTACATCTTGAATGACACTCTCATTTAGGACTCAGTTTCTCACATTTTTAAAGCATACTCTTTAGCAATTATTTTAGACTTTAAAAGTAGTAAAAACTGTGGCTCTTGTTTGAAAATATCCTTATTTCATCCGCACAGTTAACTCTGTCAGAAAATTTAATGTTGGAATTTATCTTCTTTGGGGTTTAGAACAATTTCATCTGTTTACCTAAATTCTATGATTATTTCATAAAATCAATCCAATGTTTTGTTCTTACAAGGCCAATCTGTATTTTCCCCAGTAACTTAAAAATTTTCTCCACTATTATGTGCTTAGTTATATTTATATTATTTTAATTTACAATATTGTTTTAAGTCCAAAACTATCATCAATGTAAACAAGATATAACAGACTTTTTTCTAATCTCATTAACATAACTAGTAGTATCTTATCAGCATTTTAGCTTTTAAGATATTTTTCAGACACATTAATAAAAATAACACATTAATAAAATTAGCTTTTAAGATATTTTTCAGACACATTGATAAGAATTACAGACACATTAATAAAAATTTTGTTAATAAAAATTAATAAAAATAAGAATTTTTAGACATTAATAAAATTTTAGACACATTATAGGTATTCAGTACATGATAAGTGTCATTAGCTGTAACTTTCATTAGGGCCTTTAATGGCAGTATTGCTTGACTTCTATATATAAATATGTCAAAATATTATGTTGTATATCTTGTGTACACAATGTTTTTTAATTGTACATTGCTTTAACCTTTTGTTTCTTGCACTAATATTTGTCATGTATGTCCTTTTCTGTAGGTTCAATTTTTGGTACCACTGTTTTTATTTAAATATATAAGTTTTTCCTGTCTAGTAAGTAAAAATAATAATAATAATAAAAATTTCAGACGCATTAAAAAAATAAAAAATTAGCATTGATTGCCTATAAATTCTTAGAACTAAGGATCAGCATATGGTTGAGGACAGTAATATATTTATTAGATATGTTTTTAGTATTTGTTTTTATTATACAAAAATCATACGTTTAAATTTCTATTTAAAATTATTTGGAAGAGAAATTTCACAAAGATGGTTAAAAACACAACAGAATAACAGTATTGGAAAATGGTTTACAATAAGGTGGTACTTTGAAATTCAGATAGGTGAGACTTTTCCTTTTTGTTTTTTTTTTGTTTGTTTGTTTGTTTCTTAAAGTCTTCAAAAGTCAATGCAGCAAACTTAGGAAAAGAATGAAATACAGCATCAGGAACTGGCAAAAAATTCAAACAATATTCTCTGTGTAGAAATCCTATCCTTTAGTAAAAATAGACTTATCATTAATTATGAGAGGCACCAATAATTTATTTGATTCAGTGACAAGTACATGACTGCGATCTTTTACACTACTCAGAGATACAAGGAATTATACTTCTTGGAAGTGAGCTTTTGCTTACAATCAGAATCTCCCATTGTTTTTTGTAATTCATTCTTCAGTTCATGAACAATGGGGAAGGGCCAAGGATACAGTTCAGCAGCATAACTGCCTGCCTGGCAAGCACAATTTCCTCAGTTCAATTCCCGGTACCAAAAAATAAAGACAAAAAAAAAATTGGGATTATTCCATTGTTCTTACATAATTTGTCAAAGGAAATGAAGGCCATTGATGACTATAAAACTTGAAAAGGAATAAAGAGGAACCAAAAGAACTCTAATTGAAAAGCCCATTCCTGTCCTAAAAGGAATGGAGGAGACTGCCTTGAGCACAGCCTTATTGATTAGTCCCACTCTCTAGAAATCAAATGAAAACCACAGAGATAGCATTGCTCATGAGACAAGAAGATTACCAACAACTTTGTCTGTTGTACCATACAGTCACACTGCTTTGGTCACAAGGATGTATGGAAACCCCACGGAAAACTGAAAAGCAACTCAGCATTTTTCAGGGTATGTCCTGACCCAAACAACCACCTAATTTTGTGCCTCTATCAATCACCTTTCCTAGGAGATGCGATCTGATTGAATTTAGTCCCACTGAATTTGAATCTGATTGGAGACACATAATGAACTTATTTAGAAAATAATCACTTTCCTCATAATGGATTGTTTCTCTTACAGTTTTTTATTAGTTATAAAAGTCTGAGTTCACATCTAAGTCTAATCCTTTATTTTACAGCCTGTTTCTCCAGTATAATTTTGGACTTGAAAAAGAACCAAATTAGAGAAACATGTTGTTATAATTTTTATAGTTCTCTGCCCTGGATAAAATTCTGCAACTTATTTATTCACCCAATTATTACTAAAAGGTTACTAGGTCAATACAAAAACTAATGAGAGTACCTACAAAAACAGAGACCTACATGAGTACAGTTAAAAGAAACATTTTAAAAGTTCACATAAATTTACCAAAATATATTTTCTGTATCAATAAATATTTATTTGTAAATACTTACTTTAATAAGTGACTGCATTCCCTAGTAATGGACACTTAATGGTTATCATTTTCACCAGCCACACGCTGCTTATCATTTTGTAAATGGATATATGCATATTCTCTTAATTTTTCCAATTGTTTCATAAATATTAAGTTATTGCTTCTATACAGACATGGAATTTAAACACTTCTGTTAAGTTTTGGCATATTTCTTGTAATATCTTTGCCAATCTGTTTTCTTTCTGTCCCTGCTTCTGCCAGCTAAGCAAAAGTTAATTGATGCTTCATTAGGTATAAAAGTATATTTGCTTGCTTTCAAATCTCTTCTATTTTTCTTAAAATCAATTTTTCTGTACCTGGTATGGAAACACTTGGGTCTCATATAGGTTGTGAGAGCTCTGCCATTGTTACATGGTACACACATTTCCTTCACCATGCAGTGTGTCTCCTTACCCTTGCTATGTTGCCTGAGATGCAGAGTTTATTTTTAATGAACCTTTGCTTTGTAAGTTATGCCTGACAAGCTATAAGCTTATCCATTTCCAAATAAATGAAAATGTCAAAGTATGCATTTTGTTTACTCTTTCATTACTTATACTTACGTTTTTGTTCTATAAATATATCCTTTAGAAAAATGCTGTTAGATAAAAATCTAGTTTATCTTTTAAATACTGATTTAATTATCTAGCCAGAAAGATGTTTTGAATAACTCTCCTCTCTCTCGGTAAAAATGCTTTCATTTTAAAGCTCCTAAAATGCTCTCATCTAAAGTTCATGGTTAATGTCATCCAGTGAGACTGCAGCAAAGCCGGAATTTAACCCTAAGTTCAAGGCTTTGATTTGGAGTGACCAAAAGCATGGTACTGGAATCAATGAGAACCACATTGCAATGTGACAAAATTGATAATCAACTGCAATCCCACTGCTTGCACTAAATTACTTTTGTATCTGTTCCTCAACATAACGGTAGGATTGATTCTACCAAACTTATTCTGTTGTGAGAAGGAAGCTTATTATTCCATTATGCATTCAACAATGTTCATTAAAAGTATATTATCTAAAAGGCATGTTTTGAGATATCATGACTGAAGTACTTTAAAAATAGATCAACTTTATTCTACCTCATACTTTCATTATTATAATGATGAAAAAGATACTTAGTAATGTTTATTTTTCTTTCTTGAGTCATATAAGTGTAGAGTCTGCCTGCATATACATTTACTATATTTTTCTTGTCCAGCACGAATTTTGTGAATAAGTGAGCCATCTAACAAAAAGTAAATCGTAGCACCCTTGAAAATTTCTTTACTAAAAATACAGAAAATAATCTTTAAGCACAGTCTTTTTCACCCATAGAAAGTTTGTAATCTGTAGACAGATGAAATAAAAACAGAGAAAAATATCAACACCCCCCACCTCCTAGGCAACAGCCAATGCGTGCAGGACTAAGAAAACCTGAAATCTTCTCCACTTCATTCTCATCTTGTGCCCACACGTACTTTATCCCTGAATGCTTTCAGTTGCTGGCTTAATACACCATATTGGCACATAATCAGTCACCCCAACTGTCAAGGAAGGAGAGAGAAAGATCTAATGCCCTTTATGAATAACATGCATCATCTTTTTTCTCAATGTAAATCTTGATTTCTTGATGTCCAGCAAAGCCCTTGTTTGAGGTCAGTGCAGCAGATAACCGGAGCACACACTGAGCCCACACTTCTGGATGAGGGGTCCGTCCCCACTGGCCACCATGACACAGCTTCCCAGTGCTTCTATTTCCTCGTCTACACAAGCAGGCATAACAATAGTGCCTACTATAAGGGATTTTTGTAAAACAACTTCAACAATTTAATATGCGTGAAGTACTCGGGATAATACTGTTGCCATACCAAGCACTCTGTGGATATTACTTTGAATGAACACACTTCCGTGCTTCAGTGGCCACGGTCCCCCAATCAAGGTACATCCTTCGTCCATACTTAATAGTGCTAGCCATTCCACATGCACACAAGTTTTAATATTACACAGGTTTTTAGTGGCATACCTGTCGGTCTTTCTCCCACTGAACTGTAAACCACCAAGGGCAGAAATACAAACTTACTGTCACCTTTATGTCTTGCTATCATACACATAAAACATTGTTCAAAATTACTTTGTTTTTGCTTCATCTATTCAGGTATTAAATTCCCAAACTAATTTTTCTGAATCTTTAGTGCCTTTGGTATAATTTGCAATCTTAGGTAATTTAATTTCTTTAAGAAAACAACCACTCTATCAAATAATCATGGACCTGGCCTTTTCAGCATGCTGATAGTTCCTAACAGATGTCAAGGCAGGGCTGTGACTTGATCCATAACTGCAGCCAGAATTGTTACACTCTCAGTGGGACCTTGAATTCTTTCCACATACTTCTCTCTCAAGGGTCCTAATTTCTCTGATTGTTGAATTTATTATTAGCATTTCTACTCCAGATGTTAAAACAGCACCTGATTGAAGGCAGTATAGCTCCCTAGATTTGTCTGCCTTGCAGATCGGTGATATAATACCTTTCGCTTGTGAACTTGTACACACCATAGTTTCCCTTGAATCTAGAACAATGCCTAACTCATGAATGAATGAATGAATAAATGAAAGAAATACTACTTTGGAAAGTTATTAGAAAATGTTATAGATAAATCTAATCTAGACACCAATTCACAATGGTTAGAAAAGAAAAATAAATCCATTAAATCTCAAATTTATGTAGTTATGGAATAAAGTTTTATTTTTTAATTGCCTAGAGTCCTCATGGCTCCTTATTAAGCTCTGGCTTAACAAGATGTATAAAACCATGACTAAAATATTCACACTGAATTCCAGTCCCTAAAAAATAAAGAATCATTAGTTTATTTATCTTGCCTAATGACACAGAAGGGCAAAACAAGTACCCAAACAATGAATAATAATGCAGGAGCTCAGGCTGTAAAATCAATGTCAGATCAGTAGAGCTTTGCTTCTTTTTATTGCTCTCATCCTTGAATGCTGTGGAGCTTACTTTCTGAATTGTATATGTACTGGCACAATTATATAAATATTGATTTTTCCTTATAGGAACTTTTCTAATTTCACTGTAATTACGATGACAATATTTGTGGCTGTAGTAACATTGAATTTAAATCTGTTCATTGTAAATGGTAGCAGCAGAATTTCAGTTAGATAGGAAGAGTTACTTCAGAGCCACAGGGCATCCCGCTATTGGTGACACTAGCTAATAAGTGATAAATCAGCAATTCCCTAAGCATACCATACTAACAAACTTCTTTAAGAAAGCAGCCATTCGTCACAAAAAATTTAGGGCCTGGTCTCTTCTTCATTCTGTCAGTTTTCATAACACAGAGAGACATAATAACTGGAATCTAACTTGGCCTATATTTTGATAGCATCTTCTCCTTTTATTAATCAAGCACTTTATCCCTTACCTCAGTCTCCAATTGACTAAATTGACAAATTCTTTGATCTATTCACAGATGTCCAAAACCCCATCCCTACAGTTATATATGTGTATAAAGGATATAATTTATTCTTTTTGCTATTTTTCTATGACCCATTCCCAGTGAAGATCCTATACTTGAGCTCACCTATAACTGGAATCCAAAGCAGTTGATCTCATAAAAGTGGATGGAGTATAGAGCAGTGATTTCCCAGAGCTAAGGGTCCAGAGTTATGGGGAGCTGCTAGATAAAGGCTATAGAATTTTAGTTAGATAGGAAGAGTAAGTTTCTGAGATGTAAACAGAATATTAACTATAGCAGATAAAAATGCACTACATATTTCAAAATTGCTGAGAAAGTAAATTTCAAATAGTCTCATTACAAAATATATTAATTAGTTGTAACTAATTATTTCTAATTATATTAAAATCATCACATCACTTTGTACCCCATATATATATATATATATATATATATATATATATCATATATATATATATATATATAAAGCTAGTTAGTGAAAAATAAATTTACAAAAGACCCTATACCTATTTTATTTTAATAGAATATGATTTATGGAAACTATGCATTTAGAAAGCCCTATTCAATTATTTCCTCTTACCTGACATGGTTTTCATGGGTAAGTTTTTATGGTACTACTCTTGATGTAGCTCTAAGACAACCAACAATACCATATCTCCAGATATTTCAAGTAATTCTTTTATTTTAGTTTCTTAGCAGTCAATACCATTAGAGATATGCTCCAAAATTTCAAGAACTAGGAAAACTACTTAATTTAAGAACCAGGAAAACTGTTTAATTTGTTCTCACAGTATTTCTGAGCACTTCCACACAGCACCTATACTTTGCAATGCAAACCTGCCAGGATTACCTACATCACACTAACTGTTTAGCAAATGCTGCCAAAAAAGTGGTGTCCAAACTCGGGGTCTGAGACTCTTTCCATACTACTGGGTGAAACGGTCCCGTATTAGCCTGTGCTTTTTTATTTGCCTCTGCAGGGATGCCAGATGACCTGAACCTCAGCGACGTGAAACATGTCCACCAGCCTGATGGTGGCAGCATTCTGGACACAGCTGGTGCAAGACGTGCAGCAGGGGCTGACCCTGTGGCACTCACACTGATGGGTGTGCTCGTGACCATCGCTGTGCTGTGGTGATGGAACTCTTCTCTTCTGAAATAGCGTATTGGAGGCTTCTTTCTCCCTTCTCT
Source organism: Chinchilla lanigera (assembly GCF_000276665.1). Classification (NCBI taxonomy): domain Eukaryota; kingdom Metazoa; phylum Chordata; class Mammalia; order Rodentia; family Chinchillidae; genus Chinchilla; species Chinchilla lanigera. Next base: position 16,827,779 of record NW_004955404.1, on the reverse strand, counting down.
TCCTATCCCTGGAAAACAAGAGACCTTTTTGAATATAGTAATTATATTTATGAAAAGGTATGTCACACTAACTTCTTAGAAGAAGCCTTGTTGGAAGATTCACAAAGTACTTGAAAAACTCAACCCTGAAATAATAGACTGTTTTAAAATAGTATCTTCTTTTAATCTAATTTAAACCTGCCTAAATTCTAACATATTAAATCTAAAATTGCAAAAACCTCACAAGTGAATTTAAATAAGAAGGATTTACTGTATCTGTAATTTTATTCTTCCCGGTTCCAAACCCCTTCCTTTATAAAACTGAAAATGTTTTCATTTGAATGTGTATTTGCCAGACAATGGAAGCAATACAGAGAATCTCCTAAAGTACTAGAAATAGAATTACATTAAGTCAATCAACATACACAATAGCAAGTATTATGCATGCTGTTTCAAGAGATTCTTCCATTTTTTTGTGAGCTAAAGAGGGAAATTAATAAAAGCCTATTATAAGAGATAGAGTAGATTACTGAGATTTCACATAATTTCGTTGAAGAAGCTTGATAATTTTTATCCACTGTAATGTAGCCACTGACAAATCTGAAAGCTGAATATTTCATAGCAGCTGGCTTATATTTCATTATATTCAAAATGTATCTTTGGTGTTGTGACTCTGTTTACTTCCTCTTTCTGCCCAAGGAATGTAGCTGTAATGTCAAGCACATACATGCTCTGGGATATCTCCAATAAAGCTTTTAATTATTTGATAGAAAAATGCACAAAGAACAGTGGTCATTTTCTTCTGGCAAAAATGATATAGTCACTATTTTGAAAATATTATTTGTTACTTCTTTTAAAAGCTTGATGCTGAACAAGCTGGCCGCCTATATATTTCTAAGGGTCTGATGAGCATCTAGACACTCAACACAGAATACATTCAATGCAGTGCTTCTGGTCTCCTTCTATGTGCATATTAACAGAGCTGTTAATCCAGAGTTCCTAATTTCCCAGTTGGGATAAGGTGCCTCACCAGACACGATTAGGATCCATCTGAAGCTGTACTTGAAGAGGAAGAGATAAGTCAGCTTTTATTAAGAAGTATCACATCAGGTCAATAACCAGAAAATATAATTAACGCAAAGTCACAGAATAGAAAAAGCAAAATGCTGAACATCTGAGGTAAAGCAATCAAGAGGGCATGAAATGACCTCTGACAGAGAGCTGAGGAGGACTCATTCAAAAGCAAACACTATTAAGGGAAAATCAGTTTCTCCGAATCAAGAAACACTATGTGATCAAACCTGTGTCTCGTTCCACACCCTGATAATTATTCCCCAACCTGCTCAGTGTGCAGTTCACTTCTATTCATTTCATCACTCCATAAATCAAAAGTGTAATCCCATTTTTACAATTTTTTACTTTAACCTCAGTTCCTTATTTAAATAATTCTTGGGAAAAAGTAATACTAACTCATTGGCTTGCTACAGGGTTGGCTTGCTATGATAAAATTTCTGAGCCCCCACCCAAATTAGTAGAATTTAATTTCAAAAGCAAACAAATTGAAGAATATAATTTAGCTGTCTAAGATGTATCTGGATAAAATTACTGGTTCAAAAATTCAGACATAACAAGCGGTGGATAAAGGTGAGATAATAATAAAATCAATAGAATTAGTAAATATTCTTTATTGTCTAAGATTTACATGCTTGAATGGGTGTTGATACTCCCAGCTATGCACTTCGGAAATGATATACATTTCAGAAAATCGCTGCCAGTGCTCAAAGCTCTGGGAGGCTTTCAGAATTTCTTTAAAAGCCTGAGGCACAATTTTGAATATTCGCAATGAAGGCATTTGTCTTTTAATACTCTATTCTGTGACATTTTATCTTTATATAGCTTTTTATGATCTACAAAGATCTCTGAAATGAGATAAAGTATCTTATTTGACATTCCACACCCCGAAAAGATGAGCCTGATGTTTAGTCAAATAAAAACAATGGCACTGATATTTTTTAAAAATGGCTCCAAATTTACAGCTGAAGAGTTTTCCATAAAAATACTGAAGAAGGTTTTGAGCAATACTAAAAGTGTTAGAATGTGCGTCTACTTTCCTTGATGGTGTAATGGATGATGCCTAAGGAAATGAATATATTTAAATGCATCACTAATATCCTTATAAACCTACTTTATAATGGAGTAATTTAAGCAAAGTCATTTTTTTGAATCCTGAGGGTTTTTTTTATATATGTTAAGTAATGACAAAACTTAACTCAGGTGCTTGTTCTGTAGCTCAAAAGGTGAGCACACAGTTAGCATGCATGAGGCCCTAGGCTAAATACCCAGGGAAAAAACAAAGCAAAACACCTTAGCCCCATGTTTTGCATAGACGGAGACGGTTTAGTTGACTTTTCTTCTGTACTGACACCATGATCACTGCACTTATGCACGCCACATTTAAATTTCCCAACAATATTATCACTTTCATTTTATCAGTGAGGAAGCTGAGGCTTAGGAATATTGCCTGATGTCATACACCTAATCACAGCACAGTCAGATTGATGAGGACAAAGCTTGTCAGTACACTATTCATATAGATATCCCGTTTGTAGAACAGTAGAAAAGAACCACCGGATAGCATAAAAATCACTCAGAATTATTATAGTCTCAAGGCTAGGGGTTAACAAGTACAATAAATGATATAACTTTACTTACATAGTTGTCAAACTGAATTAAACTGTGAAAACATAATGAAAAAGAAAACTGTAAATATGTACTGTTTTTCAGTAAGAGTTACTACTCTCCCATAGATGCAAATCTCATGCAGAGAAATCAGCTACCAAAAAAGAGAAAGAAAACATAACTTTTATAACTTTCATGGACTCAAGAAGTTACTTTTGGTTTTTATGTATGATGAGCATAAAATAATTCCAGGACTATGTAACACAGGATGGCATTAAAAATAAAAAAAAGAAGAACAACAGAAGAAAGAAAGAAATGTGCCAAAATATTATTTTTTAAATTCTGACGTTGCCTTTTTATCCCTTATTTATTTAGGAGCATATTGTGAATGAAATAATGTAATAGTGGTTTTTTTCTCATTAAAGGGTAGAAGTTAGTGAGCATTTTCCCAAACACTCATATTTTCTGAAGTGTTAATGATGCTTTGAAAAATTCTCAGCTTATTGCTAATAGTTTTTCAATCACTTAATATATTGTTTCTATCACTAGAACTCCTCAAGTACAATAAAAGTATATTTCTTCTTTAGTGAAAGAATTCAGCCTAGACTTCTGCTTTCCTGTTGGAAATTCACTGAGCAAGCTATGAAGTCAGTAATTCCTTGGGTTACCAATTTTGGAATCATACAATTACATTGGTTGAATGAAAATTCAATAATAATAATAATGATGATGATGATTAATGTTGTGAGGTTTGACTTTGGGCATATAGAGTTTCTCTTTAAATACAGATTGTTGTATATAACTCATTTCTGATTAAAATACAGAGGAAACATAATTCTCAGATTTAAAGTCTGCTTTCTTTGCTTTTGCTAACTTTACACACTGAATTGCTATTGTATTATTATTTTATAAATGGAGAGCTAATCAAATGCAGTACTTAAAGTCCCCTCACTGCCTCAATGTGCAGAAAGAATGAAATAATTTCATCACATCATAATTATTAGCCATATTACAAAAAACAATAACTTATTTGGAGGAAGGAGGTATTGGGGTGAACAACTGTGGACAAATGTCTAAATATCTGATTCAACTATTTTTCACCTTCCCATCCTTGCCTATTGTTACCTTGGAATCGTCTTTACCAAGTGTGTTGGAAGTTCACACTTCCTACCTTTCTCATAAAGTTTACTACATTAAAGGGCAGTGTGAAAAAGCATGGAATATAAGGACTTGCAACATCAGAGAATTGAAAGGAAAACAATGGATATTTAAGGATTAAAACTGGTTTGGAGAGAGGAGGGATGAGCTGGACTCACAGGAATGTCTGCAGTAATTTGGTAAGCAAGTTCCTATTACTATGAGTTTTGAATACTCACCTTTCAAAAATATAAGAAGAGAAGGAACGAAGGATCTTAGAAGAAAATGGAAAGTTGTGATTTTCCTGAGATGACCCATTCCAAGCTATGAGCAGGAGAAGGGGGAAAATAGCAGTCTGAAGACAAAATGTCGTGAGTAATATCATGTTTCCAAAGGAGATCTCGACTACATAATGGCAGCTAACAGGTTCTGGAATGCAGTACCAAAGCCAGAGTGGTTTGCTTACTGACCTCACAGTTCCACTTCTCCGCTACACCATAAACAAGTCACACACAGATTTTCTGGCTATTGTTTCTATTTCCTTTTTGTTTTCTTGTCTATACAAATTGAGATAACTATGTCTAATTCACAGGTTTACTCGGAAGACTCAATAGTGCACCACCCATTAGGCGCCCACCTGTCCCATGATGAGCCTTAATGATTCACGTTCGCTACTTTCCCATGGAGCCTTCTGTCATAATGCACATGTTCCCAGGGTGAGAATCACAGTGCTTATTATAGGTACTGCCCATTAATGGGATTTTTCTGTGGAAAGAGGGCATAAAGACGCTCTGAGAGTTCATAGGGAAAGTTACATTAGGGAAGGGGACACAGCAAAGGCTCACGGGACTGAGGATTGGACATGGAACACCAACACCTGCCTATTTCACGTTCCATCAATTGCTTAGCCTTTATCCTGGCTGCAAAACTTATTCAGTGAGTTCTACTTTCAAGTAATGAGAGGAAATAGTGTTTCCTTCACTGAGTATAAAAGGATGTTAGTCTTGACTTAAAGTTCAGTGTGAATTGGTCTCCACTATGACAGATTGCAACCTTGCCTCCACACTCTGCTTGAAGTCCCTTTGGCCAGCACGTTTGGACGGCCCTGCCTGTGGGACTGCACCTTGGGGCCGAGCACAGCTCCAGGAAGGGGAGCTTCTATCAATGAGCAGGCAGTGCTTGCTCAGTATCTCATCTAATGTGAGCATAACGTGGGATTGCTGTGTGAACACGTTGCTAATAGTTGGCAAAGCAAGCATTCTAAGCAGGTCAGACTTCAAAATCTTCCTTTCCAGGGCACTACTCAGTGTCCCATGGGCTCAGAACATCCTTAATTGGTCAGCTGTTTAAGTTAGGCTACTACTAGGACACTTAAATATTTTTTATTCTTCTCTCTCTTTCTTTATCCTTCCCTAGTCTCCCAAATGTATTTCTTTTCATTTGTTTCCTTTCATCCCAGATTTAGCTCTGGTAATAAAGTTTAGCATCCTGAAGAGAGTCCATATGCCTGATGCCCTAGGACAGCCCTCTGATGGGGCAGCTGGCTCAAGCCTTGATTGTCAAGCATCCAAAATTTAGCAGAAAACAGAACAACCAGTATCAAAGGTTTCAAGGCTAATTTTCTGTATGACCTTCAGTAAGTCTTGCAACTTATGATTTCAGTTCCTCATCTGTAAAATACTGTGAATATACCCAACAATCCCTAAATTCATTTTGAAAGTATAGATCTCAGCTTAAAAGAGAAAATATTACTGATGTAATGAGGCAGAATATTTGCTTTCCTAATGTCTTGTAATCTGTTGTTTCTTAATATATAAATGGCACTTCAAAAAGTAATACAGACAATGTGATGTTAGTTAAAGCTTTTTGTGTATGTTTAAAATTCCAATTTATCACACATGGGAATGTAGCTTTTCTGTGTAAGTTTAGTTAGTTACTTTCATAAGTAAAAGGAAGAATGATAGAATACTGTTCTTCAAATTTTATTTAGTGGATAGAACAATATATGTGAGCAAAGAATTCTATCATATTATTACATATTTAGTTCTTAATTGCTTTTTGTCCTAGCTAATCATTAGAAATTAACATGGGATCCTCATCAGTTCAGCTGTGGTGTCTCATGATGCTCAAACACAAATACTTAGAATGATACCTTTGAAAGACCCAAAGAAAGATACAAATAAAAGGGTGTGCAAGTAAGAGATGAGGTTATAGAAGTTAGTTTGACAGTATTTTCTCGTCACACAAATTTTCCAGGGGACCCTGCTAAATAGACATTAACAAATGTTGGTGCCTCTGATGATTTATCACTGAGCAAGCCAACAGAGAATGGGAACCTGTTATCTGGCCTCCGTAATGCAGGCGCTAATTCAGAAAAAGAAAAAAGACCAGAAGTGCAACAGTGGAAGCAAATGCTCTATATAAGTGGTGGTAAACCTATGGCATGTGTGCCCTAGCGGGCTGTTTGTATCACTGAAAGATCTAAAAGGTTCACCATCATTGATTTATATTATTCAACAAGTCAGCAGTAGGAAGCTTGGAATCAAAAATTAGGTAAAGACATAGTTTATAAATTCAGTCGCTTATAACCTTAGTATTTAATTTTCCTTATTTATAAAAGAAATTTCAAGACAGTCTATAATAATTTCATCACAGATGGTTTAACTGCAATCAATTTATGTTGAATAATTTTATTTTATCTCTACTTCAGCTGTATGACTTTATGTAGCATAGGGGTGATTTATCATAAATGCACAAACACACACATTTATCTATATCTATTTATAAGATATATTATACATTTATTGCTGTTGCTCTTCTATTTATGGTTATATTTGCATTTGCATAGACTTGTTTCTATGTCTGCCATTCCTGGCTTATTAGCTAATGATTAGGAGGTTGAGAAAATGATTTTTTCAAATGATTGCTTGTTATTCTTCCATATGGACTGTTATTTTTGCCTTCAAATGGATCAGCATTAAACAAAGTTCTTTACCCAAGAATATGTAACTGCTGCAGCAATAAGAATGCATACATAAAGAATCTATTATAAAAATCTTCATTGACAGGGGTAGGGACAATTTTTCTTCTCCTCAAGATACATTTTTTCTGGGGAACTGTGAAATGCAAAACAAATAATAAGCTCATTACTTTTATTATAAAGATATATAAAAGTGTGACATTTAACCACTTACCTTTCAGGCTGTTAAATAATTAGAATTAAGTTGGTCAACAAAGAAACAACTCAAATGAATTATAAGTTATCATTACAATAGATAATATTGCTTGTTGAATTGACTGGATTGAGAAAAGCCTAAGAAGTTAGTAAAGCACACTTCTGGGTGTGTCCCTGAGGGTGTTTCAAGAGACATTTTGCATATAGGATAGCAAACTAATGTGGAATACCATCCCCAAAAGGTCAATGGCAGCTTCCAATCAGGTGGGGAAGTGGATGAAATGGAAGAGAAAGAAGTCCACTGGCTTCCCTCACCTTCCTTCTCCCCTCCCCCACCACCACTGGATGAACAGCTTTGCCTGTCACATGGTCTCAGGTCTGCCTGGAGACTCAGAAGCGATGGGGCCAAGGGACCATGGACTGAAATCTCTGAAGCCACAGGTCAAAATAAACCATTTTCTTTAAGTCATCATTATCAGGTATTTTGTCACAGAGATGGAAGGCTAACTAACAAAATCCTCATTTTTCTTCAAGTCACCAAACTTTTTTCCCTTTTACTGATGCCCACTTTTTGGTGGCTGAAAGTCTTTGTTTTCTATACTCCAATGCCTGCCTGAGAGTATAGATATGAAACAAGAAGCCAGACTTGGAAATAAGACTAGTCCTAGTTTTGAATGCCAGGTTTTGGATCAGCTAGTGATGTTACCATGGGAATAAACTGACACCTTTGAACAACACAGAAAATAACAGTGATCGTTTATTTATTAGGAAGACTTAGAAAGATTTATTAGGAAAATTTAATTAACCACTGTGTGCACACAAATATTAGTCAACATTCTATTAGAATATGCTCTGAGGTAGAATCTTTCAAATGAAGTTATAAGTGACTCATAAGAGGAAAAATCATTGGATTTTAAAACAGTAGCAAACTTAAAACTCTTGTTTTTCTATATTTTTCAGTAAAGAAAACTGAAATCCAGAAATAATATGTAAATTACCCAAGGAAAATTGAGAACAATAGATTATTTCTATATATCCTTTAATTGAAATTTCCCATTAGAGTTTAAAAATAATATTTTAATGTGCTATAGCTCTTCTACTTATTTCAAAGTAATGAGAAAATATGAATATTTGAAAACCTTCTAAATTTTATCAGAAAATTCTTTCACTGTATCACAAAATATGAGGAAAGTCAGTTAGAGTTTAAATATATAATCTTCAATTCTTAGAGTTATGTTCACTTAAAATCTCCCAAAATGTTATCTATCTGTCTTTATTGGGGCTAAGAAGAAGCAGTCTCTTATATTCCATTTTAGTTAGCTTTTGTTAGCACGGTGGATTGTCTCCACATTACAGAAAACCTTAGCAAATAAAAGGTGAATTTCACTATAGGATAACATACAAGATAACAGATTAGGCAGTGGACTTATAGAGACTGACAGTAAAAACTCTGAGCAATTTACATCTCTGTTGGCATCCTAGATTTGTGTAAAATACAATGGTCTTCATAAAACTAAGGTATTTATTCAGTTAATTTATTTATATAGTCTTCTGATACAAAATCATTTCCATTGAAAGATATAAAAATAGAAAATGAGGACAAAAATCCTTCCAATATCTAACCTTTTATTACTTTTTAAAAATCATGCCTACTTTAGAAATGATGGTACATAAAATACATACAGACATGTATTTATGTGCATATATGTAAATGTATAAGTATACGTATATGTATATATAGGGGTATATAAAGAAATACAGGGATATAGTATTATGTATTTGCCAAAAATATTTACATATATGATATTTCTGTTTACTATTTAAAGCACCTGCATTGCTTAAGCATATTCCATAAATATTTTTAAGTCAACAAATATAGTTCTAAAAATCATTATAATTGACTGAGTGTTCATTGTATGAGTGTCATATAATGCAATCAAATCTTTATTGAGATATATTACATTATTATGAATATGTGATAAACAATGTTCCAAAGAAAATTTTCATAAGGTAAATTTCCCCCACTTCCATGGTTACGTTGCTGGATTACTTCTTCCTTAAGTGGGATAAAGAAAAGAGATGCCTTACTCGCCTATCTTATTGTCCTGAAATAATCACAATATACTGGAACAAAGCAACAAACAACACTAAAGATACCAGTCTCATTTTTCATAATAAGTGACTCATGTTTCTTTGATTTCCCCTCATTAAAAGTGCTTATCTCCTTCACTCAATGTAAATTTAGATTGCAATCATTTCCCTAGTTGATCAAAGATTGCTAAAGTCTCTTTGAAACTTTGTCATAGCATGGCCTTTCAAATTAATAGATGTTTAACTATGTAGTTGAATCAAAATGAATTACAGCAACAAAAGAAAATTTCCAAGGTGTATTTAAATATACAGACCAAAGGTTCAAGGGAAGAGGAAATAGAAAAGTTATTCATTTAAGAGCTGCAGGTATAACCAACAAAAATATTGTTGGTGTTGAAACTTTGGCTTACATTTTGTAAGCTAACTATTATGGCCATGCTTATAAACATGCTTCCCTGTTAATAAACTTCCCCAAGTGTTAGACCTAACCAGTCCAGAAGCAACAAGTACTTCTTCTTATTGACTGTGCTCCTGTCCCAAGGCAGCCCCTGCTCCAAGTGTCCCACTCCTCCTCTAACCTCTCACCAATGTTTGGTACAACGCTTTCCTCCCCCAAAGTATAAAAACAGTAACATTGGTTATGGTCAGTGGACATTTTCCAGCTTCTGGTTGGTGCTGCAGTTGCTAGATAACAGAACATGTGCCAGGATTGTTCTGTTCTTTTATCCGAGTCGCAAACACTATGACTCCATGAACCCTTTTATGTCTGAGATTCTTTTGTTTTAGAGTTTTGGCTTAACAATAACAGAACTACAGGGAAGAAAAAGACATGCTATTTACTGTATATGCTCTAATGAATTAGAAATTAAAAATCTAGAAACTTTCCATCTCAAAATATCCTAGAAATCCTACAATATTAGTGATAATTCCTGTCGTTCTCAAAGAAAATTGAAGGGAAACTGAGATAAATTTTAGGTATAGAAAATATTTTTCAATGAGAAATATTAATACGAACTATAATTACTACTGGTGCAGCTAAATGGGACTATTATTGCACAGCTGGCCTCTTAATGCAGTGAAATACAAATTGAGAGCCACCAAATTTTGAAGATGTCTCTGCTGTATCATAATTTATTAGATGTCAGACTCTCATTCTGTTCTGAGGAAAATTGGCACACAATCCCTTCCCCTTACAAGTAACTGTGAGGAATAATCTAGGACAGCACTGACAGATAAGAAATACCACATGAGCCACATATGTAACTTAAAATGTTTAAAAGAGTAAAAGAAAACATACCAGAAATGAACTTTATAGCACATGTTCTTCGCCCTAATCTACTTGAAGCATAGTATTTCCATGTGTAAAAGGTATAAAAATTAACATGAAATTTTTGTCATATGCTTACTGCATATCTCAGCTCATTCATACCATGTTGCAGCTGCTCACCACCATGTACTGAACCACGCAAACCTGCAGGTGGAGACCCCATGGCATGCTGGGAAAAATTGTATCAAAATAATAAAATTTGGGTAATTTCCTGACTCCTAAATCCAATGCAAACAAATATGTATTGACTTGAGATGGCCTGACAGTCAGAAGTCAGAATATTCAGGTATGTCTTCAAACTTCAGGAGGACATAGAGTTTAGCTTCTCTAATTCTAATCTAATCCTGGTTCTGTCAGAATCATCAAGTGTGGGGTTGAGAAAAAATTTTCCATGATAAACATAACTCCACAATAATCAGTCTAGATTAGTTTCCCAAATTTTCTCATTTCTTATTACTTTTAATAAACATAAAAATTGTGGAGGTAGAGGATGATTTCCCTTTCAAAGCTGCCTTTGCTAAGAATTTCCCAGAAGAGATGTTGGTTAGAAATTGAGTATTATCTACCAAGGAAAATTTGCTAACTTTATTTGTTTATGTGCTTATTTCTCCAGACAATGAAAATTTCTGCTTTTTTACTTTTTCCTAAAACTTTATTTTGCTATACTGAAAGTTACTCATAACATCTAATATGATGATATGCAAGATCTTTATAGTCTTGCTCTACATCTCTTTTCATTCCTTCTCTTACCAAATTCATGTGCTTTAAAATTTATCGGAATACTGAGAGTTTTAAAAATGCCTCTGACCAGTTCTAAGGTCTTGTGAATAATTAACTGACCATCTGTGGTCAAGGTGGAGTCAGGAGATTAGGATAGACAAACTGGCTGGTGAAATGAGTGTGACCTGTCAATCACAGAGTTCCAGGATGCAGCATACATGTGCAGAAGAGATCCCAAAGCCCTGTGCCTGGAAGGAATCAGAGAGCACTACTTTCAGTTCTTCTCTTGAGAATGTAAGCATGTTTTTGGTAGGGTGGACCAGACTGCAGGTAAGCACGAGGAACGGGAGATATAAAATCAGATGCTATTTTCATCCTGGCTCTGGTGCTCTCTCTTTCAGTGATAGCTCTTGCCCTGTATCTAGCATATAATTCTTTTCCTACTTTTAGTCGCCCAAACTTGCTCTGCAGAGAATGTTTCTTTTCCTACCTTTAACATATGTAAAACTTCACTACCTTTTGTTTTCATCTTGACCAATTCTTTGTTCAGGAGAGAAAAAAACCCTAAAAATCACTTCTAAAAGGAGACTCCAGCACCCCAAACCTCAGTAACAAGATGTGCTTACAACATTTCTCAGGACAAATGCTGGCAGTTATACAGGTGAGCAGGTATAGTAGATAGACTTCCCCATGGTCTGGTGGACCTCACATCGTAGATGACACCCAGAGGGTTGTCAGGTCAAGCAGATTTTCTTATGATAAATCTCTACCCACAACAGTAGAGACCAGCATTTTTCTTTGTATGGGTGTGATTGGCCATTAATCACTTAGTTTACTAGGTTTTCATTAATCCTAAGACCAAGATTATTGCTTGATAGGAAGCTCTATACTTAGATAATGTTAATTTTAACTTCCAAAGCTTCAGGAACAGCATGGCATTGCTGTGAAAATGCAACATGTCATCACTTTTTAAAGATTTTCCAAGAAAACAGTAACTTATTTTTACGTTCTGGAACATAGCATACAGTCCCCGATTTTTCTACTGCTTATTGAATCTGTTGTTATTCCCCTCTGGGATCAAAATAAAAACTAATAAAAGTAGCCTTCTGTTACCCAGTATTACTTTGCAGTAAAATGAACCATTTTAAGCAGCCATTATCTGACAAAACCTTTACTTATAGTTTTAATTAAAGAGCTGATTTATAAGCATTGTTAAAAAGAAATACAGAAACAGATGAAGAATGACTGAAAAATAGAAGAATGAGACAGAATAAGGAAGGAAAGCAGTAGAACATAAATACATTCCAAGGCTTTCCAGAGCCATCTAGGGCCACCCAGGGTACATGTGAACTTGCACTCATGGGGAACTGCCATTACTGTAGCCTTATCTTTTAGTTCTTTCACCTGAACTGGAAGTATTTCTAGAATACATAGACCCATAATGCCTTCTAGTACTTACTATAGTACGTAATAAATTACATCTCATAAATTTAAGCATCAGTTATGGATTTATTGTTTGTATCAAAGAGCAAAACAGGGAGGACTCTTAAAGGAAATCTCCCAAACTTGGAAGAGCCAGAATGCCTTCTGAGTGGTAAGATTCACACTTACTGCACCCTGGGTTTACTTCAAGGGACAAAAATCTCCCTGGCCAAATCCTAGGGAATAGAACACGTAAATTGAGATAAAAATATGGGAGAAGTGATTGAATATTCATGTATATGAAGAATGTACAAATGAAAGAGTGTGATAACCAGGATGCCGATTTAAAAAGTCAGAGAGTATGAATTAAGCTGTATTAACTCAGCTCTAGGGAGGAGGGAGAGTCAGGGGATCTGTGGGCTATACTCTGAGTATTAGAAGGATGCTTAGTTGAAGAAGGTGGGACAGGAATGCTTAACAAAAACCACCAGAACATTAGACAACATATCCCTAAAGACTATTTAAGTTCATTTTGCTTTGATTGATTGCTCATGGGGAACATTCTGGTTGCAAAAGGAGATTTCCATACATGATGATATTTATCAATGCAAAACAACAGAATAGAAATATTGCAAGCATTGAAAATGAACTATAAATTGTACATTATAAATTCAGCTGGAATTCCAGTTCATATAAAACTGTCTTTAATTTGGAGAACATGGGCCTTCTAATCTCCCTATGCTAAATTAACTACAGGTGCCTTGACAAAAAAAAAAAATCTCATCTCTAGCCCCTGCTCTAGGCCTTGGTTATCCCACGAGCAAGATGCCGCCCTGAGATGCTGTTAAATTGAGGATCTGGCATATTCATCTCATTACTCTCAAAGGAAATGTGTTCCGTCTCTTCATCTTGTCAATATGTCTTTCTGTAATCACAGGAGTACAAACATCAGCTTTGTAAGATATATTTGAACATGATTGTGTCACTTCTCCAGCTTTCATCTTCCTCATAAAGCTTCTGAAAAGATTTGTTTTCTTCTCCTAAAATGCCATAGGGTTAAAACTAGTTGCCTTCCTTGCCCTCAAGCCACTTACCAGCCAGACAGATGAAAAGCTACACGGCAAAACTGCTAACATATGACAGATATTTATTCTTTCTTTGGTAATAGGTCTGACCCAGCTGTCCAGATTTCCCAAGTTCAGTCCCAGCAAGGAGAGACCCTTGCTATGTCTGACCTAAGAAATGTAAGCAACACTGTTATGCTGTAACTTCCGGTTAATTCCTGCGAAAAAGAATGTTGGAGGTTGCCCTCTCTCCTCCTCTCACTACCTGCACAGAGCCTGTATCCAGTGGTTAAGTGATGAGGATCAGAGGTAGGTGATAGGACCAATAGAGCAGAAAGCTATAGAGGTGCAAGCTCCTATAGGACTCACGCCACAGCCCACCATGCCACCTTGCAATTGCTTCCATCCAACTTTTGTAAGTGACTTTTCACGAAGTCTTGAAATGGCCTTAAGATACCAATTTTTAGTCCTTATTGTGATCACAACAAGGGCAGAAAATGAAGACTAAATCTAAAAGTATTTTGCTAATGAAGAAAAGTACATATTCAATCAGTGTGACTGAAAGATGTCTTTGGCGGCTGGCTCCTGGTTCCCATGAGTTGTATGCCCAGCTATCGCTGACTTTACATGTACAAATACAAGGGGATTTTATGTGGTTAAGTACTTAAGGAGCCGTGTTGGTGGTAGGTGCTTAGAAGTCACGGAAAGAAGACAACTTGAGGGTTTCAGCCTTTAGATAGTCCTGAGGATATCTCTTGTGCTGGAACTTAATAGGAAGAACTGATAATCAAGGTAAAATAAAAGCAAACTCATCAAGACAAGGAGATCCAAAGAGGCATCCAAAGCAGAACCCAGAAAATATGTACTTTGTTTGGAAAACAGCATCACTTTTATCAGACCGTGGGCAGAGATGCTTAGAAAAAAGCTTAGAGTCCAGCTAATGAGACTGGATTTCTTCCTTGAGGAATGGATCAGTCACTTTGAGTAGATGTAAGCAATGAAAGCGTCAGGATAACCACCTCTCTACCGAAGTTTTTCTGCACAAAACACAATGAAGGAAGCAGTATTCCCTGTAATTCTACTTTGTGACAAACTTCTAACATCATTTTATTTAATCCTCACCAAATTCTGGTCAAGGCAATATCATCATCACTGACTTGGTAGCGCAGAAAACTGAAGAATTAAAGAGTTAAGAAATTTGTTCAGTGTTATTCAAATGGCAAAATCACTCTGAAATCTTTTCCAATTGGAACCTAAACTCAACCCTTTGCGCTTCACCACAAAATCACTCTATAATCCGACAACAGACATGAAGTGACGACACGAGTTGTACTTTAGTTTCACATCCTTTACCACTAATAATATCTGAATCAGAACTTATAAACTAACTATCATGGCTGAATTACTTCTACAAAGAGAAGAATATCACTGTGTGAGTAGATGAATGACTTGTACGGTCACTCTATTCACTTGATCCTTATGTTTAATGTAGAGGCATTAAACTATAAAAGGAATAAGGAATAAAATCAAATTAGAACAGAATAAAAATAATCAATGCTTATTAGACAGTCTGTAGACAAGATCTCAAATATTTAAGATCATTTTAAAAATAATTGCTTCATTACTGAGAGGACTTGTCTTTGAGACCTAGAATGGAAAGAGATTGCCTTTGAAATTTTGCTCTCCCTACTATAAAGTGCTATTAGATATTTAGCTCAAATTCTGAGATTCAAAAAAAAAAAAAAAACCTAAAATGCTGATTCAACACTTTCAGGACAGTAGTTTCCTTCAGCTGTTATTGCATGCCTAAGCACTTAATAGTTTTTATAGTGTAGCTCTTTTATGAATGAAATTGAAGTATATAAATTCAATCATGGAATCAACTTGTTCTGTTAGGTGGCATCATTCGTATCAAGTGAATTTTCTTCTGGTAATAAGCAAACATAAATAACTTTGAAGGTCAATGAGCTCATTGAGTAAGTGTGATTTAAAGTAATGAAGTAATCCTTGATTATAATATTGATTATAAACAAAAATTTGCAATGTACGTTTGCAAGTGGGATTTATCTTAAAGTGTCTGTGCTCTTCCCTAAGCTTTGGCCTTTTGCATGAACTATTTTAAGCATGTTAATTCACATAAGCTCTATCTACCTTCCTATTTCAAGTTATAAATTTCCATGTGGGAAGTCAGGAGTTTAGTTGCTACCTTCCCATCCACCTTCTCAGTGGCTGATTACTTCATGGGCCCTTTTGGGCTTTGATCTGGGCTCTATTAAGTATTATTTTAAAAGTAACCCTAAAGGTTTTTAAATCTATTGGAAGTTAAAATAAATGCAGTTGACTTCAGAGAAATATATAATTCTTGAAAAAATAAGAATTTTGTGTTTTTCACATTGTTTGTTGAAGTTAAAATCAAGAAGTTCCAGGAAATTCGTACCACCAACTAATATCTTTATAACCAAAGTTGTGAGCTGGGCGTGGTGACTCATGCCTGTAATCCCAGCACTCGGCAGGCTGAAGCAGGAGGATCATTGTGAGTTTGAGGCCAGCCTGGGCTACAAAATGAGCTCAAGGCCAGCCTGAACCACATAGTGAGACCCTGTCTCAAAAAAAAAAAAAAAAAAAAGTAACCAAAGTCGTTAGCAGCTACATTAATAGGCTGTAATGGAAAGGATTTTGAAAATTTCACAAGCTTTAATCAAACAACTGTGGCATCAATGGAGTATCTTCACTCTCCAGTTATGCTTACAATTTTGATGTATCTATCATCATAACAATTACTATAGGCAAGTTGTTTGTCATTGAATTACTTCTACAAAGAGAAGAATATCATTGTGTGAGTTGATGAATGACTTCTACGGTCACTTTATTCACTTGATCCTTATTTTTAATGTAAATGCATTAACCTATAAAAGGAATAAGGAATAAAATCAAATTAGAACAGAATAAAATGCATTGGAGACCATTCTAAGTGTATTTTTAAATCTCTATTAGATATGTACTTGATTATCTCTCTTATTTTACAGTTAGTAGAATTGAGGCACAAAGCAGACCATAGACCTTGCAAGCACAAAAGGTGGGCTTCTCACCAATTTCTGACTCCAGAGTCTGTCCTGACCTGCTGTATCATTCAGCCTTTCCTGGTGAATTTGTGGCCTTAGAAGAAACTTCATAGTGCAGAGCTAAACCTCAGAGTGGAAAATTCAGTTAATTTAAAGTTTGATAGGGGTTGAGCTGATTATTCAGTCAATAGCTAAGCATATGCTATTAGGAAAGTGACCTGTCTGGCTTTCTATTGTCATTTGCAAAATAAAAGGAATAATGCCAAATTTAATAGACTATTATGAAGATCAGGGGAAAATAGATGGATGATAATGATATACATGTGCAATACAGTATCACATACATAATGGAAATTAAAGTACTGATTTCATTACTTATATTTTTATTTACTAATCTAAATATGTATAACCCCCAACATCTTCAAAAAGTATTGACTCTTATGGTAATAAAAACGAACTAAATTGTGGCCACTGGGGTTATTAACCCTGAAAAGTTGATCAAACCAGTCAACCTTTCTAAGTTTCAGGTTTTCCTTCCACCCCTAACGTTCATTTAATAATATATGAATGTGCTCTACTGACTTTCATGTGGCAAGTACAGGCACAAATCCTCTTTACTCTGAAAACAGTCTTTCCATGCGGAGTCTGATCCTGAGATGGTGCATGTCCTGTTTTATGTCCTCAACAGGACACTTTTCATGTCAGAGTCCTTTGTGTAGGCTGTAGTGAGCCCACAGGCGGGGAGCTTGCAGAGGCTCATTCTGAACCTAAGAAATCAAGTTGGGGAAGAAGAAAAGATAGATGCTTATGCTCAATCAAAAACATGAGAGGAAGAGCTGGGAACTGATGCAATGGCAAAGAATAACCCCAAAGTACAGATTCAGGATAATGATTAAAATAATAATCATAGTAATAATAATAATAATTTTCAAAGGGACAGAAGAAATTAGGATAAGTACTTCAGTTGTTCACTGAAAAGCAAACTCTAAATTAATTTCTGAAACAAAGTTAAAGTTTTCCATAACATACAAAGGCCTGCAGGCATGATTAAAATGAAAACAAGGAAGAGAAAGAAGAGGAAGACAGAGAGAAAGGAAGAGAAAGGGAAAGGGAAAGGCAAAGAGGAAGAGAAAGAGGCAAGCAAACAGTGTCCTTTTTGGTACATGACCGTTTTTTCTTCCCAGTAAGATTATCAGATGGTTCCCAAGTTAAAATGCAAGTGCTGATTCAGTAGATGTGGTGTTGGGCCAGAGATTCTACTTTTCTAACAAGATCCTTGGTGATACTAATGCCAAGATACTACACTTCAAATAGCAAAGCTCAAGCCCTTTGTCTTTTCTCTGTCTCTCTTTGCTGAGACAAAATACCTGACACCCAAGGTTAAAGGAGGAAAGGTTTATTTAGCTCAGTTTGTAGAGGTTTCAGTCTAGAATCATCTGGCTCCAAGGCAGGGTGACAATTGCCAGAGAGGCAATAGTTCATGGCAAGGGAAGAGAGCAAAAGCAACAAGGGAGGCAGTAGAGAGACAGAGACAGAGACAGAGACAGAGAGACAGAGAGGAACCTCTTTCTGTCCCTTGTATTGTGTGCAGGCTATCACCATAGGGCAGGTATGACACTCAAACACCCTTAATCTCAGCATTGGATCATGAATCAAGCACAAACTCTAGATTCAGTTGCCTCTGAAAATCATGCCCACTCATGGCCACATGAAACTTTGGAGGACATCCAGACACAAACCATAACACTGTTCCTCTTCTTCCATTGATTTGATTCTTCTCCCAGAATAACAGAATCTCCGAACATTCCTTTATTTCTTAAATCAATACCCTCTACCTCAACCCTCAGAAGAGACCTTACCCCGTCAACACTTGGCTACCAATCCTGGAGCAATGCACAACAAATACCTGCTTCAGTTAAAATGCTTGACTTCCATAGGGTATGGAAAATGGTCCAAGTTCATGTGTGCACATGAGGAATGTAAAAAAGGTAAATAAAAGTGGTAACTGACAGTAAGGATGGTGAACTAAGATGAAACTTTGAGAATTATCATTATGGAAGATATAAAAGTTCTAGACCAATACTAGCATTACTTTTCACCCAAACATAGACATTAAAAATTCATCAAATACTTTTAAATAATGTTTTCTATACGATGAAATATCATGATTGCTAAAAGCCAATCAACAAATACTATGTAAGCCATAAACTGGGGAATGCTCATACAAATAGCGAAAATAAAACATATACTTGACTCAGAAGAAATTGTATCACCCGAGTGTTTAATATGTTATGCCTTTATTTTCTGAAATAATCACAATCAGAAGCTGTAACAGCTACAAAAATTATAGCAAAATTTTAGTTTCACTAACCATGAAAATCTTTTAAGTTTCAGAAGACTTAGATATACTTTCCCCTGTTGATAAATTTTACTATTTATATTTACTTTATTAATTTGGTTTGAAAATCATAAATGGCTTAGAATCTTAAAATTGTGTTCAGTTTAAATAGCAATATCAGTCAATATTTTAATTGCTTAATTATTATGTCAAACTAAATGTTTAAATCATATACAAGGAAATACTTCTTTTCTATTAAATACTAATTTTCATAGGAGGGACTATTTCTTCTTTATTAAGTACTAATTTTTAAATTGATATCTCATATTTATACACAATGCAATAGCACATCTACTTTCAGACAAAGTTCATCAGAGTTTAAAAATTTGTAAGTTTTTACTGCTGTTGCAAGTTTCTTGAAAACTTCTTTATATACTTTTCTTAAAATGATAAGTATTTTAGATATAAAATTCTCTCCATCAAAAAGTTTTCAGATTTCAATGAATTGTACCATTTAATATGATGAAATAGAAAACAATTTCATTGAAAATAAGGCTTAAATATTTTCTATTTTTACTAACATGTTAATATTTTAAATAAAATATGTCACTATGAAGTTAATACACAAATATCTAGAGTGTCAAGATCATTTAGTTATAACTCAAAGAAAGTTAAACTCTAGCCACTTTCCTTTTTTTCTGAATTCATGCCCCAGAACTTTTGAAAAATTAGTAATTCTTCCCACATACCTGCCCTATAGCTTCCAAATACCTAGTAGAACACATAAAATATTTAAAGTGGTCTTATCATCACAACATAAAACAAAGAAAGCAACATTCTTTTCCTTTTGGCTCTTTTATTTATTTGTAAAAAACAAAAAACTCTGGTTATAACATTTATAGCAGATAGTCTTTCTTGGGCTGTTACCGGCTCATTTATTTCTTCCTATTAAATTCATCTCAAGAAGGACAATAACTCTTCACACAAGAGAGAAAAAAGTATCCTCCTGCTGGCCTCTTGCTTGAGTCTGTGCAGGCCACTGGAGACACAAAGCCTGCGCAGACGTCAGGCAACTTAAAGCTGTGGATTTCACAGCCCCTGCCGTAAGGTGCTCCAGTAGCTTGTGACCTAGGAAACACTGCTGTATGTAGCAAGAGCGCTGCCACCCTGCTCTCAAAGGGCAGAGCAGTCCCAGTCTGGTCGGGAGAGCACATCTGGATGAAATCAGATCGAATACAATCATGCTTCTTGCCACAAGGAAAGGGAAAGCTGTTGAGAATTTATCAGAAGGAAAAGAAATAAAATGTTGAGCATGCCGTACAGAGCCACAGCGAGCTGTTAATAGCTTGGAGTTCAAAAGAAAAATGAAGTCCATCATGTAAAAGTCCAATTTAAAATTATCAATTGAGGGGCTAGAGATGTAGCCTAGTGGCACAGCGCTTGCTTGGCAAGCTTGACGTCATGAGTTCGATTCCAGGTACCGGAAAAATAAAATAAAATAAAACAAATAAATAAAATTATCAGTTGATCCCAAAAAGTTAATTTTGAAGAAGCCACAGTATGGTTTCTTGGCCCACACAAACCCCAGGATAAAATTACAAGAATGAACTTGACAGAAGTTTTTATACACCAAGGAAAAGGCTCCTTATGGAAACTTCCTTGGAGTTTATTTCATACAACATTTACAATGCTCCTTATCCTACATACACTATTCCTGATTCCGTGCAACATTCATGATTCCTGAGGGTCCCTGGACAGGTCGTGCAGTTTCTAGGAGTCTCAGTGTCTTCATCTCAGAAAACGAAAGACAACTGAACTTGATAAATACGGTTTCTACCAGCTCCCCTGCAGAAATCTGGTTATTTTGCCCTACATTAACTATTGCAAAAAGTCTACACCCAAAAAACAACTCAGTTTCACTCAGCATGCATTTGCTCAAAACCTAACTAAATGTCCTGCCACGTTAAAATATACTGCTATTAACATACACATAAACACAATTTAGCTGAATGCATGTCCATGTTAGTTTAGGTTTATTATTCCACAATTAATTGCCCATCAATAAAAACTTGTCAGGAAGAAAAAATATATTAATGATATCTGAGACTCCAATGGTTCCAAGGGAGGAATGAAGCAATAAGCAGTAAACAGCTAAGTGAAAAGGCAAAATCTAATTGTGAAATTTCCAAGTGAATTGTTTTGTGGTTGCTTCAGGGAAACAAGAGTCAATGGTTCATCAAGTTGAAACCCTAGCAGCTCGTCTGCAAATATCACTACTCAAAACGCAGTGAATGTTGAAAGGCTAAACAAGACAGTGTCTACAGTTCTACAAGTTTTCTGTCAAACACACTGTATTTGTAGATGAAATTGGCTTGCTACAAAGAGAAAATTACATTTAAAAAGTTAAAGAGAAACTTTCCTTTAAACTGTGCAGAATTGTGTTATAATGCCATAGACTTCCAGGACTATTTCTATGGAATTTATTCAGTTTAATAATCTGACTTAAAAATTAATCAGATAATTTACCAAGAAATTAAATTATCTAATGTTATTTACCCATACAGTTATTTTATAACTACTTCAATTCTCTTACTAATAGATTCCAGAAATAAAGATAACTAATTAGCTACTTACCAATTTTATGTCATTCTGATTTTCATTTTTATTCTTTATTTTACTGATGAAATTAACTCTTATTACCATCTGCATGAAGATGCCAAAATTTTTTTAAAGTTGTGTTAGCTTAAATTTATTTTGTTTTATTTTGAAGTAATTTAATTCAGAGAAAAGTCGAAGGAATAGCATTAAGAACCCTTTTGGTACTGGGAATCAAAGTTTTGAAACCTATGTGAGTGGAAATTTTTGACAGGATGTGCCATCACTTCTGAATATTATACTGTGTAATTCCACCAAAAAAGGATATTTCTTACCTAACCATAATATAATCAACATCAGCAGATTTACACTATTATGTTATTGTCATATATCACACAGACCTCATTGCAGTTTTGCGAAATGCCCCCAATATGTCCTTAATGGTGAAGGGCCCAGTTTAGCATCTTGCTTTATTTAGTTTTAAGGGCTTTTTGAGTTCCATCACTTTAAATCTGCTCATTAGTTTTTTCCTGACTTTCATAACATTAACATTTTCTGAAATTACAGGCTGGTTATATTTTAGAATGTTCTTCTCATTGTGTTTTCTGAATATTTCCTTTTAGATACAGAGTTTTTCATCTTCACAGAATTATCATCTATGGGGTGTGAAGTGTTCTCAAGGTTTAATTTTTTTTTTAACTGGGAAATGAACTCACAACCTTGCACATGCCAGGCAGGTACTGTGCCACTGAGCTAAATCCCTGGCCCTCAAGGTTTAATATTTAAAAACTCTCTTCATTGAGGAGTTTGCATTTACAAAACATGTTTTTGACATTCCTTTTTAATAACTCCAGCTCCTGGACAGAGCCAGGACTTGCAGTATTTCCTGGAAAAAAAATGGATAATAAAACCACTGTTTAAACTGAAAAACTTTCCTGTCACTTTTTCAGAATGTGTATCTGCATTTTTCATGTGCAAAGATGGGATTCATACAGATACCTCACCTTGATGATTTCCTATGCTTTAAAATATTGATGAAATTATCTTGCATGTTAATGAAAAGGAAGCAGAAGGGTTGATACAAATCACTCCAATGAAAGCTTTTATGTGTGGAAGGCAGACTGTTTTAATAAAGAAAAGTAGTTCTCACACAACCATCTTCAAGTAGAAGAAAAAATCTATTTTTCACTCTCTGGTATTCTAAACAACATACACAACGCCACTTTTCCATTTACTTGAATAATAGCTTTAAAGCCATTGCAAATCCTTTAGTTTGTATTTCCAGCACAAAGTGTCTCAATAAAAGGCAGATGCTACATTAAATAACATGATGGATCTCAGCCCTGCCCTCTCCTTTCCGCTGCTCCCTTCCATTCCGAGGATGTCTAGAGAGTTCTCTAAACAGTAGGGATAAGGGAGATCCCCTCTCTGATTGAAAACACACCGAGGGATAATGGACTACAAGGACACATATCATCGGTGACACTTGTGAAAAATCCTGCAGCAAACCCTTGTCTCCCTGGGGAGTCATCAGTGCTCACAGGAGGGCCAGTCATCTCCCTTCGATCCCTTCTTTCGCAGGACCCCGCTGAGCGGCTGAGCCAAGCTGCCATATGGCGTATTAAGATCTCGCCTAATAAATCTAGCTAAGCAGCCCATTCCTTCGAGCTGCCTTTTTTCTGTGTATGTGTATAATATAGTTTATAGGTTGTTACCAACATCTGGGCTGGGGACTGAGGATGGTTCCTATCCCACACTGAGGACGCTATTTCCCTATTATCTGCATCATTGACTTTGAATGTTAGAAAGTATATTTTTCTGCTGATGCATAGCTGTCTTTATGGGATCCCGTAGCAATACAATGTCCAGTGAAATGTGGTGCTGACAAAAAGAGCAAAGGGTGTTTAACCCTCTTTTATTGCATTTTTGTGTATGACTATATAGCTAGAATGTATATATATATCATATATATATATATGTATATGCTGCAAAATCAGAGCTCAGGCTCGGAAGGTAAATGTGGTCTTTAGAATGGATTGTCAAAACATTATCTGCTCAGTTCAGTGTAAGTCTTTCCTCTGTGGTTATTCTAATGATGTGGTACATCTTAATATGACTTCAGAAAATAGCAGTTCATTCCTTTCAGATGTTTCTACTGATTACTTCTGTCACTGCTGAGAAAAAGTCAAAGGGACAGTAGTTGACACTAAGTACCCCACACTGTGTAGAATAAAAACTACCGAACCTCTCCCAAGATGGTATTTTGTCACAAGAAGAGAGACATGGATTAAATTATTGCCATAACTAAAAGGAATAACTGTCATCTGAGGCATATGATTTTCCATGATGCAACTATGGAAACAGAAAATTGCAACAAAGAGAAAGACATGGATTGCTGAGTACATTCACGGGGCTTTATCCAGCGTTTTATTGTTGTCCTGGGGCAACTTTGAAGTGTAAGAGGTTATACACTTCATTAATCTGTTACTGCATTTCTAAGAAGGCATTTCTTTCGTTTAAACACCTTGGTCATTCTTCCTATATACTGTCGCCTTGATATTAAATAAAATCAGAACGATTACACTCTATTTGTATCAATTGTATAAACTTTTCTGTTGGGTCTCATTTCTTTTTTGTTTGATTTAATGCTATGTGCCAGGCATTACTCCCTTCATGTTAGAAATTAAGCACTTACTATACTATTATTTTATTTCCAGACCTCAACACAAATTGGGCTTCTAAAATAGCATGACAATACCAGGATCATTAGGGTATATATACATTTCTGAAGCTCTTTAGAAGCCACAAGACTCTGAATAAAGCCCTCAAAGAATTTATAGGTGTGTCTTTATAACAGTCAGGATTTATCCAGAGGTTTAAAGCTTCCCTCAGAATGGACTACATTGTGTAAAGCCCTGAATTTGGAGCCTTAGTAAGATAGTTTACTAACTATAGAAAGTAGAGTGCAAAGAGAGAAGTGAAGTCATCAGAAGTAGGAAAACAGAAAATGAAAAGAAATTAGGGGTAGAAATTTGCTGTGCTTACACCTAAAACTATTTGCCACTAATAAATGTCTCCAGTATCAAATCAGTTAAGATCACGTGAACTAGCCAACCACGCCATCACTGATTACCTATGGAGAAGGTTAGACCACTTTAACCACCAGGTGGCAATGACTCACCACCTATTGGGGCATATACGTTTTTTGGCACTATCACATTCTACACTCATTCAGCGAAAACCCTTTAATCCACTGGGGAATCTCAGGCGCTAGTGAAATTTGTCACACAAAATTAGCACTGCTCTGTTTAGAGTCGCTGCTATGGCTATTTACTGGATTCAGATCATGAAAGTTACAATTTTCTTCTAGGCCAGAGTAGAATTGCTCAAGTGTAACTTAATGGAGGCATTTGGGGTCAAGAAAAAAATGTGCCTGCTTTCCTTTTCCTTCACTGCAAATAATTCAGGAAACCCTAAAAACCATCGTGTCCATATGTCTCTAGTTCACCTTGTGCACCATGGCAGTGGTGGATCCAGAATTGTGAATTTCACATTAGTTTTGAGAAACGTTACTAATAATAAGGAATCTTCAGTAACAGAAGAAAGGGCTATTTTACTATGAAAGAAAAAATTTTTAAAACCTGGTTCCCAAGAACAAATGCATGGCAAGGATCAAGTATGCAGATTCTGTAATCAGATTTGGCTCACATAAAATCATTATGATCTCAGTTAAGGCACTGAAATCTGTACTTCAGCTTTTGTGTAAAAAGAGGTCATTCTGCGGAATAAACCAATATATTTAAACTATGCTGAAATGAAATATACTTATAAAAAAACATAAAAATTGCGGAGTATTAAGGCTACTCTCCACCTCCTATTTATTCCCAGAGGCCTGACCTTATTGGCTGTATCATAAATAAGAAAATTGATGAAAAATGTAAAAAATTAAAAAGAGATCTATACCTTTTTTTGTTTGTAGAAAGACACACAAATTCAAAAAACACAGTTTCATCAAACATTTGACTCTCTACTAAAATTAGAAAATTAAGAGATGTCACTGACTCCACCATACTCTCAAAGCTGATTTAAACAAAGGCAGCTCTGCATGTGTCCAGAATTTTCATAGCAAGCAGTTGGCTAAATGAAGTTTTAAACAAAACTGCTGAAAAAAATGTGAACTTGGAGCATGACTGACAATAAGCAACCTCCCACTAATATGATTGTTTCTGCTTCTCCATAGAGTTTACTTGGCCACTTTATTTCTCCCTGTTATGAAACATTGTGATGCAGCTGCCATCCTGGAAAAAGATCTGGTAAACATTTTATGAGACAGGCAAAGCTTTGTTAAATTGAACGTGTGAAAATAAAGTTGTCCAGTGCAAAGGAGGAAAACCATTTTTTAGTCTGGTTAGAAAGATGAAATCACACAGGGTGCAGAAGCTGGCAGCACTGATTTAGTCAGCGCCAAGCCCATCAGCATTATTCATTCTGATTGATTAGGAAAAACATTCTGTTTATTTTCATGGAGCGATATAGCTACATCTGGTGAGTTCTTATATCTTATTTCAGCTCATAAGGGGATTTTTATTATTATTTTGCAGAAGGAAGATGATACTACTGCAAATAATAAGAGAATGATAAATAACTCAATAGTTTTCTTTTTATCTTGTAGCAGCAAAAGAGAATAAAAATAACATGAAGAAAAATGAAAGCTATCATGCCCCAATCTTGCAAGTTTTGTGTAAGGAGCCTGTGTTACAGTTGATTTTGAACAACGCTTTTTATTATCAGATTAATGATACAGAGTTCTGTTAAGCTGTTCACACACTTTTGGAGATGCCAGGGTGGGTATGTTTTAAATCTTTGGGCTTCCATGGATAAAAGTTGTTTTACCAACAAAAAGTATTATTTTGAGAACTGACTTGTTCACATGGCATTATCGGTTGTTGCTATCCTGTCTATCACTTAACTAGGAAAGAACAAGTCATATTTTTTCCAAAGAACGAAGAGGAATAGTACTTTTCTGTCTTTGCCATTCCGGAGTCTCATGTATGACCTCTTCTTCTTCTTCCTTTTATTTAGAATGTATTTTATGTCAAATTCTGAGTCAGGAGAAACTACCTCTGGAAACTACCTAATTGGAATGTGTTGTAGCTAATAATGATCTCATGTTTCTTCATAGAAATGGCAATTCCTTGTAACTTGGTAGGGTTCATTACTGACCAAGAAAAATTATGGTTGGAATATCTCATTGAATCAGTGTCTCTTTTAGGATATAATGAAGTTATAGAAAAAAGGTTTCCTATGGTACTTATTGACAAGTACTTACATAAAGCACATTCAGAAAGAATCTGACCAAACTCCCTATAATATGATAGAAATTCCCTTAAAAAGCATCATGTCATGCAGCAGCAGTTCAAATTTCAGAAATTACAGCTCCAGCTAAAACTCCAGCTGGGCATGGAGGCACATTCTTGTAATGCTGGAACTTGGGAAGCTGAGGCAGAAAGATGTAGAGTTACAAGTTAGTTTGGACTACATAGCAAGACCATGCCTTAAGAAAAGGAGGGTATCACTTCAAAATGATATCTCTACCTAAATAAAATTTGAATTAGGAGCTGGATAGCAAGGATGCTGGAGATATTAGTCAGTTTTCCTATTGCTGGGACAAAATACATGACACCCCCAAATTAAAGGAGAGGTTTAATTTAACACATGGTTTCAGAGTTTTCAGACCATGATCAGCTGGCTCTAGAGCAGACACACCATGACAGAAGAGGGAGGTGGACCAAAGCTGCTCACTTCATGACAGTTGGGAAGAAAGAGCACACAAAGATAGAGATACACAGTGGAGAGAGACAGTGGAAAGATGCAGCCTCAGAAGGGATGACTTCAGTGACAACCTCCTCCAACTTGGCTCTTCCTCTCACCAGCACATTCAGCTGTGAACATCTGTGGATCACTCACTGATGACTACAGTGCCCTCAGGATCTCATTGCCTTCCCAGGCATCTTGGAATCCAGTCAAGGTGACAGTTAAGCTTAACTGTGCCATGAAGGGTGGCTACTTTTCTTCTGATCCTTCTTGACCTTTAGGGCTATTCTTAGACAAGTACCTAGTCCGCAAGGAGCTTTTGCATGAATCAGCAAAGGGCCCAGTTGGAATCTGCAAATTGGTGGGTGATTCAATTCACCAGGAAAATGGGGAGACCCACGGCACTCTAGTTTGGAAAGCAGAACAAATGTTAGCTATCATCACCTGATTTTTCTCCTTTTATAGGAAATAACCTTCTGCAGCAATCAAACTAGAGTAGGCACATTTTTCCAACCCTGTGATAAACCCTGATCTTGTTCTTTCATCTACTAATTAAAAGTAATTGAAATGGTAAATAAAGGAAAGAGGGTAAATGTTTTGAAGATTATTTGTCTTGATTCTGTTAAGAAGGACAATTGCACAGTTAAATAATGCCAATGTTGTATCAGTCACACTGGATCCCTCTATCCAGAAGATCGGTTCATTACAACAAAGGTTCAATTGTTTTATTCCATTCATGGAATCTAAACAAAGATATTGAAAATACATTGTATCAGAAATGAAACATCTAACATCATTGTAAATGTTCTTGTAAAATTATTTTATCAGTTCATTAAGAAAAAATGTCTTGTTCTTTAGTGATATTTTGGAAGTGTTAAGTTTCATAATATAAATTGATAAAGCCTACAGAATAAAATGTCCTTGGGCTTGCGCTTGGTTGAAATAAACATGTTTTTATCCAAAACTCTGTGACATCCTTCACATTGGAATAGAGGTGAAATTGTCAAAATGTACACACACACTCAGGCGTACAAACACACACACACTTACACAAACATTAAATGACTCATAATTGTGTGATGGAATTGATAATGAATTTTAAATATAGTTCAACATGATAATAGATTTTTTTTTCTCTTTCACTAATCAACAGTTTTTAGAAGTCTGAGTATTTGAAGCATTATTTTGTAAGTCACTAGTAACTTGTAATAGTGTTGCATATTTTATGTGATTAAGTTCTGTAAATTTTAGTTGCACATTTTTTCTAAAGCCACTTGAATGTGTTTAATCAAATTAGGTGATAAAGAAAGTCTTCTGTCAATATCTATATTTTTAATATATCACCTGTAGGAATAATTGTTTAATAGAAATTTTATTCAGAATTAGATACATACATATTTACTATATGACTTGAATTCAATTGAGAACTTCCTCAATTTTATATCTGTTTGAAAAACACTTTAAAAATAAGCAAAATTATATATTATTTTCAAAAAATATTGTAGAATAAAATTAAAATTGACAGAAATTTCTCTGATCCTACCAGATACCTCATCTATAGGAAAAAATTTTTCTCACTTAAAAAATTATGTTATATAAAATAGTAAACAAAGATGCCAAGAATTTCAGATTTTATTAATCACACAATACAATTTTACAGATTTCAGGCAACTACTTTTAATTGAATATTTCTTTACTGATCAAGTATATAAACTATAGCAAGAAAAACTATGTTATTTTTAATAATAAAGTACTCATTAGAAAGCATTTTTTGTCCTTGTTGCTTAAATGTAAATGGTTATATTTTGCTACTTTTAAGAAAAAAAATTGGAAGTGTTTTTGAATTGAACTATTCTAAGGGTCACCAATATAGTCACACCTATTTATATGTCAAGAAATATCTCCAAAACATTATAACTTTATTCCTAGAGCTCCTTACTAGACTACAAGAGACATTCTAGGGTTCTTTTTAAATTACATTTTACATAAGAGGAAGGGATGAACTTTGAAAAAGAGATGAAGGGTGGCATGCTCTTACTCTCCACGTTTGTTTTCAAAACCTGATTAAAATCCATTATCCCAGTGGTCTGCAGCAGAGAGTGATTCTCAGGCATGTTTCCAGGGATAGTAGGAATTCATGGAGCGAGTGAAGGAGGATGAAGGTGGGACAGAGACACACAAGTTAATTGCTAATTGCTCTAATTGGCTGCCATCTGTCAGATGTTATCATTTTTGAGCTACCAATATTGATGTTGTGCTATTTCAGATTGATATTTAATGAATCCATGAAGTGCTTCCATATGTGCTTTTGTCCCTAAAGAGTGATGATGATGTTGGCTCCATGTACCTCATTTATAACTTACAGTTTCCAGCAAGCTCTAATAGAATTATTTCCGCTGTTTGGAAGCCTCTATTGTTTTATGAAACAAAGGAGGTTTGGTAGATGTGACTTGAGGTTTACGGATTTTGAGGAAGTCTTTCCGTGTTACTATTACTTCACACAGAAGTTCTGATTAAAATAGAGGTTTACTTTCATTTTTTTAGAGTCTCGACACCAATTATTTAGAAGTTCTATGTGCCAAAATACTACAAATTTTAGCTTCCACAAGAGGAGGGAGGGAGACCGCAACAGACGCAGAGACCGACGGAAGGAATGTTGTAAGAGATGAGGCAGAATATACTTATATAAATTCATTGAGAAAAAATTCATAAAGAATTATTGATTTCTCCACTTGGGAATGTTTCTTTTTATCAAAACAAGGTAGATATATACCTGTGTGGGAATATCAGAAAATTACATAAGAGAAAGAAGATGAAATTGGTATCATAAGAAGAAATAATTTATGTGTAGCACTATACACTTATAAATATGTGAAGGAGAAAATGCAAAAATTGCATTCAACATAAACTCATCTAATTTGTACTATTTAATTTAGCAGCGATTTGATTTGACATTAAAATTGCAGTGCTTACAGTCCTGGCACCTCTGAATACCTGCTTCCAAACCAACATAAAGAAGGAACCACATATGTATATTTTCAAAAAGAAAAAAGCTTAACTGGTAAGCTTAAAAAGTGAAAGTAAGTGAATATGACGGACTGTATCCTTCGTTTAGATAATGTTTATAAAAATCAATAGGGTACAGACATGTTTCTGGCCAGACATAAAAATCCTAGAAGCCCTGACTCCATAAAAAACAAACAAAAAAAGATAAATGAACTGAAAATCAATTCTTAGATCCACCCGAGAATTTAAGTCACAGAGCACACCTCTGCTCCACAACTGAAGAGAGAGGCAGAAAGAGTGAATTGCATCTCACTGCAGCACAAGTGTTGACGCAGCCAGCACCTGGTAGGAACACTAAGTGGAACTGACTGATGGTGGAATGTGGGTCTGGTCTATCTTGATGCAGAAAAAATTACTGAGGTCCATGTTCCATGAAGTTGAATTCCAAGATCCCCACAAGGTTTTTGAGGGTGGAATAAATATTCCCTTATTTCTCTCTCAGGTGGTGGAGGATTGACAATTTTGAAATACATCCAGAACTTTCTCTTCACCTCAAAAAATACCTACCCTCAAGGGAAACTATTTTACCAGACACTAACTCACTTGGGATTTTCCAGACCTTAACAGACCTCAAGAAGGAAAAAAACCCAGACTCTTGTCTCTTCTAGCCTTTCAAGTAAAAAAAGGAAAATAGTCAACTGCTGATCCTCTAATCTTGCAGCCTTGTCTCACAGGATGGTGGTAGAAGCTCAGAAGCATGTGTGAAGGTCACACTCAGGCACACAGGCTCACTGAAAACATAAACTAAAAATTATAAAATATTTCCTCTCCTCCTACATCTTATTACCACATAAATAGGGCTCATGTATGATAACAGGATTACAGCTGATAGAGCTATAATCTTCAAGGCCCTATTGAAAATTGAGTCTCCAGGGAAAGTCAGAGTGGAGATTAAAACAAGGACACCAAAGGATATTTTAGCTCCTGACATCACAGCTGCTGCAAAGTGGAAACATACCTCAACAGTGTGTTGGATAACATAAAACCTTCCACCAACTCTACTCATCACATTTTATACCATACCTCAATCTAGGTTTCAGCAACAACTAAAAAACAAATATTTGCTAGACATACTAATCTCAAAAAACAAAATCCTGAAATATGAATCGAGCATCTGAACAATGCTTAGATGCAGTAGAGATTTGGGAACTAGCATACTAGGAAATAAAATGATTATGATTAATATACAAAGGCCTCTAATAGAAGAAAAGCATAATAGGTAAGAACAGATGGGTAAAGTAAGCAGAGAGAAGGAAACACTAACACACTATCAAAAGAAAGTAAAAAGCACTATAACAGAAATGAAAAATGGCTTTGATGGGATATTTAGTAGATTGGATATGACTAATGAAAAATTAGTGGACTTAAAAGTATAAACACTTCCCACTGAAAAGTAAAGATAAAAAAGAAAGGGGAAAAGTTAAAAGCTATTCAAAAAATTATAGAGCAATTACAAAAAGTATAATGTATATAGATGGAAAATATTAGGAGAGAATATGAGAACAGAAGAATATTGAAAGTAATAATGTTTGATAATTTTCCAAAATTAATCATGCACATCATATAGCAAGTTTCACAATTGCAAAAATCAAATAGGATTAGGTTAAAAATTCACCCTGAAACTCAAAAACAAAGAGAAGATCTTTAAAGAAGTCAGAGGGAAAAATCATACTTACTGATAGAAAAGGGAGAAGAATTTCATTGGACTTTTCCAAAAGCTGTGTAAACACAAAGTATAATGAAATATTTCAAGTAATTGTCTTAGTTACTTTTCTCATTGCTGAGATGAACTACCCAACGCCTAAAATTAAGAGAGGAAAGTTTTATTTGGCTTACATTTTGTAGAGGTTTCAGTCCATAGGTTTAGCTATCTACAGAAAAGCCTCACCTGGGACCCCAATAGGCTTTTGGGGGACATCTAGACACAAACCATAACAGTTATGAAAGAAAAGGCTTAATCTAGAAATCTGCATCTAGCAAAATTATCCTTCAAAAGTAAGAGAGAAATGCTTTCTCACCCAAATATAAATAGATAAAATTTTCACCAGCAGACTTGCATTGCAGCAAATGTTAAAACACTCTTCAGAGAGAAGGGAAGGATATGGTTCAACAGCTTAGATATATATGTAGGGACAGAGAAACTATTAGAGAGGACTGAATATGTAAAGTTTATTTACAATGTTCTTATTCCCCAATCTATCAAGTAAAGGTTTGTTACTAATAATAGCAGGAAAGTATTGAGTGATCAAAGATTATGAATACGTGAAAGGATGACAATATTATAACAGAAATAAAGACGTTGAAACTACTGTGCCACCAGTACTTTGAAAAATCAACTTGACTGTAGAGTAGTTGAGTACACTCTGGGTACATGTGAGTGGGTCACTGAGGGATGATCTCAGGTGATACATCTGGTCACCAGCCCCTTTCCTCTCTGATATTCTGCCCTTGCTCTGTTTCCAGGCTGCCAGAGCTGAGGTCTCTGCCTTGGAGCTAGCTGACAATGAAACCATGAGCCTTGTCAAAAAAACTTCTGTTCCTTTAAATTGTGGGTGTCAGTTGTTGTGCCTTAGGGAAGGCTGAGTAATACAGCGAATTGGTAGCTGACTAATACAGACAATTGATACCAGAGAAGTGGGGTCATTACTCTTATTCTACCTGATCTTATGGTTCAGGAACCTTTTGAACTGATTTATAAAAGGAGTTTGGTAAGATTTGGAAATAAAGGCTAGCACAGTGCTCGAATACTGTAAGCAGAATCTGTTGGGTGATCTAGTCAAAGATCAGAAGACTAAACACTAATGCCAATGTGGACAGTCAAGGTCAAGCTCATGAAGTTTCAGTGAGGAATCAGAATTCTACTGGGAAATGGAGTAGAGGTCTTGCATGTTACACTCTGGAAGAAAATTTTTCCACAAAATTTGCCCAAACCTCTGACAAATACAACTGAGATTTTGTGACAGGCTGAATTTAAAGGTGGTAGACTAATTGTTCTGGCAGAAGAAATTTTAAGGCAGCACAGTATTAAGGCTGTGGCTTGGGAATGCTGGTTGTTTTTAGCCAAATATATAATGAGAATAAAGAGTAAAGTCAGAGTAGAAGATAATTGAAAAATTTAAATTTTGTACCTAAAAGAACTATATGTAAATTTGAGGCTAAAAAACATATGGTTGCTAAAGAGATAAGCAACATTAAAAAGAAACCAAGCACTTTTATCAAAGACAAGAAGAAGGATGCCTTGAGGTCTTTTCAGGAACAAGTAAAATCTCAGTCATCACAAGTTTAAGAATGGAAAAGTATAAAAACTTCTTTTCAGAAGAGAGTCCCTGCTGCACTTGGTTAAGATTCCTTCTTAAGAAAATGGTTTCTCAGGATTCATTTCACTGGCTACAGCCATCCAGATACTCAGATACCATTAGAGCCATAGTCCAGTGTAGTCTGGCTACTGCTGTCACCAAAAGCATATCTTAGCATCATCCATGTGATGCTGTACTCAGGGAGACTTCCACCTGGATTTTGAAGGAAATCCTGGGAGGATAAGCAAGTAGCTCTGAAATGGGTAGTGTGTGAAGTTTTGGGAATAAAGCCAAAGGTACAGTGGAGATCCCAGCAGGGTGGAGATTCCAGGAAAGTGGAATGTTTACTGTGGAAAGCTACATGCCATGATTCAGCCGAGCCAAAAGGAATGACCATATGGGCTGCAACAACAGAATTAGAGCCACCAAAGCTTTCTGCAGCACATTTCACAACCACATGACCTAGATGCCAGAAATGAAGCTATAGGAATTAATGTTTGCCCTGTTGGTTTCCTATTTTGCTTTGGTCTTATTCTTTTCTATCCCCCTATTCTTTCCTTTTAGAATAAAAATGTTTAATGTGTATCATTGTATTTTGGGATTGTGTATAGTGATACCTCAGTTTAAAAACTTGATTCTTTCCATGATTCTGGTTACAAATCAAACTGGATGAAACGCAAAGCAAATTTCCCCACAAAGTCAACAGTGAACAAAACCATTGAATTTGATTCAGTTCTCATCCAACTGAGTTTGTAACCTGAATCAGGGAAAGAAGGGATATTGTGAACTGAGTTGCCACTGTAACTTATTTTTTTATTTTTACAGAGTTTCACAGACAATAGTTTGCCTTGAATCTCAGAAGAAACTTTGACTTGAACTTTTTAACAATGCTGAGAATGTTGAGATTTGGGGGAAGGGATTATTGTATTTCCGTTATGACATGACAATTGTACCCTATTAAGAAAAAACATTCACGGATTTCTGTTTCTTTAGAGATTAAGTGTGGTTTCAGGAGATGTGATCGAGTTCCCTGTTCATAAGGGGTAAGATGTGATGATTAAGGTGAACTGTCAACTTAATTGGCTTAGGAAGCATGCATGGCATTAGATGTCTGCGTGGATCACAGATCTTGGAAACTATACATGATCTCTGGTTCCTTTTATCTTTGGTGCCATTCCTGTGCTGTTTTTCAGCCATCAGGAATTAAGCACTTTTCCTCCACCACAGCCCTCTGTAATGATGTTTCTGCCTTGCAGCCAGCTGACCATGGACTGAATCTCCTGAAACTGTAGGTCATATTGAACCTTTCTTCTTTTAAGTTGTGGGCACTGGGCATTTGCCTCTAAGCACAGGGAAGCTGACTAATGTAACTGTTATTTGGTACCTATACAACTTATGATGTGAAATCATAGGATGTTATTTGAACATGAACTATGTTATTCTTTGTACATGTATATTGCAATTCTAAATAAACCACTAAATTTTTTTCAAGAAAAAATAATTAATATGCTAAGACAAGAGAGAAAATGTAATCATATAAAATGCTCAATTTAAACCAGAGAAGGTAGAAAAGGAGTGAAAGGTAAAAAATAAAAAAAAAACAATAAGCAGAAATAGTAACAATTAAAGTAGATTATAGTTCAGTCTACAATCAAGTTCAATATGAATGGTCTAAATCTACCCATTAAAAGAAAGACACTAATAGAGTGGATCTAACAGAGAAGTTAAATGAATCAATAATGGTTTTTTCTAAAATGCAAAGTATGTTCCCAGATGGCTTCAGTAGTGAATTCTACCAACTAGTTAAGGGAGACATGATACCAATTTTCTACAATCTGTTCCAGAAAACAGAAGCAGAAGGAACATTTCCTAAGTGATAGTAGGAAGTCAGCAGGATCACAAAACCAGACAAACACATTATCAAGAAACACAAAGATCTAAAGATTATAAATGCACTCTTTAACAAATTTTTGGAAAGGAAATTTCAACAATATATAAAAGGAATTATATACTATGACCAAATGGAATTTATTGTAGATGTGTTGTGCAGTTTCAACATTTTAAAAATCTACTAATATAGTCCATTTCCTTAACAGGTGAATGAAAATATCATATTTTATTAACAGATACATAAAAATGGGTTGACAAAATTAACACTCTATATGATTTTAGAAAGAAAATAGCAGACTATGGATAGAGTAACTGTTATGTTCTCAGTCTCTGAAAGAATATCTACAGCTCATATCATACTTACTGCTGAGAAACTAAATGCTCTTAGGAATGAAATCAAGAAAGAATTTTTTAGAATTTCTATTCACCATTGTACCAGGATTCTGCACAAATGCAATAAGACAAGAAAAGTAAATAAATGTATATGTTTTGAGAAGGAATATTTAAACTACCTTTTCTGATAAAATGATTTATACTTGTAGAAAACCCCTTAACATCAAGGAAAACATCTTCTTGGAACTAATAAATGACAAGTTTTCAGGATATAAAGTTCATATATAAAAGTCAATTGCTTCTTTATGTACCAGCAATGAACAATGCTAATTAGAAGGAGTTAATAAAAACAGCACAATTCACATCAGCAACAAAAGAGATGAAGCATTTAGGAATTAGCCTAACAAAATATATGTAAAACTTCTACAAGGAAAAGTACAAAATTCTGATGAGAGACATTAAAAGAGGATCTAAATAAAAATAGAAAGTGGTTGCTCATAAGAACTCTCTATACTTCCTGCGTAATGTTTTAGGTAAATTAAGTAGTTTAAAATTATAATCTATTAAAATGAAACATTTGACAAACAATAATATTTACAAAAAATAGAAAAAGGAATATTCCAAAGTATGTTGCTTCTAAAAACTACAACTGTTTTGCATCTACCCTACAGTCTTGTCAAATAAAAAAAATCATGTTACTTTTATAAAGAAAAAAACTCTTAGTTAAAAATACCTTAACCTTTTAGATTTATTCAGCAATTATCTGATAGAGCCAACATTTTTATTTCTGTGCATATCAGAAAATGTTTTACAATACCATGTGCTGTTGATATTAACTCACAAGGAAGGATTACATCCTGGACAAATTTTATGACCATAGTTTTTAACCCAGTTGTGTTTTTGAAAGGTTGCTCTGTGCTCCTTCTGACCTTATACTTGCATGTTAACCTAACTGGATGTTGTGGCTTAGTAACGGTGCTCTGAGGCAGTTAGCACACATACAAAACCCACCTCCAGCTCTTCAGTTCTCTCCATCCAGTAAGGACATGTTCCTCTGTGACCCTGGAAACCCAGCTCCTGAGGTTTTCTAGGTTTCATTTACAGACAATTAGCTCTTACTCCCAGGCATTGATAACCAAAATAGCAGGCAGTACAGCTGGCATTAGTAAGAATGCTTACCCTACATAAGGGATCATGCTAAATTCTTTACAATCATTTCTACCTTTACTCTTCAGAGTACTTTTGAACTGTAGATTACTGCTCTCCACTGAGCAGATACATACATTTTAGTAATTTGCTGTAAGTGTAGGCAGGAAGAAAATGAGTAACAGGGGAGAAACACACTCTGATGTGTCCCCTGCACGGCTCATGTTCTCTGAACTCCACAGTAAGCTCTTCAAATTCCTGAGACAAGTTCTGGATATTTGATTTGTGACGTCAGTCACCTCATCCATACTCACTCTCCATTTCGATTCCTTTTAGCTGCATTAAATTTCCCTCTGGCCTTCTGCCATCCCCTTCCTTCCTTTCTTCATGCTATCAGCTACCACATTTTTATAACCCCTGTGTCCGGTCATTCTGGGACTGGGCCTCAGATTAAAGGCTTACACAGGTCCCTGTGTCTAACCTACCTGGCTTGACCCACAGAATCATCCGTGTTTCTCCTTTGGCCACCTTGGTGCTTACCTGGTGATGGGCCTGGCTCTCTGGCTCTTCATCACAGGCTGCCTCTGAAGGTCCTTGTCTCAAAGCCAGTCTTGAGGGAGTCCCTAATGAATCCTCCCTTATTCTGGAGCATTAAGGAAAGATTTCTATCCTCTCTGCGGTCATGCACATTTACTTCTCTGGTTGCCTCTGTCCCATCCAGCAAGCCCAGAACTGTCATGTTTCAGTTAACACAGAACAAAGGCAAAGTCTTTTTTCCGAAATCGAAAACTTTGCAGCAAGCATCCAGTACTGGCATCAAAGCCTGTTTCTTCCCCACTGTATTTCAAGTATCCGGATACTTTTTCTGGGAGTCTGTAAATTATGGTTGCCTTCAGGTAGTCTTGGGTTTTGTTTCCTTATAGTGGAGGATATTAAGCTTTGAATAAATTTGCACTGAATTGTTCATTTACACAGAGAATCAATTATCTCTGCTGTTTCTTTCTCAAAAAACAAGATACCTACTACCTTTTCATCCTTAAAACAGTAGCTGTCACTAGTAGATTAGTGGGACATCTTCAAGTTATATTTGGAAAAGATAGAACAGAGAAGAAGGAGGTATCATTGACAGTACAAATGGTAGACTGAGGAAAATGACTTATTTGATTTACACATCACAACTGTCCTTCAGAAATCAAATACTCTTCAAGATTAAAAAAAATATGATCACTTTTGCCTGGTAGTAGACCCTGTTTCCTGATACAAAACTCAAAGATGTCGCAGTCTATGAATCCTTTCTGAAAAAAATACGGAGCTAGTTTCAAATGATATTTTCACATACAAGTTAGATTTTTGCATTAGTATTATTGTTCTTTTCATCTGGATGAAAGAATTAAAATACAATCTTATTCAATGGGTGGTGGTTTTGGTCACATTGCTCTAATGTAGAGCATTGCTCCTTGAAAGTATTCAAAACAGGAACAAACAAATTGCTCCACTGCCAGGCAGCAGTTCAATTGTTGGATAAGAGCAGGAACAAAATGTACAATCTGCACAAGGTATCACTTGTTCCAGTCTCCATTTCACACATTTAAAGTGGTTATTTGCTGAAAGTGTAGGACAGAGACGCTTCCTTATTGTGCTTATTCATACACTGAAAGAAAAAAAGACTGTCAGAATCTAATTGACAGAGAGAAATTGTTTCTACATTGCTTTTATACTTTGACAGCCAACTCTTATGTTATTTAAAAGAAACAAGTGTAGATGTTTTTATGCTAAGAAAACACCATTTCTTTCCATATTGTGAAGTGAGTGATTTTTGAAAAAGAAAAATAAAACAAACAAGCAAACAAAAGCCCTCATTCCCACGGCTTCCCAGAACACACATTGGCAGTCAGATCGATGCAATCATAAGTTTTGTGGAGAAAGCCATTATGAATATGCAAACCTCTCTCTTTTATGGAAAAGGAACCTTGGAGATCACACTTTAACATTTTATTTTACAGATTAATAAAGAATGTGAAACTTTCAAGGCTGATTTAATAGGTCATTGTTCTTTGTTCTCTACATATTATTAATTAATTTTCTCCATGAACATCCACATATTTATGGACATATGACTGATAAGAAATATATTTTGTCTCCAAAACTTCTGTATACCTGGCAGAAAAGAACAGGTGAAATAGGTCCACACCTACTGATGCAGCAGTCCTGAACCCTCCCCAGTTCTGGAAAATGTAGAAGCACGTAGTTTCTGTAGTTCCAGAAAGTCCTTAGAAAAGCACCAGGTCTTGGCCTTAAGCAGGATTTAAATGATGAAGCAAGTCCCTTGTCCTTCTCCTGGAGACCTCAATTTAGTCTCCCCCCTGACTTGTACCAGGAACATAGGCACTGACGTGACTTGACTATCAGATCTTTCTAACAGGAGACAAAGAAATACTGATATTTCCACTTTTATTTTAACACATGAGGTACTCATTTTATTGACTTTATTCTTGAATATCTTTTGTTTTACCCTGAAAATCTGTTTTATTAATTTTCCTTGTTTTCTCCATATATATTTATATGTCTGTATACAGAGAGATACATATGTAGATCATTCTTAAAAAACAATAATAGTGTTACAAATAATAATTAATTACGGAATAGAGTTAAACATTTCCTTCCTCTTTATTACTGCTGAGTGTAGTCTACCAAGGATGCATAGTTATGTACTGTACAACAAAATACTCTGTCTTCCTTTCAAGCAATTTGGTTGATATACAGTTAGGTTTGCTTATCTCATTTCAGTTTCAGTTTTAAGGCTTGCTATTTTTTTTTCATTTTGAGGGAGTTTTAAATTTTCAATATGTAAAACATCAACATGGTCCCCTCAAAAAGAGCTATATAAGGAGGTGTACTCAGATGTCTTGCCTATATCTCGCCTTCCTTCATACTTTTTAAATAAAATACTGGGACTTGAACCCAGGGCCTTCACACTGAGGTAATTCTCAAGCCCAAGATTTATTATTTCAATACAGGGTCTCACTAAGTTCCTCAGACTGGGCTTGAACTTGTGATTCTCCTGCCTCAGTCTTTGGGAGCACTAAGATCACAGTCGTACACCACCAAACCTGGCTTCCTGCACACTCTTTCCTCTTCAGCTATGGGCTACCCGTAACCACTTCTTCTAGCTTATGATTGCCTCTTACGGTTTTTATTGTAGCTGTTTTTACAAGCATCTGAGCGCAGGGTCCCAAATTTGGTTATGACTTACTTTTTGACTTCACAATGATACAAAATAATACCATTCAGTAGAGACTGTTCTTGGAAGTTTGAGTTTGGGTTTCTCTGGCCCATGGGTATGCAGTGCAGTAGCGCAGGCTTGTGATGCTGAGAGAGGTTGAGAGCCTCAGCAGTTCAATTCTGATGATGAGGGGAACACTACATGATCCCCACCCTGCTGTATGGCTAAATAAGCATACGCAGGGGCTTGTTTCATTAAATCTATTCCTTTCCATTTTTTTTTGTTTGTTTGTTTTGAGTCAGTCTCTGTATGTAGTTCAGGCTGGACTCAAAACTCCAGGCTGTATTTCTGCCTAACTACCCCCGGTGCTGGGATTACAGGTATGCACCACCATGCCCAGTTTAAATGAATTTTTAACTTACTATAGTTTCATTTCATATACATTTTCTGCATATTTTTTCTTCATTTCTCTTATTAAATATTGCATGGAAATTTGCATATTTTACCGTCTCACTTTACTGGACAATATAACTAAAGTCATTCTGTGTCAGTACAGACACATCACCCACATTTTTTTGTTTTGTTTTGCTATGATTTTGATGTAAAAAAAAAAAACTTTTTCAGTAAGATCTTTACTGATCAACATTTAAAATGCTTCCAGTTTTTTACCCGTACAGATAACACTGAAATGAATAATCTTATTCTAATGTCATTCACTATTTATGGGATATGAGTTTAGCATTGATTTCTAGAATTTCTGACTCAGAGGATACATTCATTACATAATTGATACAACTGGCCAAATTCTTGTCAATGGTACAATTATTCTATGTTTCCACCCATAGTATATGACAATGCATATATTATTAATTATTGGTAATAATATATGAGTTTATCTCATTTATTTATTTCAATCTCACCAAGAGTCAAAGACAAATTTTTTTGTTTAATCCCTAATTCTACTTTTTCCAACAAGACTGTGGTTTTGCTGTGTGATTTTTTTTTTTGTTTGTTTGGTTTTTTTTTTTTGGTTTTTTGGTTTTTCTCTGGTACCGGGAACCGAACTCACGACCTTGCGCTTGCCAGGCAGGCGCTTTTGCCGCTGAGCTAAATCCCCAGCCCCGCTGTGTGATTTTTTTGAGGTGGGGAGTTGTACAGTAAATTTTTCTTTTTGGCACCAGGAATCGAACTCAGGACACTGAGCCTGCCAGGCAAGTGCTTATGCCAATGAGCTATATCCCCAGCCCCTAGTATGGTAAATTTTAAGACATATGTGTCTTTTTATAGCAAAACTGTACAAAAGTATCTTAGATAAAAATGTACTTATTTTTCCTTTTTTATATATATTTATTTTTTTAAAAACACAGAAGAAAGAAAGAAAGCAGACAGCAGATGCAAACCAAATAAAATAGCTAGTTGCCAATTTAGGAAGGAAAAAAAATACCCTTTATCAAAGACGTGTGGGACCTGATGTCACTTCTACTCTACCCGAGCAGCTTCTTTCTAAATAGTTGATACAAGCATGCTAGTTTCAAAATCTCTGATCTGTGAAATTCTCTATTTTACTGAGAAAAATCAGAGCTACAACCAAATATGCACCAGGTCACTTAGAAGAAATCTTTGATGTGGTCCAGCCGAAATGCCCTGGCTTCCAGCCAGAGGAGGTGGGGAATGGGGGTTGGCTTGGGATTTTGCTGTTGTGGAACAATTAGAATGTGTGGTATAGATTTAGGATTCTGCAGGTACTCAACCAAAATTTTTTCACTCTGTGTTCAGGCTTCTCACATTGAATGGGAATATAAAAGACTTTCCTCAGAATACATATCCTCAATACATTCACTATTTAAAGACAAGAACTGTTATGAAAATTGAAAGAGACAGAGATGTCCTGAGTACATTTATCAATGGATCCTGGGACATGGTTAAAGTGCCTGTGTACATGGCCGGGAGGGTGTGTGTGTGTGTGCATGTTGTTTGTATTTTCTCCACAAAAAGTCATATAGCATATTGACATACAGTGTCCCCTGCATATATTCTTTGCTTCTGGAATTTAAGAAGCCCTGACAATCATGATGTTTAGGCAAGACGTGTAGCTTCAGGTTTGATGCAGTTCGTCCTATTCATGACTCACTGTGAAGGTCTTCGGATCAGATTATTCCTATCCACATATGAAGTGGGGCAAGAACCCATGGTATTGTAATAATTTTCCCAACAGCCAGCTTAGTAGGATCCACCCATGTTGCACCAGGGAATTTCTACTCAGCAATTAATGTACATGCTGTATAGCAAAAGGCCAAATAAATCTGAGCAAAGAAGGAGAAAGGGTTCTGTAGACACACAGTTGTCATAGCCATTGACCAATTGGTATCATTCTGTTACATTCAAAATGGTTCCCATTGTTAGTTGTACAATATATTTTATCTGTCAGCCATGAAAGTGAGATGAGTAGTGTGTGCTTTTGGAGAGAACAATAATCTGAAGCACTTTAACCATCAACAGAAAAAATCTGAAAGTACCTCACCCCAGGAGAGCTGGTGGGCTCTCGTTTATTTTCTGCTCGGGCAAGAGGATGACAGCAACATATAAGCTGCAATCATGATCCCTCTTTCAGAACAGTCTGTGCTGGGCTACTGCCTGCTGCAGGAAATGCTAATGTCTGCCTCAGTCTGATTAGTTGTACTCAGAGTCAAGGAGCACGATGGAAGGAAGAAGCCATGGGATAATTGCTTTTATTTCAGCTCATTGCAGAAAGGAAATGCAGGGCAGATAATATAATGCATAGGCATTAAAAAAGGGTCATTTCTTATGATAAAGAATGGATAGGGAGGAAA
This sequence comes from Chinchilla lanigera, assembly GCF_000276665.1. Lineage (NCBI taxonomy): Eukaryota > Metazoa > Chordata > Mammalia > Rodentia > Chinchillidae > Chinchilla > Chinchilla lanigera. The sequence continues at coordinate 16,784,591 of NW_004955404.1, read as the reverse complement.
TAGAACAGGAACAACACTCCTCCCCCCACTAAAGTCTGCACATCTGTGTAAAGTATGAGAGAATTCCGATGGAAGCAGTGCAAATTCATCTTTAATATGGGAATTCATCTTTAAAACTGCTGAAATACCCTGGCTTTTGTAGGACGAAACAGGACCACAGAGACCACCTTTCTTTTATTCTCACCGTAAATCAGTATCTTTCTGGCTGCTGTATAGCAGGTAGTCTGAGAATTGGATTCAGAGCTAAAGGCCAAGTGTTTAAGCTGCCCAGCATGTAGTTCACCGTGACTTAGATAACTAATAAGAATGTAAGCTACTTTTCCTTGATTCAAATAAAAAATTTAAATAAAACAAAAAGGGAAGAAGGAAGTCCCCAAGCCTGATGGCTTGCCAGTGAAATTATGGTCTGTACTGAGAGCATAACCACGGCAATAGTTTGGTGACGGAGCAAAGAGCTTGCTTACCCTCACATCTTTGCAATTTTAGAATGTCCACATAGATAAACCTGCTTGATGGATTCATACAGCCACAGAATTTTTGCAAGTTTTATTAAAATAATTTAAATTTAGGTATTATGTGTACCTAAACATCTACCTGGAGGAAAAAAAAATTAAAACTGTCACCTTTAAAAAGGTTTATTCTCTTTAATGGTTTGATCAATCTTGCATTATGGGGCTGGGGATTTAGCTCAGTGGCAAAGCGCCTGCCTGGCAAGCACAAGGTCGTGAGTTCGGTTGCCGGTACCGGAGAAAAACCAAAAAACAAAAAAAAAAAAAAAAAAAAAAAAAAAAAAAAAAAATCTTGCATTGTTACATCTGGTAATCTGAGTAGCTTCACTGAAGATAACAATATGTAATATAACAACCATTGTTAATTCCTATCATCTTGTTTTGAAAACCTGTACCATTTTTATTGTTTTGGTGTTGTTTTGTTTTGGTCTTGGTTGTTGTTATTTTGTTACTATTATTTTTGTCTTTAAAATACATATAATACAATAAATTTTTATTCTGTTGGGTACTGTTTTAATGAGTACCTAATTCAAAAAGTGATCTGAGAACTGAAATTTTGCTTATCTATAGTATCCAAAGTTCTTAATCAATTATATTTTAAAATAAGTATAAAGGAGCTGCAGTAATGTAGAGTCCCCTTGTTTTCCAAATCTTTACAGGCCCTGAGAATGAAATGCTTCTTATAGTTCACTATTTTCTCCTTACGCAGGTACCCGAAGAAGTTTTGAACAGAAGCAGCCAGACATTTTTTCCTTCTCAAGAGGAGTAGATTAGAGAAATGGTATTAAAGAGAACAATTCTAAAAGCAGAGAACTATCAACTGAGTTAGACATTTGAAATAATATTGGAAAGTGTTTTCTGGAGTTGTTTATATGTTGTGACTTAAACAACACACATTGCTGCTTGTGAACTTCAGGTAATAACCACAGCAATTTCAAAAGAGGGCACAGAACCAGTAGGACAAAAACAACTGGTAAATTCTTTTCAGTCACCAGAAATCTCCAAAGTCCAGGTTAGAGTTTTTGTTTAAATTGGCGTTATGCTCTGAGAGGATGTCATAATGCACAAATAATTTTACTTTTTTGTTTTTAAATTGTCTGTTTATGGTCTATCATCTCTTAAAATGATTTTTCTGTATTTTTACTTTAAAGTCACAGAAGCATAAATCTTGGAAATCTGGGTACTGTCTTGGCTTTACATTTGATTAGCCGTGCAACTGCAAGATATGTGATTATGAAAGATATGGATTAGAAAATTTCTAAAGCCACTTTTAATTTTGAATTTTTTAAACTGTTAATGATATACTCATCAAAATTGTTCATACTTTAGTGATGAGCCTTTATCTTGTGAATTCATGCTGTATTTGAGACAATGTATATACAAAGGTCTATGGAAAAAAGGAAACCATAAAGCTTTAAAACATATGTTTCTGCATGTCAACTCATCATAACAAGTCTGTAAGATATGATATTCCTGTAGGATTTGTAAATAGACAAATAAGAAAGATATTTATCAGGTGGTAGAGTCAAGAATTAAATTTGAACTTGAATTGCTCCAAAGCATACCTGCTTTCAGCACCCATCACCTCACCTATTGCCACGCTCTTAAAAATGTGCACGAATGGGAAATACTATCTTCCACATTTCATTTTTTTGTCAAAGGAGAATGTCAATATTTCTCTCAGACTTCAAGCTCCTTGAAGGCAAAGCTTTGTATCCACACTTCAATGATGGAAGATCACACTGAGTATCTTCAGTAAATGTTAGTAGAATAAATGAACTGCTATATAAGTACATGATGAAGGGCTCAGAATTTGTTAAAAAGTGAACAGGGTTTTGAAAACATATTTGATTTTTATCCTTGGAAAGGTAATTTTGCAATTACCATTATTGATGCTGCATTTTCAAAATTTATAACATGGTCCAAAAATAATTTTAAAACATATTTAAAAGAAAAATTCCAAGAATTATGCATTCCAATATATAAATGGTAACATTTTAACATAATAAGATATGCACATCCAAATATAGCTTATTGTGATTCACAGCTGTAATTAAAATAAAATATATATAATATTAAGTTCAAACAATTTGCAACTATCTCCTGTAATTTGCAGTATTTAGGAAGCATTGCTACCTTATAAAATTTTCAAGATGAGTGATCATTTAATCCAAATATGTATCTATACATGAAATATGGAGGTATTCATCAAATATGAATTAATCATTTGAAATAGACATCAAAAGTCCAATTTCCTTACATTATTATTTCATGTTTCTCTGTTCCTCAAAGTAAAGGTGATTTAAAAATTACTAGTTTTACAGTACTTAAGGTTATCATGCATTGTTTTAAAATTACAAAATCATGTAAATAAAATTAAATTTAACCCATTTCTATGAAAAATATTTCTAAATCATTTAAAGCCATTTTTATATTGAGTTACAAAACCAAAGGACCTTTAAGCAAGAGGCAATGTCACTCAAATACTTGGGTACATCATAGAGATCTTCATTCTAAATGCATTTCACTAAATACACTGCTCATATTCCACTGTCTTTTTTTTAAACCTTCGTTGAGATTATCCTCAAATTATTATTGTCCAAGTGAGCACTGTGCTTTAGATTTCTGGTGGGTGAAAGTGAAGATTTAAAAGGAGATCTGAAAAAATAAGGTGACATTATAGTTTTTGTCTAGATGCCCCCCAAAGCCTCATGCAGTCATGGGGGCAGTTGAATCTAGAGTTTGTGATTGAGTCATTGTCTAGTACTGGGACTGTCCTTGTACCCACCCACTGGAGGGCAGGTCACCTACATACAATCTAAGCGAGGGAAAGAAGCTTGTTCTGCCTCTTCCCTTTTTGCTTTTGTTGCTTTTGTGGTCTTCTGCCACCATGAAGAGTCGCCCTCTGCCATGTGCTGCTCTGCCTTGGAGCCAGCCAAGTGTGGACTGAAACCTCCACAAACTGAGCTAAACAGAACTTTCATTCTTTGATGTTGGGGGTTGAGTTTTTTCTTCAACAACAAAAGAAAATTAACCAAGACAGGTGGTATGTTATTAAAAACATGTTCAAACCACATACCAGCAGGGAGGTACATATAAAGACACAGCCATGAGATGACAAATGAAATGGGATAGGGGGTGAGAGAAACAAAAACTTAAGAGCTGGAAAGCAGAAAAACAAGAATGAACAAGGAGACCCTAACAATCAGAAATGCAAGCCAACAGTTAAATGAGCCAAAACCACAGAACTTATAGTGCAGAACTCCCCCAACACTCAGAAATTAGTACTCTCTTGTACTTCTGAAAATGGACATGAGACTGGGAATAAAATAAGGAAAAAAATTGTTGAAAAGAAATGAAACTACTCAAATTAAACTCCAGTAGTAAAACAAAGTTAAAACTGCTAATTCATCCCATGCCCTGGAAGAAGATGAAAGATCTATTCTCTGCAGTGACTAGAACAGAGGTCCCCAGACAGCGCATAGATAAGCCTACACTCTAGGCCTATCTAGACCCTAGAGTATTCTTGCTCTGAAAACATAGCATTAAATGAACATTTACCTGATGAGGTTTCCAAACTCCCAGCTCTCCTCCCCACTTGGCTTCCTGAATGCTACCAGGCAAGATTGTAACATCAAAGCAAGAGATTAGAAAACTTCCCTGAAGACTGATCTGCCCAAGCGAACATGCTGATACATGCTGTCAGGTCATCCCACAACAAACCCCAGAGTGAGGAGACTCCACTCACTGAAAGCTTTCATTCTTACACATGAGCTGAGAGGCAGAGTTAGAAGACATTTTAAGAAAGCCTCTAAGTCAAAAGCAAGTGTGAAAGAGAAGTGGGAGGAACAGAGACTAATAATTTTTTTAGTCATGAAAAGGTTTAATATCTTCAGAGAGAAAATTTATTTCCATTAGAAAGAATAAGATAAAATTTTAAAAGGAGTTATCAGAGAACTCAATAAATAGTTTTCAAGATTTAAAAATAAGCTAGAAGAAATGTAGACTTTAATAGAAATATCAGAAGCCATAAGTAAGGCAATCTTCCAGAAAAAATAGAGTAAATAATGAAAAGATGAAATATAGGTAGAGGAAAATCTGGGCCCTAAACAGGAAATGAGCTTGAAAAAAACATAAACAAAATCATAATTTAAGAAACAATTTCCAAAATTAAAAAGAATGCATATTAAATGAAAAGCAAGCCAACACATATTACTAACAATGGATAAAATAAGTCTATATCAAGACATATCCTTACAAAACTTCAAAGTGACCTCACAAGTTTCCAAAAATAATTTTTAAAACACAGGACATAAATGAAAGAGGGACTGGTTATAACAAGATCTTAGAACTTCTTAACATTAGCCCTAAAAGTTATAAGAAAGGGAAGCAGGAACTGAAATACTACAACAAAATAAAATTCTGTAGTCCATGGTATAGTAATTAGTTGCAAATACCATAAACATGACCTTTAAAATTATTTTCTGAATCAACAGTCACAGCAAAGCTAGCAATCATGCACTTTTTTTTCTGAAAAATCTATTGGAAGATTTAAGAAAAAAATGTCTAATGAGATAAACATAAAATTCAAAATAAGGCTTCTTCCATTACAAAAAAGTACACCCTGGGAATCTCTAAAGGAATGAGGGAGGGTTCTCAGAATGTTAGCTTCCCTTGATCTCAACTGAAACCTCTGGGACAGCTGTCTGCAAGGAGAGATATTGATAGAATAAATAACTGATGAGCTTGAATATATTTAGATTACATTAAAAGACAATTTGGGGATGGATTAATTTTTAACTTCATTAAAAACAGTTTTAAAAAATAGAGACAATTCATGGAAAAATACAACATACACTGTTTGATTTATGTGTAACATTAATCTATGCAACTAGACATACAATATTCATCTAACCAAAATTATAATACAACAGGGTCAGAAGGCTGGAGCCCGGTAGTGGACTTGACTCAGGTATGATATCATGAGAGGGGTACATAATCAAGAAAGCAAAGGGTTAATAAAAAAACATGTTATTTAAAGATAAGGAGATTTTTAAAGACTAACAAGTTTTAAAATAGTGGAAAAATATTGTTATGTTTGAGAAGAAGGAACCTGGAGTTTTAAGAGCAGGGGAATTTTGTTTAAATATATCTCTATAAGGCTAAGGGAAAAACTAAATTCAAGAAGAGATAAATAATTCTTTGGCCATAATGACAAATAATAATGATAAAAGTATTCTAAGCACCATATACTCACACAGATTTCTAAATATTTTATCAATATACTCAATGCTCATGAGAATTAGGATTGCTAAATACTTCCTCTTCTGCTGACAATACATGACCTTGGAGTAGTGACCATCATTTAGGAATTTATTTTCCATCAACCAAGAAAATAATGTCATTGGTTGGTATACTAAGGTCCCTTCTAGTACATAAATTTTGTCAGGTATTAACATTGTATTTCTGCATCCAGTGGTTTCATTTTGTCAAAGGACTGGCTTTGTTACTTACACTAAAAATTACCTATGCATTTCTTCCTTCCCATTCCTCTCTGCTCCCTTTGTCTAAGATTACTCTATTTTTACATTTCTTGTGCCTGGTTTTTTGCTTCTACCATATGTGATAAGTGGGAAGGAAGCAGATCACTGCTGATACCGTAATGAGTTGGAAAATAAGGCCAGTACAGTGTTGCTCCAAATAAATCATAAAAGATACTCTTTTGAGAAGCAATAGAGTGTAGTTGTTAAGAAGGTGAATTCTAATGGTCAGTTACTTGGGCTCAGGTCTCAACTCTATCACTGACTACCTCTGTGAGATTGGCTATGTTACATCGTGCTCTGTATTTGAGATTTATTTTTCATTGCAATTGATAAGAGTCTCTCTGAAAACTTATGAGATCATGAAGTGGTCTCCTGTGTTTGGATCTTAGAAGAGTGTCTAAGGCACAGCTGAGACACACCAATATTAGCTTTATTATTACAGAATTCAATGAATAATTTTGGTCATCATATGCCAAGAAATAAAGAAGAGCAGATCTTAGGAGACTGTATAAGCTCGACTAATATATCAAAATAGCATTTTCTTTTTAATAATGGAACTCTTCACTCTATAAAAGTATATTGCTGGTGCAGAAAAGCAAAGACTTTTATTATGATAAGTTCCTTATCACTGAAGATGTCTACTTTTTGGTTAATGCATGTGGTAAAGTCCCAAGAGTTCATACACCTCCACTAGATGTGTAGTGTGACAGTTGATTAAGTGTCAATTTGAGTAATGCCTAACTACATTGGCTCTCACAGTTCCATGAAAGGAAGACTTACCCTACTCACCTAAGCATTGTTGCCAGAATGTTCTAGAGGGAAAATGAAGAAGGAAAGATGGGTCCTGTTTCCTTTTGTGGAGCTCCAGTCTTCCTTTCACCTTGGATGCTCTCTCCTGGTTTTCAGCGCAGACTTTTCAGCCTCCAGTATCAAACTTTCAGCATTCCTGGCACAGATTCTTCAGCCTTCCAGTGCAGACACTTTGGCTTCCTGATACAGACTTGCCCAGGACCTTAACCTGGAGCGCCATGCCTTTACTAGATCCTTCGGATCCCCAGTGTGCAAACAGCCCCTTTGCTTTCTTCCACACCCAATTCTGTGCTTGGCCACTGTAAGCAAATCGGCAACCATTTATATATTTGTGTATCTTGTATGATATCCTTTTCTCTAGTAAACATTGTCTAATGCACTCAGCAAATATGGTTTTACAATAAAAACTTGATCCACTGGTCCCTGATTTTAAAATATTTGAAGCTGTTGTTTTGTTTTCAAAATTTTTTCTACCTCTTAATTTTTAGGATTCAATTGAGTAGATTAAAAATTTGAAACTTACGGAGACAAAGCAGTATTTATACAGGAAAAATATAAAAATGTACAGGAATCAGTCACATACGAAATCACCATGTCACTGGAATAACTCAGAGGGCATTCAGGGAAGTGACCAGGATACTGATTGTACCACTTATGAATTCCTGCTTGAAAGTTGTGATAGTTTTCTAAAAGGCTCACCTACTTCCAAATCTCTTCTACAATACTATATAGCTACTATACAACATCCTTATTGATACAGCTATAATCATAGCAATACCCTATTCAGAAATCTTCAGTATGACCTTACTGGCCATGGGAAATGGATTTCACCTGCTTGGCATGGTATTCAAAGAAAAGTACAACTTCATGCAAACTGTTTCTTTTTGTTTTACACTACTAATTGAGGGTTGGGTCAGCTTTGCAAGATAAAACCCAAGCAGAATGTTTGACTTCTTTGGTGCAACTTGGGAGGGCCATCCCACATCGGTAATCACAGCTTGCAGCACCATTGCTCCTCCCCAGGCTACATAGGAGCACCCTGTTGTCTTTCCAAAGCATGGCAATGCTTTATTTTCTGTATCAATTATCACTTCTTCAAGAAGCATGGCTCGTTTCTCCAACACTCATGCAATTTTTCTTTTCAGTGCTTGTCACCGTAGTTTGAAGATATACTTCAGTGCTCTTTGTTGTTTTGCTTTTTTTCTTTTTTGGTACCGGTAATCAGACTCACAACTTAACACGTGCCAGGCAGGAGCTTGTGCCACTGAGCTATATCCCCTGCCTTAGTGCGCTTTAAATGCTGTCATATATTACCTGTGTTTATTACTAGTAGACGGGAGGTTTTTGGAAGAAATAAACCTATCTTATAATTATTGTCTTTTAAAAATAATCTATACAATTTACTAACATACTTTGAATTTAAATAATGGTTAGTACCTATTAAATTAATTGAATTGTATTGATCACAGCCCCAGACACATTTGCTCCAATATTCTTTTTAAAATTAGTCACTGAGATCAATTTTAAGAGCTGAAAACCTTCTCCTATTTTATGATATAACCTGAAAGGTTGTTCTGACATCAAATATTTAGAAACATAACAGTGATTAAGCCTAGGTGTAGAAGATAGTCAGTCCATTTTAGCTAATCCTTCAAGTTAATATTGAGAACCAATTTTATGTTTAGGTTACTAAAGTAACACAATTGATTTGATTTAATTAACTAATAAAAACTGTGAGTCAGAGAACTTATCTATTATTGGTTTTCCATTGCTACTTATAACAAATTGTCACAAACTTGGTGGCTTAACAGCCCCTTCTTTCTTACAGTTCTGCAATTCAGAGATCCCACAGGGCTAAAAGCAAAATGTTTTTACTGTTGCATTCCTTTCAAAATCTCTGGAGGAAAAAAACCTCTGGAGAAAATCCATTTCTTACTCTTTCTGGCTTTTAGAGGTTGGCCTCCATTCCTTGGCTCATGCCCCCATTTTTCCATTTCAAAATCAGCAATAACTATTTTCCCCATCTATATTGAAGTATGCTTGACAAATACAACTATATATATATAAGACATGCAAAGTGGCACTTGCTTAACACAATAGCACTAGTTGACATATATTACAGTACCTCACATAGTTATCATTTTGCACTTGTAAGAGGACACTGGAGATCTACTCTCTTAGCAAATTCAAGTATGAAACACGGTATTGATAACAATAATTACTATATTGTATATCGGGTGTACAGTAGTCATTCATCTTATAACTGAACATTTATATTCTCCAACCAATACCTATCCTTTCCGTCATGACCACCCATACCCTCATAACGGGCATCCTACTGTCCATTACTCTGAGTTTGTCTTTGTTTCTGGATTCCACATATAAGAGAGAAATCACAGTGTGGGTTTTTCCATGACTAGTTTATTTCACTTATTTCACATTATGTAATCCATTCTTTGATGGACATCTACATTCTCTCTGTGTTTTCAACATTGAGAATTATGATATAATGAACGAAAGTGCAGGTATCTTTTCAAAATCGTGACTTTATGTCTTTGGGTATATATATTCAGAAGTAGGACTGCTGACCCATGTGGTAGCTTTAGTTTTAGTTTCTCTGAAACAGTAGAAAGCCTAGGAAAAATAAATACATGCATAACCAGTGACATAGGGCTGAGTCATCCCATGCTGTCCTTTCCCTGATTCTCACTCAGCCACTGTTCTCATATATTTATAAGGATGCTTAGAAGCACACTGCACCATCCAAACAGCCTGTGTCATCTTCTCAAATTCCCCAGATTAGCCTCTGAATCTTAGTCCTTTTTCCTGTATCACCTACCACAGACACAATATTCAGAGATCTACAACACTGCACATCATTGATCAGGCATTATTTATATACCACAGCTAATACCAAGGCTTACTAATAATTTAAGCAATGCATACATGGGGCTGGGGATTTAGCTCAGTGGCACAGCGCCTTTCTGGCAAGCTCAAGATCTTGAGTTTGGTTCCAGGTACTGGGAAAAAAAAAAAACAAAAAAAACAAACAACAACAATGCATACAGCATACATGAGACAGAAAGAAGTTCCAGCCATATATGTGACATCCTGACAAGGCTCCTTAACATGTGCACTCTTTAGCTGACCCAGAGCAACAGGTAGCCTCTGAGCAACGAATACAAATTATTTTCTCAGTGAGCAAGGAGTATGAAGACTATGAATCATGTCCATTTTATGATCAAGGAAGCAGATAGTTGTTAATTTACATGATATTCCATAGGGAAATTTGTTTCATAAATCCATACATTATATTTGTTTATTGTAAATAAAACAATGATACCTTAAGAACAGCATTCTACTGAGAAGTTTTTTCTTCTTAATATTTATCATTAGTCTATTTGTCTGGGGTAATCATCATTTTAAACATGTTTATACATAGAGAGGACCAGAATGTGTCTCCTTTCCTGGGAAACAATGCCTGTTAATGTTCAGTCACTGTGCCGAGTGCTTATGTGAGAAATGATGTAATCAAACAAATCAAGACAAAGGTTCTATATTTGAGGAGCTCACAGTAGTAGTGTAATTATATAGGGAATTAATAACCAGAGTAAGTGTGGTGTGTTGTGGTAAAGAAACTGGAATAAGTGGTAGAATGATGCGAGATCATTAAGAAATCATTAAGTCAAACAGGATGAGGAAGTAAGTCTACATGGAAACGGGAAAAATACACTAATGCATTCATTTTCACAATACAGAAGACAGTTGAGGATAACCCAAAAGAAAAAGCATGAAATTAAGAAAAAGGGAAAAGAGGAAAACCATTAAGAAAATCTAATCTATCATATTTGGTAAAGTAGGACTGTGCTGAAAAATCTACACCAGAGGAAACAGGAAAAAAACCTGTAACAGCCACAAACAGAAAAAGTCATGCAAGGGGCAAGAACAGAAAGGGAAAGACCATATTAAGTGGATTGCTATGTCCCATAGTATATGTATATGTGGCATGGGCCCAGAGGTGTTAAAGATCATGCACTGCAGAGCTCAACTTTCCAGTTGTTGGGCCAAAACACCCAAACACCCAACAACTTAATGGAGGAGACATTTAATATGACTCACAAGACTCAGAGAATTCAACCTCTGGCTGACTGACCCCAAGGTAGAAACATGGTAGTAGGGCAGGTAGAACAAAGTTGCTCATTTGGTGGTATCCAAGGGATAGAGAACAGGAAAACAATGCCAGAAACAAAGGGACCAGCAACCAGGTATACCCCCTAAGGTCATGCCCCCATAGATACTCCCAGTAGTGTGCTTTATTACTCTGCTAGGAATCTCTTAATACAGTCTATGACAAATTTGATTGCCATAGACACAGCTAAGGTCTGGATTTAAATTGGTGACCAAAGCCTCCTGTGCTTGGAAAATGATTGGATTATAGGGTGCTATACCCAACTTATTAGGAGGCAAATCCTTAGGGACATGACCTGGAAGGGTACATTTCTTTCCCTGCCTCTTCCTTCCCTCTCTGCTTCCTGGACGCTATGACACATGCAGCTGTCCTCCACCTAGTGCCTTCTACCATGCAGTTTCTGTGTTTGGGCCTCTCCCAAATATGAGCTTATACTTCTACAGTGTGAATCAAAATGAACCTGTCCTCCTTAAACTTGTGGGTGTTGGGTATTTTGTCCCAGCCATGAGAAATGACTAGCACACATTCCAAACATATAGGAAGCTAGAAAGAAGTTCAGAGTGGTAAAGATGTCACCTGAGTTTGATCTAGAGGCATAGATGGAAGCTAACTGTGAAGAATGGAAGGATAAACAAGTGTGAGCAATTTTTAAAAAATAATTATATCTTCAGAAATCTTACTACTCACCTTAACCATCATTTATTGACTTCTCAATTACAAGTAGCTTAACTAATCCTTGGAAATAAATTTTTCTGGTAATAGAAGACATTCTAAAATTATACATTAATATTTCTGGAGGATTATAATAGAAGTTTTAGAATTTGTTTATAAAATAGCTCTATTTTTGTTTTTCTCTTGAAGGTACTTGATAGACACTAGCTATTCTTATTCACTTTTAATTAGAAAATATTAGTGGTGTAGGAACACTATTATTATTTTGAAAGATCATAATTCTTTTAAAGAAAAATATTTATTTTTGAAATTCAATCAGATGGCTTATGCCCAAAAAGGATTACTGTGATGGCAATTGTCTTCCCATAATTATCAAGTAAAAATCTAGGGCTAAGTACATGAAAATGACTGTTACTTCACTGCTAGAGTCAATGCAGACTGAGGAGACTAAGGTGGCTGGAATGTGTCTGGCAAGGTACAGAAAAGAAAGATAGTATTTCAGAGATTGGCATGACACTATTTTACATTTTTTGCTTAGGTCCTTATTAATACATGACTGAGAGGAAATCACCTGAGGCCAAGAAAGAATGGCTAGAAAGTATGACAAACAACCATCATGTCTTCGACTGTTGTGTTCATACTAGGCAAAGTACAAATGACTTGAAATGTGTAAGGCACTGAGTAGAGGTCTGGGAGAGCCATGTGTTAACAGTGGAGACAAATCAGTACCAGACCAAATGTTGCTCTGCTATGTTCTTAAATGTTGCTCAGATCTCCCGGGATGAAGGCATGGCACTCAATATAGAAATGTTCAAAAGTAGAGCCTTTGGTGGGTGCTTGAATCATAGCGGATCTGATGTCGTGAGTGAATGAATCCATTCATAGGTTCATAGCTCAATGGACTATGAGGAGATGCTGGAGTCTTTAGGAGGCTGAACCTAGTTACAGGAAGTGAGTCACTGAGGACACGGCCTTGAAGGCTGCATTTCATCTCTTTTGCTCTTTCTGCCTTTTGCTTCTCCTCCACTGTGAAGTGAGCAGCTCCCCCAGCACACACTTTCTTCCCGATGTCCACCTCAGCCTGGCTGTCAGGAGTGAGGCCTCCTGACCATTCACCGAGACTTCTAAAACCAAAATAACCCTTGGTCTGCCAAGGTAAACCCATCCTCCTTTCAAGTGATCAGCCTCGGGTATTTTGTCACTGCTGTGTGATGTAAAGCTGACTAACGTGTGATCTGAAAATACAAAAACTCCACCTACTCATATTTTTAATTATATATGAGCATAAAATCTAATGCTCTTAAAAGGGACACATCAACATACAAAACCCATCCATGTAAAATATATAATAAATGATATGAACCCCAAGATTTTCAGATATATAAAAAAGAAGAGAAATATTACCCATATGCAGGAAAACTAAGTAAAAGCAGATCAAGAATGAGAAAGAAGACATAGGATGAAAATACACCTTAAAATAACTAGTATATGTTTTATAACTATGCTCAAAGATATAGAGAAAATATGAACTTGATAAGAATAGAAATGGAGATGGTAAAAATAACCCAAGTAGACCATGTAAATATGAATAATTTAATACAAAAATAAACAAAACACTGGGGTTTACAGGAAATTAGCTCCTTCAGAAAGAAAGATAGTAAATGGAGCATGAATTAGAAATATTCAAAACAATTGTGCTAATTATATAGTGTGTGTTTTTGTGTATATATATATATATATATACACATATATATAATAGATGTGTGTGTGTTTACTTAAATATATACAAATTTATCAACCTTATCTTAAGGTGAAGGAAACTTATTTTATTAAATTATATTCCAAAGAAGAAGTTTTGTTAAAAAATTACATTATTTTATAGGTATGCCTTCTAATTAAAGAATAATATTTAATTCAAATTTTAAAATACTATTTAAAATTTGGTACAGAATAATTTTAACAATTGATACACAACATTACTTGTACTGTATTACAATATCTATGTCTGATGAACAGGAAAATTTGTGTTTATTATAAAATTAAAATTAGATGATTATTACTATAATGTATCCTTAAATAATGTAAATATTGCATCCTAGTTCAAAATTTAATATATTAAGAATTTAAAAAGAAGTTGAAATAGGTATTAATTTGTACTCATTTCCTAGAGAACAGTAGAAAGTATTAAGGATTAGATTTCTCAAATTCAATGTGAACTCTTGTGAATGTTTTAACATATTCTTACTTTTTTATTTGTTTATTATAGAAGTATATTGAAAGTCTGTTTATCTAGAAATTACTATCATTAAGCATTCTTTGCCTTTGAACTCATTTTTTTGATAAATATCCTCTCATCACATATACACACACACACACACACAGAGGCAATTAAAGTCTAAATTTATCTTCAGGGGAAATTTCATAGGTTTTAACCATTGTTTTTGAAGCTTGAATAATTACCTGGAATGTTGAAAGCATTTTAAAACAGAATTGTTAAAATTGGAGGAAAAAATCCCTCCTGAATGTCCTATAAGATGAAATGTATTTCCATGCTAATTAGCATTCTAATGAGTAACCTATGGTAGTCTCTCAAGTGAAAAAACTTACTGTTCCAGGAATTTCATCTGCACCTACTCTAAAGAATGCAAGAAACAACCTTTTTCTTTTCTAGACAATTAACTGTGCAAGACGTGGTATCTCCCTCGTTTCAGTGTTTTGGATTGCAAGGACATAGATGACCATTGATCTGTGAGTGTTCTGAGCAGAAGAGATCTAAACAGGTTTCAGGTATAAGTCACAGGTATCAGCTATGATGTAGAGGTCTCTAAAATGTTGGTCTCCATCCCTTAAGATATCTCCAATCTTGATTTTCCTTTATTTTTTAAATACACCTCCTCTCAACAAATAATTATTTATAGTAGTTTTCCTTGGAAAATTGAAATAACATTTCAAATGTGCTCACTGGGAAAAATAAAACTGGTAAGCTATGATTAGCTACTATTTATCTAAGTGAAAATGATTTATCTTAGTAAAATTTAGCTTCTAAGATTAGCATCCAAAAGTCTAAGTGTACACAGCGAACTCTAACAATGATACAGACAGTGGTAAAACTGAGGATCCAAACCTTGGCATTGTATCTGCTTTCCCAAATAGCCTGCTTAGTCTATTTCCTGGGAATGATGTTTTTTTCAGCCCTGATGTTCGTACACCTTACAAAGCTTCCCCTCTCTCAGGGACAACTTTCTGTCCCAGCAGCCGCCCCTTAAAAAGTCTACAGCATTTAAAACTACTGGCCAACTCTTTCCTTAAACTTTTATTTCTCTCTTATTGCAGCCATTATTGCTAACTGTCTCACATGAGAGGGAAAGAGAGAGAGACAGAGAGAGAGAGACAGAGAGACAGAGAGAGAGAGAGACAGAGAGAGAGAGAGAGAGAGAGAGAGACAGAGAGAGAGAGAGAGAGAGAGAGAGTAGTACTGGGGATTAAACACAGGGCCTTTGCCCTGAGCTATGTCTCCAGTCCTTTGTCTTTTTAGTTTGAGACAGAGCGTCTTTAAGGTACCCTGGCTGGGCTTACACTTGGGAAGCTCCTGCTTTGGCGTCGGAAGTAGCTGAGAGGAACAGGCATGTGAGCCATTGCTCTAAGCCTCTTTCTCACTTTTTGACCATTTTTCTTCCTCTTTCCCTGCTTGATCTCAATTCTGTTGTTAAAAAGTAGACATTACTTAAAGTTATGCCCACAGCTTTCCTTCCTTCTCTAAATGAGCTGAGCCCTGACCATTTCGAAAGTAGAATTATTACATAACGTGAATGTCTCCAAAACGTGTAGATCCCAATACAAGTGTTATCGGCAGCTGAGTTAGAAATATTATAGGCAGTCAGACAGGGCCAGGCCCTCGAAGGAGCCAATATGGAAGACAAGATATCTTACGAATGGAGAAGTGGTACTTGCTTCATGCCAGATCTCAAGACCAAACACTAAACAAACACATCCTCTTACCTCCTAAGGGATGGACTTCAGGGATTGATATTCTAGATAGGTAGCCATCACCTTGAAAAGTCCCTGACCCAACCCTTTACAGGAAAAGACCCTGTTCTGTATTCATGCCCGCTTGCTACGTGACTCGCTTCCCCGTTTGATCCTGATTTCATCAGTTTTACCTGAACAATTCGTATTGGCTGACCATAGTTTTGTCCATTTTCCCCCCACCTTGGACCCACTTGACCTTGTGGTTTTGCTCTACAAAAGTCCCTAGAAAAGACAGAGTCAGGGGCTGGGGATATAGCTCAGGGGCACAGCGCCTGCCCGGCAAGCGCAAGGTTGTGACTTCGATTCTCGATTCCGGAAAAAGAACCAAGAAAAAACAAAAAAAAAAGAAAAGACAGAGTCTTGGGTAAACCACTCGGGTCCCCCTTCTGTCCCTCTCTGGTACAGAAACTTTCTTTCCCTCAATAAATATATTCTGCTCTTAACCTCCATTGTTCCTAAAATTCATTCTTCGAGTTTAGAGAACACAAACTCGTCTCAGATATCATTCAGGTTGGGAGTTTTCATCTTCCTGTATCACAAGGACACCTTCCTACTGTGTATTTCCAACCACTTGTGGGATATTTAGAGCTAACTCCTAGTACCACAAATCCTTTATGCAAAAAGTAACTTAATAATTTCTTCTACCTTGTATAGTTTCTGATCTTGATTTTTTCTTTCTTTTTTTTTTGAACTTTCACATCGAGAATCACCATATGTTCTTTCCTTTTGTTCTCACAAGCCTTCACTAAGCTCCGCTAACACTGTCCTAGACTGAAGCCATGTTTACCCTCTGTCTTTCCAAATCTTGGACGGCATTGCTCTGTCATGGCCTCTCTGCTTCGGTTCCATACAGCGCCTCTCCTCTTAATCAAAGCAGGGACACAAGACTGAGTCTCCACCTCCGCTGCTTTTCAAAGGAATTTAAATGACATCCTGTTTTTAATCAATAAGGTGTTTACCTGGCACATTTGGAGATACACAGATGAGTTTCAGTTTGTTTTTAGAGTTCTCTCACTCAGCTCTGCTACCTGACTTAAAAGCAGCCTGGGTTACTCAAAATCTTTGAGCATATTTTTTCCCAGTCCCCTATGTTACGATGAGTATCAGTTCTCCAATTTCCTCTAGCTACACTCCATGTTTGAGCGCTCAATTTATGTAGTTGTGACATCCTGCTTAAAGCTGCCCTTATTCTCCAAAGAAAAGGATCTCTTCCCACATCCAACAGCACATTTCTCATAAACAATTACACTTTTTGCCCTCAACTATTTGTGTTTTATTATTTGCATTGATATTTTATGAGTTTTTGAATAATACTAGGCTTTATTTTTGTATCCTCTATTAATATGATCACAATGATATGAACAAATAAAACACAAAGGGAATGAGAATCCAGGAAGACCTGTGATCATAGATGATCAATACTCAAAAGAGTATTATATTATACTTATAATAGTTATGTATCATATTACTGGTCTGCTATGTTTCTAGCAGGGTCCTTAGTGCTGTTAAACAAGTTTTCACATAACTCAAAGCAATAAAATATGTTACACAAGATGGGATTTTATCTTCCTTGTAGGTCTGATATATTATAATAATATAAGATCTCACCAATTCTGATTGGTAGATAAAAGGGAAAGAATATAATAAAGTATATATATAATATATAATATTACGTTCCTGCCCCCTCTTAAATTTATTCATATTCATAGACAATTTCTAAAAGATACATATTTGAGGTAACTCTCAAGTACATAAAATGCATTTGGGAATTCCCAATTAGGCAGCCAGAAAAAGTCACCCAGTCCATGGTAAGAACTCCTAGTGTCTTTACATTTTGATCTTGCAGCCCATAGAAAACAAGAGAGGGGAAAATGTGCCAACGCCAGGCTGAGGCTCTGGAATGGGAGATTGATGGTACCAGATGAGGGAGCACGTTAGAGCATGCCAGTTAAGCTTAGATGCTCTGAAGCCAGAGCTTGGCTTAGGATCTGTGATTCATTGCTACCTAGCTCAAGGCAGAAGTCTGTACAATGAAAATAACAATGTAACTCATGGAGTTGATGTGGAGATTAAATGACTTAACAGCAATATTGAGGCCTTAGTATACTACCTGGCATTTAGTATGTCTTTTGAAAATCCTTAGTTATTATTTTCCTTGTTTGTGTTATTTTATCTATTTAGTTTTTGTAGTTGTCAAGATGATAATGTAAAATAACAAAAGTAACAAAAATAAGAAAAGTCTCTGAAAATGCAATATTAAGAAAACAATGAGTTTGGGTATTTACTTGTTTTTATTTATTATTACACTGCTGGGGATTGAAATCAGGGTCTTAAGCATGCTAGGCTAGTGCTCTACTACTGAGCTACACCCCCAGCCTCAGATCTGGGCATTTATTCTTCTCACAAGCATTTATCTGGACCTTTAAATGAAAATCTATCTCTCTGCAGAACTCTTAATAACAGAACTCACACTGCAATTCTAATGTTCAAAGAATATGTAAATTCATGGGTTTTTAAAAGTGAGTATAGTCTGATTGTCATGCATTCCCACCAGCAGTTTTGCAGGAGAAGAACAAATAATGATGTCCAATTTGATGAACAGCTTAGTCTTATCCCATCGTTTCAATACAGGTAGCCTTAGAGTTTGGTGATTTTTAGCAACTCTTAGTACATATAAGCTGTGCCCAGAGTTTCTTACCTAAAAATGATGTTAATTAATTTATACAGATTTCTCAGTCTTCCCTTCTCCCAGTCCAGCTTATATCCAAGATGAGATTTTGTTGGAGGGTCCAGAAGGAGAGGATTTGTGGTTGGTAGTGTCACAGGAAGTTGAATCTTGTGTCTTCAACAATTCTTAGGGACCATCAGGATCAATATCATCTCTAATTTGTTTCATTTTCATAGGCTGATATCTATATTATTGTATAGATGTTGGAATTTATTTTATTTCTGACAATAGTTTGTATACAGAAAAGTAAATGATTTTTAATAATAATTTCAAATCTCATGGAAGTGTGTTATTATTTATAACACTTTTATTTTTAGTTGGTTTGCTTGAATTTCCCCAGTAGTACTAGCCTAGACTTTACTGGCAGATCTAGAGCCAGCAGAAATAGCTGCTGGCTCCAGGTGGGAGCCAGCTTCCTCATCCAGTATCATCAATCTCCCAAATCTCCTGATGACTTTTGCATTCCAGGGCAGAGAAGAGGAATCTGGCAGAGTGAGATCTCCAATACTAGGAGAAGGAACCAGGACTTTAGCTCTAAATCTTTAACCCAAAGTTCATGGAAATAAGAGCTCCTCCAATAACAAGTTAACAAGTTTTGCAACTGTGACTTACAGTGAATGGGTGACCACAGCCTCAAATGTGACTGCCTTTCACAGAACTTTCTAGAACACAAACCTCTAGAGAATCTTAGTTTCATTCACATATAACCTCTGAAATTGTACAAACATACTCCCTGTCTACTAAATGTTTTTTTTTTTTTTTGCTTCTTTCTTATTTTGCTTAATTGCATAGGCCAAGAAAATGTGAAAAATAGTGATAATAGTACAGTAACTTTACTTCTGAGAGTGTTTTGTTACTGGCTAGTTGAGAGTCATACAAATGGATCTTATTTTTGTATATAGTTTATATTTATAAATGGGCTTTGATATTTCCCCAATTAGAATTTATCTTTCTTCTTGGTGTGTTTAATTTGCTCTTTTATCATTTCTATTCCCTATTGTATTAGATTTTGTTAGCAACACACACAACTTAATGGAGAAAGATAGAGTTTGTCTCACAGATTCAGTCCGCAGTTACCTGACTCCAAGTCAGAAACGTCCTGGCAGAAGATGATGACAAAATCAAAACTGCTCACTTCCTGGCAGCAGGGAAGCATGGCACAGACTAAGAGCATCAGTGAGAAGTGCGCCCTCCGGAGGCCCGTCTCCTGCGACCCGTCTGCTCCAACTGGACTCCGCCTCCCCCAAGCCGATTCAGCTATCAGCATCAGCAGATTAATCCAGCGTTGCATACCCTTGTCCCCATCGTCCAACCACCCCTGCAGCAGTCTCTTAATCCAATCAGGTTTATGAGATTAGCTGACACATCTGTACACTAGAAATCAAATTTAGAGGCTGCACAAAAAACTTTTGAGGTTCTGGTCGAAGTTCCTTGATTTTAAAAAACAACTTTAAATATTTGGAGTATTTGCTAAGAGTAACTATACGTGGCTTTAACAGAAATACAAATGGAATTGTATTACAGAATTTTCTTATCCATCATCTTATCCAATAGTGGTACCTCCATTCCTTGACGTTTCCTTTTTCAAAGAATTTGGTTCACAAACTCTGCACTGAGTGATGAACACGGCTGGGGCAATCTTCTCTGCATGGCCACAAACTCTGCCATCTTCCGCAAAATCACAGCACAAATTAAACTCAAGAACCTAGGTACCACTGTAGGTCTTTCATTATTAAACTATAGTACATTATACCCATATATTATCTTATAATAACCCATATTTACATCCCTTGGGATAAATCTTACTAGCATCATGCTACATTTGTAACAGTGCATGATTTTAGGTGCCTTTAATTAGTAGTTTGAATACTGTCCGTTTTGGGTATTTTAATCACAAGCCTTCATTTAGAAGAACAATAATTTTATGGCTTTTTGATGAAGTCATTTATCTGATATGAAAATTGGAAGTTCCCTGTTTTTGGTTTTATAAAATTTACACATGCAATTATTGAACATGGTATTTTTTTTAAATTTAAGTACAGCTCTCATACAATTGTGTAAGTTATTAACTTCTGGTTATTTATATTTTTTGATTTGCATTTTCTTACCTTTCTTAGGTCCATGGTATATAGATCAATTTTAATATAATAGAATTTGTGTATGTAGTCTTGTTAATATATTAACATAAATTTGGGTAAAATGGTAAAATATCTTTAAATTTCTTTAATTTCAATGAGTTTCGGTTTTTCTTTTCTCTAATGTTTTTACGTTTGTGCTACAATTTTTCTCTTGCATAGACAAATACAGTGGTTCAAATTCATTTTTTTCCTGTACAAATAAGCTGTTGGCAATTCTTCCTTTCTTCTATTCCCTTTTTCATTTGCTTATATGTTAATCTTCAATAATTTTCATTGTTTTTTTTTCTTCTGTGTTCTTTATATTCACTGTGTTACTTTACATAACCTATGAAACTGAATGGGTAACTTATCAATTTTGGTTTTTATTGTTTGCAGTAAAAATATTTGAGATCGTGTTATTACCATTACTTTGTAAAATATTCTGTAATTGTGGTTTTCAAGTTCTTTTAGCCTAAGAGTTTGTTAGAAAAGAATGACACAAAAAGGTCAAATGTTTCTGATCTTCTGTTGCTGAATTTGACATTTACTTTTCATTTTATTAAGTTGTGGTTTTGGGCCGGGGATGTAGCTCAGTGGTGCAGTGACTGCCTGACAAGCACGAGGCCCTGAGTTCGATTCCTAGTACCAAAATAAATACATAATGAAATAAAGTGTGGTTTCAGAGAACGGTCTGAAATACTTTTCCTCTTTGGGACTGACTATTTCTTTTTGTCTGATATGTGAATTCATTTTTTTGTGTGACATGCTCCTGGGGCTATTTAAAAGGAAAAATATTCTCTGTTGGCAGAATAGAGCTTTTAGTAAATTGAATAAATTAACATGTTATTATATTATTTAGTACTTTATGTAAGGACAAGTATTATATATACGATACTCCAAGGACCCAAAAAAGAAATGATCCCTACATTTTCTACCTACCATTCTGTCCATGCTTCTTTTTTCCGTTGCTGCGGGTTTTGGGATATTGTGGTAATTGTTACATAAAGGTTCACTGAGAAATCATTTAGTTCATAGTTTTAAAGGGACTTAGTTTCTATTTAATATTTTCCAAAATTAAATGTTATATAATTTTTACATTATAAATACTCCCTTTTTCGCTACTTGTATCTTCACCCATGATTTTAACTTTTCTGAGTCATTTTGGATATTTTAAGAACATGGATTGGGATTTATTTATGAGCTCGTATGGGATTATTGCAGATTCCTTCAAGCTGTCCTTTCTTTGTCAGTTTATTTTCATTGCCAATAGAAATGAAGATTGTTTTCAATACAACTGGAGACTATACCTGTACTTTTAACAAATCTACATAGCTCAGTGCCTATACATTAATATACCATCTTCAGAAAAACTTTTGTAGTATCCATGCTCTATAAGAAAGCTCAAAATGAAAGCAAACACATCATCTTTCTTTTTTCACCACTTTCGATTCCCAGCTATTAAGATTGCACCTGAGGCTCATCTCAGTCTATTGTTTTCAAATCATATGTACCTTAAAGTATATTTTATGAATTATCTGTTCATATCTCTATCAACTATGTGTTTTATAACATTGATATTATTTATAAAGAAATTTTGAGCTTGTCTCTGGTGTTTTCCCTATGTCAGAATTCCTATCTCTAATTTGTATTTTAATGTACTTCTTTGAATATTTAATATACTCACATAGTTCAAAATTCAGAAAGCATGTAAACCCACATAGGAAAAGGTCTGAACTTTACCTCTCTACCTTCTACCTCTCTCACACCAGATATTTTACCAAATAACCAATGGGATAAATTTTTGTGAGTGTCCAAGTGTGTATACTTCCAAAGTGTGTATACTTCTGAGTGTGTATACTTCTACTTGATCATGTGATATGGGTTACTTAATCCATATTAGGTCAGCAGATATTTAGACAGTATCCCCTGTCAGGCTCTGTGCTAATTGCTACAGATAAGGATAGCAAACAAGACAGATGTGACACTCTGCTTAGGGAGAGGAATGACCCTGCCTATCTTCCAAAGTGACAGATAAGAGCGATTAGAAGTGCTCTATAGATGTTTGGTAGATGTTACATGCACAGTCTTTGTTCCCTCTTGTTCACACATGTATTTCTCAATACTATACATATTTTTCATGTTTTTCCTTCTTTTTGTTTTGAGATAGGGTTTCACTATACAGTTCAGGTTGGCCTTTCTGTAGCCCAGCCTGACCTCGAACTTGCAGTGATCCTGAACATATTGGTGGGATAGAACTGTTCAGCATCAGGATATGATATGAAGTTTGATAGATATTACCCCCAACAGGGACTGTTCCAATTTACACTGTAGCAAACATTAAACAACAGGACTTTTCTCCATACCCTTAGCCAAAGAATCAGCTACTACCATATAGATTCTAAATCTAAAATGTGATAAATTATATCTCCCTGTAGATTTACTCTGCATTTCTCTTATGAATGAGTTTGGTTGAAAATCACTCCACATATATAAAATCCAAATTTTCTTCCTCTTCTTTATTATCATTTCAGTGGCAAATCTTTTAATTTTCCTACCTAGTTGTTGGTGTTTACCTTTTCAACACAGGGAGATATTTTTTTATTTTTTTTATTTTAAAGAGAAAAAACCAATAAAACACAATTTCAAAACAGGTTATTAGGAGAGTTACAATAATTAGTATGCATGAAGGAAATTAGAATTTAATCGGAATTCAAATAGCTTTGCCATATTGAATGCTGATCTTATTTAGGATAAATTTGGTCATTCTACATTTTCCATTGCTATTGTTATTGAACACCTGGTAGAAGATGAGGCATGAAAGAAAATTTATTCTGTCTTGATTGCTACCAAGATATCACAACATGATTTGGTTTAATAAATGATCTTTTCAGAATTCTAAAATTTCATTTTTATCATTTTATGAATGCCCATATACACTTGGACCTTTTCTTGGAGTTTTTTTTAAAATGTGGTTTAATTGCTGTGTTTATTTACACATGAGGAATATCATACGGTTTTAATTACTTAGGGTTAGGACTGGGGATATAGCTCAGTGGCATAATCATCTGTCTGGCAAGCACAAAGTCCTGAGTTCGATTCCCTGTACCAGAAAAAAAAAAATTATTTGGGCTTAATAATACATTTTAACATCTGGGGGCTGGGGATTTAGCTCAGCGGCAAAGCGCCTGCCTGGCAAGCGCAAGGTCGTGAGTTCGGTTCCTGGTACCGGAGAAAAACCAAACAAAAAAAACAAACAAACAAACATCTGATAACACCCCCATTACCCTCTCTTTACAGAATTTTCCTGAGTATCCTTGCTTGGTTTTGGTTTTTATATGTACATTATAATCAGTTTATCGCTTTCCAAAATCATACTGTTAGTTTGCTTTAAAAAAAATTGGAATTGCATTACTTGTATATATTATTTTAGGACTAACTGACATCTTTACAACACTGTTTCTGCTAATCCAAAAAAAAAAAGCAGGTTGTGTTTTCATTTTCTCAGGCCTTCTTCTGTGGCTCTCAGAAGCATCTCAAAGTTTTCTTGTTACAAGCATCGTACTTGTATTGTTAAACTGATTACTAGTCATAGTAGAAAAACAATGTCTTTCTTTGCCAAAAATGCTGGGTATCTTAATGCTCAGAAGCTATAAATACACTAGGTTGAATGGAAAAGTGGAATTAAGGATGCAGATAGAATTAAAATTGTTAATCAGCTGATTTTGAGACATGAAGATTATCCTAGACTAAGTGGACCCAGTGTAATTACAAGCCACTTGATAAGTAGAGGAAGGAGGCAGAAGAAAAATCAGAAAGCTGGAAATTCAAAAGGAAGTGGGTCTGAGGTAGCTTTGAGGATTAAGTAAGAAGACCTCAGCCAGGGAATGTGAGCAGCCTATTGACTCTGTGAAAGACCTCAGCCAGGGAATGTGAGCAGCCTATTGACTCTGTGAAAGACAGGGAGTGCATTCCCTACAGAGCCTCCCAAAGGAATGAGATCTGCTCACACTGCGTTCAGCCAGTGAGAGCCACGTTGGGCTTGTGACATTCAGAACTGTGATACAATTAATTTGTGTCATTTTAAGCTATTAAACTTGAGATAATTTGTTACTGCATCAATAAAAGTGTACTACACTAGATATTCTACCTTTTCTCATTGATAATATAAATAAGGTCATTTATTTCTTTAAGATCTCCAGATTTTGTTTGTGTAAGTGGAGGCTATTGATTATTGTGTGATAATTTGTACTCTATCACCTTACTTAATTCTCTTATTGATAATGGTTTTAAGGTGATTAGGATTTTAGATTTTTATAGTCACATCATCCATCAGCAGTCATACTTCTACCTTTCATTCCAATACACATATTTTTTTTCTCTTGTCTAACTGTGTTGGTTAGTTCCTCCACACCCAACTCAATTTATAGTGCTGACAGCGGAGACCTGAGACATCCTAATGTATACGGGGATGCTTTGAAAGTTTTTCAACAAATATTGTTTTGGACTTTCATTTGAGATGTTCATTTCATCATGTTAAGATAGTATTCATCTATTCTGACTTTATTTTTAAATGTTCATATGAAGAATAGATAGATGTTGACTTGAAAAATGCTGTTTCAGCATTTATGGAAATGATGTTTCTTCTTAGGCCTATTCATTTTAGATATTATTGAACTATTCTTTCCCTTTTGGGATAAATACCACTTGGCAAACAAGCGTAATTATCATCATGTGCTACTGACGATAAATTAGGAATTTTGTTTTATATTCATAATGAGATTGAATTGTAGTCTTCTTTTCATGTATGAATCTTTTCTGGTTTTAAAACTATTATATTTACATCACTGAATACTTTTTAGTCTTTGACAGGGTCTAAGGTATATAGTGTGATATGTTTCAAAGATTAGCCATCCCCTTTGGGTCGCTGACAGTTTTATGTCATTTGTTAACATCTGTCATAACTGAAGTCTCTGAATTAAAATATTTTACTGCTACTGATATCTATTTATTTTTCCTTGTAGCTGTTGTAATTTCCATTGTACTCATTATGTTGTTAACTTTTTCCATAGATTTCCTAACTGTTGGGTCTCCTTTGTCATGAATGGCAGGCACTGCTCAGCTTCCCCTTTTTGAATTACTGCCTTAAGAATCTGAATTTGTACTTGACAGAAAGGAAAATTGTAACTGCTTCTTTTTGAGGCCTGTGCTTGTCCTTGCTCGCATTTTTATTTTTCAAACTTTCTACATGACTGTGGAAGTCAGTTCTTTTGTAAAGAGTGTACTATGAAGTTTTGCTTTGAAACGTCTTTCTTCAATGAATTATCTACTTACATTTGATAAGATTATGGTTGGTTTTAATTGTCATTTTAGTTTATGCCATTCTTTCTAATTTTGTTGCTTTCAAAACAGTTCACTCTGTCATTTTTAAAGTTTGATTATATGTCCTGGTGTTTATGCTTACAACTTAGTGTGTAATCTTACACAAAACAGTTAACGCTTCATTTTTCAGACAACATATATTAATTCATACTATACTCAATAATTATTTTAGTGTCTCCTTTTCCTGTCATACCCTTGCCTTTACTCTTAGTTTCAGATATACAATATAAAGATGTGCTATTTTACTTTGAATTTGGGATTATGGGCATTTCTCAACTTTAAATGAGGTAATGTCCTGATAAACGCATCATAAGATAAAAATGTCAGTCAAATATTCATTCAGTTCACCCAACACACCAAGCAACACAGAGAAGGAGGGAGGAGGGGAGAAATGAAGGGAGATAGGAAGAAAGACAAAAGCAGAGGGCAAAAGGAGAGGGAGGAAGGGAGGAATAAGATGAGGCTGGAGATGAATATTTCAAAAGCTAATAATTCTTAAATTCCAGTGGATGATATATGTAAGTATTCCTTGAAATTTTTGACTTAGTTTTTGATAATTCTAAAATAAGACTGTGGGACTAAATAAAAGGTACTAGTATTTCTACTGCTGAAAATGTATTAGCACCTTATTTCTATGACACTGTGTTAGACATGGGAAGTCTTTGCATTCATGTTCTTTGCCACAGTGCTTGGTAGACACTGTTTTATCAACTGCTTCCATCAAAGGTTACTTTGAAGGCTAAGTTAATGTGTTTTACATACAAAGTCTCTTTATTTTTTATCTAGCTTCCTAGTAAATTACTCTTTATTGGAATAAAAGATGAGTACATTTTCTTCACTACTCATTTTTAACCACTGGATCATTTTTTACCTGTAACAATTTATAAGTTCAGGATTTTTTAGACCTCAAAAATGGTTTATAATTCATAACTTTAAATATTTGCTTCGTTTTGTTATTCTAACTTTTTCATGGCTGATTGCAGGTATGCATATTACTTCCAAATCAGTCCTTTTAATTGATCATTTTTCTTAATTGTGTATTCCTGATACAAATACATTTTCCTATTTAATTTCATTTACTTTTTTCATTGTCATCTTTTGTTTTGAGAATAGTTGATTTTACAGTGAATCTCTTGCAATCAGTATAGTTTATTTAATAGTTTTAGGGGTTTTTTTTTACACATTTTCCTAAGTTCTACAAGCTGGTAATTTTTATTGTTTTTACATCCTTTGTCATGGATATGTTTCCTTTGTACCTCGAGTTGATAGAAAAGGTAATCGTATAATGTTTTTGAACTTAGAAAGAACATCCCCCTTCTTCAAAAAAAAAAAAAAAATGTTTTCTTTGCATGGATCTTCTCCTGGTGTCTTCATGCATTATTTAATCATTGAAGGTGAATTTTGCCTGCATCAAATATTAGCCAGGAATATACGTTAGAGAGAGAGAGAGAGAAAATAATACTGTTCAAGACAGGTTGAATTCTTCTCATGATCAAGGATTCAGCATGTGACATTTCCCCGTGCAGCAGAGATGAGCATCAGTCAGTCTTTTCTCAATTCAATTCAAATCCTCTTTTATGCTACAACAGAGAAAGTGTTACTTAGGGCTGTGGATTGTCCCTGTGATTGCTAATTCAGTCCCAACTCTTTAGCTTCCTGGAATCATACTGAGTTAAGTAAAACTCATGCCAGGTCTATTGCTATTTCTGCTGCCTAAAAAAGGGAGGTGGGCTTATATCCTAGCAAGCCTTTCATTTTCTATACTTTTCTATGTGTGCACGCTTCTTGGGACTGAAATTTGCTAATGTGATCTGTACATAATCAGTGACTGGCTTCTTTCTACGTGCTTCACTGTATAAACCTTCTGAGATCCAGCTGTCCAGATAACTTGGAATCTGGGGTTTTAGATTAGGTGTCTTCCAGTGTCACCAAACATGATGTCTGTCTTCATTCATATTTCTTCTTGGGGCTTAAAAATGACTTATGGAAGACAGAGGGGAAATGTGGATTTGATATTCCAATGTCCAATTATTTTTCTTCTGATTTTTGATTTATTTTTAATGAGGGTACGTGAGTTCTGCAAGAAGATTTTTATAATTGTTAACAGAAGACTTATACCCAGGGGTTTGACATATTTAAAACATCTTACTCTTATCTTCATACAAAAAACTTTATATACACAATTTATACCAGACTAGATATGTTTTTTAAAAAATTACTTTTTCCTCATAACTTCAAAGAAAACATTTCAGTTGTTTCCTATTCTTGAACATTAATATATGAAAATATCAACCCAGCCTCAATTTTTCTTCATATGTGACTGTTTCTTCTTATAGAATGATTTTATTGTCCGTTCCTTAGCATAAGAGTTCAATATCTTCATCAAATTATGCCTCTATTACTCTTTATTAATTCATGCTATGTGTCCAGTAACCCCTTTCAATAAGTGTGACAATACCATCTATCCCATGTGTAGTACAACAACCACTGTTAATTTCCTGTCCCCTTGTCTGTAATTCACTATCACTTGTGGTGTTCTTGTGCTGTTTTGTAAATGGATGTCTGTTTGTTAATATGTTTTCATTCTTTTATTTAAAAAATTAAAAATATGATGATGTCATTCATAGAGAGGTGGAGTGTATGTATCTCATGCAAAATGTGGGCACATCTGTGGAAGACATGACTTAGATTCTTGGTATTATATCACAAAAATGCCTTCAATATCTACCTTGTTCTCTTTAAACATTAGTTCTTGAAAGCGAAAACTCCCCGGGGAAGGGTGCACGTGTATCTAGGCACTGGTGGTTTGAGAAGACCCAAGTAGCCCCCGGCTAAACCATGTGGAGAAGCCCTGAGACCTCTTCATGGACGGTGTGATGCCTGACCAACTTGGTGGCTACAGCTGTCATATTAAGGTCACTGAGCTGGAACCATCTGGGAAAACATAAGAGACTGTTATGGTTTGTGTCTGGGTGTGCTCGGCAAAGCCACATGGGGTCAGGGGAAGCAGGCTTTTAGAGTTTGACCGATTATGGGTGTGAGAGCTACACAGCTCAGGGGCAGATCGTTTTGCATATGTAAGGGAGAAAAAGAGGCAGCTTGCCGCCCTTCCTTCCTTTTGCGCTTGCTGTTTTCGCTGTGTTCCAACACCACGAACTGCTGCCCTCTGCCACGTGCCGCTCTGCCTCGGAGTCAGCCAAGTACGGACTGAAACCTGCACAAACTGTGTTCTAAATAAACCTTTCCTTCCTTAATTTGGGGCGACAGGTATTTTGTCTCAGCAACGAGAGAAAAGTAACAGAGACAGAGACTTGAAAAAGAGTTGCTGCAGATCTTTTGATTTTGGAGGTGACTTCTGATGCAATATTAGATAAATGAAAAATATGCATATTAAAATCTTTCCTTCTTTTGGATAAAGATTTCTTCTAAATGTCTTTAAATATTTTTTCTAATCCAAGCAAGTTTTTCTTGAGAAATCTTATACATGTATTGTTTACATACATTGCCATTCTTATCATTTTCTCACTAAACATTGTTATTTTTTAAATTTTTCTTTACAAAGTGTGTGATCTCATCTATCTTACATGTGTCTAATTTTCTTGCTTCATAGCATTAGGGGTTGTTAATTTTCTTGACTCTTACTGCATGAGTTTCAGTGTCTTGTAATTCAGCTTTTAAGTATTTTTATATTTTATATTTCCCTTCAGTTTTTTCCTGAATTTCTCAATAACTCCTATATTTTATATGATTACTTGTTTCATATAAATTCCATTCTTTTTAATTTCCTTAAGAATGGAGATAAGTTTTTAAAAATATTCTTTACTTTCCAAAATCTGCTTCTAAAATTTAATTTTCGAGGCTTTCTGAATGTTAACTTATCCCGCCTGTGTTTTGTGGCATATTCTGCACACCAGAATTCTTACATTTAATCATGTTTAAATGTATGCATGCAGTGCCTGTTCTTGCAATGTACAGAGAAATTGTGTGAGTAGATTCTCTTTTTTAGCCTCCCTCCTTCATAAGCTGTCCTTAGAACTACCTCTCTATGGCTCCAGCTGGAGAACTAAATACTTATTGTTTGGGGTTTTGTTCATTTCTCTGGTTCGCTCTTTACCGCTATGTCAGAAACATAAAACAGTAGAAGTTACGAATGTTTTGGAACAGCAAACAACTAACAGATGAACTTTAATCTGTAAATTGTAAATCTGTCACATCCTCTCTACAAAAGGTGTGGTCAGTTCCTTGCGGTTAAGTAAGAGTATCCATCTCCCGGTCGTTACATTTATCTGTTCTTCCAGCAGCTTTAGCCTCTCAGATGTCTTACGGTTCTTGCACCAACATCTGTCCACTCCTTGCTCACTTTCACATATCATTTGTCATGAGGCCGCTTCTGTTTCAGAAGCCCTGTGGAGAGTTACGATGACACTGAGCCTAAGTCCAATTCCACGCTGTCCTTGGAAGTAAGAACATATTTCAAGCCTCATGACTCTCGCCCCACCTCACTTCATGGCTTCCCGTGTCCCCAGTCCTTGTCTTTCAAAGCTAAGTGTTCTGGTCAGGATGATTTACAACTCTGCCATTTACTGTGTTGAAAATAACATTATATTCACTATTCTGGAGAAGTTCAAACTCAGAGTGGTCTCCATTTTGTTGTGTCAAGAGGTAGTCCAAGATTCGTGGTTTTACTGGAAATTGTCTTTTCCCTTCTGCATCCATTGTGTAGATTTGTTGAATTTAGGAAAGAGAGCTTCACCAGTGTTCAATCTCTATTTCTCTGTCCTGAAAAAACCCCAACCAGTGCATTTTAGCCTGACAGATTTGTGATTATTTCTTTCTTCTAAATTTGCATACGCTGCCAAGAAGCTTACGGGCTTCCAGGAATTTTTATTAAGAATTTCAGATATTCCAGCAAGGAATTTTATCTCTGCTAACAAGATCATGGATGTATAGCTGGAAGTAAGCAGCCATCTCATTTTACACTCGCCTGCTGCTCTATAAATACATGTAAAACATCCCTTTGCGACCAAATGCACAATTCAATGAAATTGTGTTGCCTCAGTTCTTTAAGTGCCTTGTGTCAAGAGGGGAGAGTAAACCTTTCCCGATTGGCATGTGTCAACCATCTTGAGCTTCATGAACATATTTGGTGATAAGAGAGTTAGCGACTTTTGAGACTCACAGACAAAGACATCTATTGAATCTACTGCAAGAGACACTGTGTTCACCCTTTGAGTTGTGACCTGTCTCTGTCCTTAAGATTCAGCTTTAAGACAGGCTGTCAAAGATAAGACAGGGCTGTGAGAGAGGCCCTGCTACAAGGCACCTCAGGTAAGGTTTTAATAGCTCTCTGTGCTTGAATAAGAATCCTCCTGATGCCTAGTTTTTTCTCCCAGTACAATGAAGTAATATCTTCATATTTCTAAAATGACACTTCCATCTGGGAGAAATAATAGTTCAGTGCATTAATTGATGCCAATTTCACATGGAACAATTTTATGGAAAGCACTTAGTTCTGATTTTCCAGGTCTAAATGAATCATGTAACTGTTCTTAGTTCACCAAATAAAAAGCTGTCTGTACCCATAAAAAAAGGAAGGAGAAAATAGCCATGGATTCTACGTAAGAGGATGTGTGTAAGCAGTTAAGGTTGGCATTTGTTTTCTCTCCTGTTTACAAATATATTGGGTAGGTACTGAAATAAAATATATACCACTACATTAAACTAATCCTACCTGGGAGGTAACAGGCAGTGATTGGTGCTGGCTGACCCAATGACGGCAGAGTGAGATAGATTAGGAAGATATGAGATGGCTGATAAATTATATGATAAACAAACTGAAGGGATGGGCTCTCTGCTTTTCATTTTTCTTCTTTCTACAAATTTTCTCATGTTTCTCCATAGATCACAATAACATTCCTTGCAATGCGATATTGAGTATTTATATCTCTTCTCTAAGCTCATTTTTCTTCTACACTGCTCAGTCCTGACACTGAGTGATATCTCAGTGGTGTCCCAAGGATTATCAGTCAATCACAAACATTCAACATTCATTGAAAACCCAGTATGTGTTGTTAACTATACCATCCATTCTGGGGTGGTTCAGATAAAAGCAGAATATCAGCCCTTGATCTAAGATAAGAACAAGGAGAAAAAGATGAAATAGAATAAAGGACATGATTCACTGGAGTTTCCAAAGGTTCATTCCAGGTTTCTCCTCTCTCTCTCTCTCTCTCTCTCTCTCTCTCTCTCTCTCTCTCTCTCTCTCTCTCTTTCTCAGGAATTTCATCTGCTTACAGAGGCATTTTAGTTCATGTATTATACAAATAGAATTGAGTGCCTCTAATGTGTCACATGCTGGGCAAGAAGCCAAGAATTCAAATAATAATACTTGTTCTTTGTCCTGAAAGAGTTTATAGTATAGCGGTAAAGATGAACGCATAGTCATTACACAGTAAATCATTGCTTGCAAGTTCACAGGGCACAGAGTGTGGGTATCTAAGCCTACCTGGAGGGTAACAGAATATGCTGCTGGAGGAGCTGATACTTGTACAGGTTTAAAGTATAAAGCCTGGGTAAGAGAAAGAACACATCATAAGCAGAGTGGACATGAGCATAAACAAAACAAGGAGAAACTGCCCGTGTCCAGCGTTGCTGAAGCCAAAGGTGGAGTCAGAGGGGAGTCCGACAGAGCTTGATTTCCATGCTAGGAAACTGGGCTTGTAGCCTCTGAGCAAAGGAAGCCACTCGTGGGATTTAAACAAGAGAATGACAGGGTCAGATTTCTATTTTACATTTATCTGATGGTTCACTGACAGACTGATTTCAAGAGAACAAGACTAGGTTAGAAAAAAAAAAATGGTTCATAGACTCTTTCCGTGGTCAGATTTCAAGATGATGAGTGTGTCATCCAAAGTTATATTTGCAGATGAAGAGAAGGAAGACAGATTTGCAAAACATTTAGGTAAAGCTGGAAAAACTTGGTCATACTTGGAGCTGGCATGAGAGACAGCAACGTAAAAACTAACAATGTCTGTACTCTGTGAAAGTCAGAGCAATCTACTTTGGTTGTCACTGAAGGGCCCAGCTATCTACCCCTAGTAAGTACCTTTGTCTTTTTTGGTGAACAGTTTAGAGGTAGGAGTACTTGTATGACTGTCATCAATATTTACAAATCCAAAGAAACATTTCATTAATATGAAATTTGAGAAGCAGCCACTGGAAACACCTAGCCCAAAGCACCTCAACTCTTCTTGAATGCTGTGAGCAACTTGACCCCGTCTTCTGCAGTGCACAAGTGAGGGGTCTCTGCATGTGCTCCAAAAGAGGGTGCTACACCCAGGAAAACAGATGCACAGCATCAAATGACTTCAACTTGTCTTCTCTGTGAGCCAGGATGTCTATTACTGTGTGTCTTCCCACCACAACAATTGTTCACTCTGCTTCAAAAAAATGTATGTGAAGGGAAAAAGGCTTTGAATCTGCTGCCAGTAGAGCAAAATGCATTTCCTGGAGTCAGCTACTCCAATATGACCCATGAGGTTTTGAAGCAGTCACACATAGACATGAAACGTAGAACGTTTCCCCTTTCACTCCCCAAATCTTCATTTTGTCCACTGGACAGGAGATTGGGAAATACAGTTGTTTTCTTCAAACTTTTGTTGGCTGTAGAGGGGGGTTATCGACTTCCCTGTGTTCTGTACTATCCGTGCATCTCTGCTTCGTTAATATACTTTAAGTAATATTAACAACAGTGGTAATATTTCATACCTAGAAAATATAATTGCAAATTTATAAGTCATGAATTAAGGGGTAGTTCTTCCAGTAGAAAACATCTGTAACCTTTAAAAGTATCATTAACAATGTATAGACTAACAGTCTGAGACAAAAGCTATAAAACATCCAGAGAGATGACACAAATTGGTGCCGTAATTAGGCCCAAATCAATAAAGCTGTAAGAAATAGTTACCTGAACGTGGAGCAGAACTTCTACAACTCATCGAGGAAAATAGAAAATGCCTTTTAAGCCCGACTTTTAAAGCCATAGCATGATGATTGGTAGTATCTACTTCAAATATAACAAAAGGAAAAACAAGCCTCAGGATGCATAATCAAAACTAAAACAACAAATGGTAACGCAACAAAAGCCACAACTAAGAAAATAGTTTTTATAATAGGCTCTCAGACAGAATTTTAAGAGGAAAATTACTGCGCTATCTTCCAAATTAAGTAAACATGGCTACTTGTGTGGCACTAAAACTCATCATATGCACAGCATGCTTCTAGTTTGTATCTTGATGATTACTGAACTATTGTAAACAAGCATGCCAGGAAGAGTATGTCAAGAATGATGTACTTATTTTGTAGAACTAACCAAGAAAACATGCTGCTAATGAAAGTAACATTGTGAAGAGACAAATTCATTTCCCCATTGATGTGTTGATGGACTGTGTTTATAGTATTTTAGTTCTTTACTCAGAATCACCATGTAAACAGGCAACCATTCTTAACCAGTTCTATTTCTTCCCTTTTAAGAACTTTGTCAATATGGAGAAGAACTAGGAGCTAGCTTAAACCTGTGCTGCTTAGAAAACCCAAAATAATGCTTACTTGGATCAATAATATTAAATATTTGCATGCAAGGTTGAAATAGATTAATAAAATTTTCTCACATAAAGTAAGATGATTTTTAAATATTAGCTTTTCTTTATTTTTCATGCTCTGAGAGCAGATAATAAGTTATACCTGCTGTGAACTATTGGCCTTTTATTTGCTGGCAGAAGGTGGAGGAAGGCAGCAAGAAAGAACCTGTGAAGAGCGAAGTCATTCAACAGTCACCTCCTTCAAAGAGCAGCCTCATTTTTATACTATTGTGCTGTGTAACTGTTATAATTATTTATATGTGTCATGGTGCAAAAAGTTCAGAAAAAAATTGATTAGGTTATGGGTGTTAGCTTTCAAGATGTGTGTGAATGTCTGTCTCAACTTGACTTTAATATTCTGATTTATCTTTGTTCCCAACTAATATTTTTGTCTTGGCTTTGAATCATAGGTATTGCTTGGAAGAATGTTCTTTTGTCTCTCTGTGGCTCCCTGAAAGAGACCATACAATGCCTACACTATGATTTAGTATTATTCTACATAGAAGAATCTGTCTTAGAGATCTCAACTGAGTAAGAACTTAACTTTGTAGCTCCCAGTGATCTTATACATAGGAATTTAATCACAAGGTTCATTCAAAATAAATGCGCTTACTCACTCTTAGCCTTTATTTTCACACAGAAAAATATGGAGGTATAACCAATTGGCAATTACAGTACCTTCTGCCTTGCTTTGGAGTTCAGCTCTCCTCTCCTGGGTTGGCCATGTGGCCAACTAAGGTTCACTGGGGTGCAGAGTCCACTGAACTGGAAGCAGCAGTTGGCAGAAACAAATTTGCAATTTAAAAAGTTGCAATTAATAGGGAAAATACAGGTACCAGAAATAATATTCAGGAATAACATTTTTAACCATGAAGATCATTAGAACATATTTACAGTGTTAAAGACTCGAAGTGCTTTTTAAAACTTGGAATAGGTCTTTTCCCTGATTAATAACCTCCAGAGCTTAGAATATAACACCTACTCTGTTTTGTGTGTCAAAAGCCCTGTGTAACCTTGGCTTTCTTATGTACAAAGCTTGCCTATCACTCACCACACTCCAGGCACATTGACTTTCTTTTCATGCTCAAACCTGGAAGTATATTCCAGCCTAATATTGTATCCATGGGTTCTAGGATGCTCTGTCTAGAATACTCTTTTCTCGATGTGTTGGGGTTTTTTTGTTTTTTCATTTTACTTATTACATTTTAACATTAATTTGCTTATTTGTTTGTCTCTTGTTTCCTTTCTTTCAGGATCACAAAAGTTCTGTCAGTCTCCTCCGATTAGAAGTTAAACTCAACTTTACCAGGGAATATGGTCCATTATAATTGTCACAATGTTTCCCTTCATTATTCTCATTTTCCTTTTCAACGTGACTTTGATCCCACCCCTCACATCTAAGCTGGTCTTGAGTCCATGGAATATAAAGCAAATGAGGTTGCTCTATCCCAATTCTAAACCTCAAAAGACCTTACAGAATCCATGTATTTCCTCAGATTTCTGCCTAACTCTTAAAGGAACAAACCCTCAAGCCCAGCCTCATAGATGGGTCAACCAGTTTTTGTCATGAACCCGCAGACACGTGAGAATGCTCAATTAAAACACAGATGATGAGTTGCGTCTATAGCGGGAGGATAGGAACTATAACTGTGCTCCACAGTACTCACAAATATCTAGATAAAAATATCATGTTTTTTAAATGTTGACCCACAAAATTTCCATTATCCAAAGAACTGATAGATGGTTAAACATGTCACCATTTCCTCCAAATTTTTGACACTCCCAATATTACTAAATGTGATAAAATGGCACTATAATTTTCATGAGTGCAGAAGGAAAACATTGCTTCTAGACAAAAATTTAGATCTAAACACCACAATTTCTTAAGGTTCTTCATTTACCTTGGCCAAAACACTGTATCTTTAAAACAAACATACTAATTGCCTAGGATATCAGATGAATAATTATTTTTTATTCAACTAAAGTATGTTGAACATAATTTAACTGTCAAGTAAACTGGTAGACATCAGGTACAAATATGTGCTAAAAATAAAATATCATGTTTTCTCTCTTAATGTTCCATATTACCTGATAGGATGCTAAACATGAAAATAAATAATTACATTTAGAAGAGTGTTATTTTAGCATCATAAGTACAGAATAGTTGCAACACAAAGGAAGGTTAATTATTCAACATTAATTTGGTAGTGAAACTC
The DNA here is from genome assembly GCF_000276665.1 of Chinchilla lanigera. NCBI lineage: Eukaryota > Metazoa > Chordata > Mammalia > Rodentia > Chinchillidae > Chinchilla > Chinchilla lanigera. Next base: position 16,747,760 of record NW_004955404.1, on the reverse strand, counting down.
TTCACAGAGGCTTGACATTTAAATGTTTATGTATTTCCCCAGTAGAAAATATGAAGAAGGAATTAAAAGGAGAAATGGTGTAAAAAATGCTTGCTGAGTACCCTAGTAAGCCAAGGGAATCAGGCAATATTTGAAAAGAAAATATCCTGACTTTTGTGGCAATATTTGAACTATCAAAGGAACATGTAAGGGCCAGGGATATAGCTCAGTGGCATAAGTGCCTGCCTGGTAAATGCAAGGTCCTGAGTTCAATTCCCAGTACCAAAACAAAAAAGAACATATAACAGGGATCACATGAAAGTTATATGCTAGGTTCTGGTTAACACATGTAGCCCTTGACCCCACCATCAAAGGATTGCCATTTCACTTTTTGTTTTAGTTTAACTTCCACTATTATGCTACTACAGAACAGAACCTTAGCAGGATTACTACCTGAGAGAAATGAATTAAATTTCATGAAGAAAAAGGAGCTACAGCATCTTCCAGATTGCCTTACAACATGGAAAAACCAGAAGCTTTCATACTCCCAAACTACAGCTAAGGTGGGGAAGAAGAAAGCCCATCTCTGGACCAGTGGCTAGATGAGTGGGTTAAAGCACAACACCCACTTTGCCGGCCTGCAACAGTCCCTTTTCAGCAGTATGTAGACAAAGAGTTTGTGAGCACTATCGAAGGACCAGGAGAAACTGTTTGACTGCTCTATGAATTAGTACTAACATTTATTTAGATTAGATTAGACACTTATGGTACATTGAAAACAAAGTGATTAAAAACACATTTTCTCAGATCTCATTTGTGGCCTATAGGACTTTCAGACTTGGCAGTTGTGTGATCTTAACAAATATGGTTTTAATAATAAATTAAGGTTTAATTTATGGATTTTCCTTATTGGATTATTCAGAAATTAGTACCTGTTTGGGGAAGATCTTGTTGCATGGAAATTAGTGTGTGGGGACCAGAACAAGGTTAATGGATTTGGGTGTTTACAATGCATTTGTTCGCTCAGTTCATCAGAAAGGCAGCGGACAGCCTGCAAAGGAAACTATACCACTGCACAACAAGTCAGTATTCATTAAAATATTTAGTCAAAACAATCAGTTCAAAGTCCTATCAAATCTTCAAAGAGGGTCTGTGAGACCCTGAGCCCAACCGCATAGCACTAAAATATGAGACCAAAGAGATTCAGTGCTCTAATGTCATACTTCTAGCATAAGCAAATCACACTTATAATAGTGTCCTCTGGCAATGAATGCAATTTCTCAGCTTTGCCATAGGACCTCTGACTTCTTTGTAAAAATGTAACAATTATATTCTCTTGAATATAAGCAATAGCCATGAGTTTAGATTGGATGTGAATGGATCAGAACCTCTGGACACTGGTTGGTATTTATAAGGCTTACAAAGTATCTGTGTCCTACAACCTCCCCTTCTTTGGGGCTATCACATCACATGTCAAAGGACTGGACCTGTTGTAGCCAACCTTCCATTTATCAGCTGCAACCCTGGAGTGTAGGGTTGAAAATGAAAGGTTCTTTCAACTGAAATTACATAATTCTCAAAATGCAGGGACAACAGCAGAAAAGTTACAGGTAAAACTTCAGAAAAGGCAAGAAGGAAGCTGCCCTCCAAAAGTAAGTGGAGCACAGAGCAACCCCGGGAGAACAGTCTTCACCTCCCTATTATCTTCCAGCTCTTCCAGGCACACCTGCATTTTCCAATCTTGCATTCTGTAATCTGTCTTAGAGTCTTTCCAATAATCTCACACTAAAGAAGTGATTCTAATGAACAAACTAAAAGTTGAATCCCTATGGATCTCCACCATGAGCATCCAGCTGGCAGTCTTTGGAATCACGTAAAAGGGTACAAGAACATGCTTGTTAAGTATCTGGTATCTTGAGTACACAAAACCAGGAAGAGACAAACTCTACTCTAGACTTTTTACACTGACAGTGGAGAAAATTAGGTCATACTACATAGTGACAGCTAGTGTCTAGTTCAAAAAATTTGTAAGAAACTTCTATGCTTTGCCTTGTGTCAGTCAGAGTAGGCTAAGTGATGTGACAAAAAACATCAAAATTTGAAAAGCTTAGCATCCTGAGAGTTTGTCACTCAAGCAAATCTTCTGTTTAGGCAGTTGTCTTGGACAGATAGCCTGTAAATAATAGCTCAGGGGCAAAAGCTCAGCTCATCAGTGGCTCCCTTTGCCCCAGATATTTAATTCCCTTATTAAATCCTCTTTATCTAGGCAGGAAAGAGAGAGAAAGAAAATGAGAAAGAGGTTCCACGAGTTAAGACAGTGCTTGCTTCTGACCCCAAACAAAAACAGTTAAGGCTGAAAAAGATTTTGAGCTACAAAAAGCTCTCAATTCTCCCTGAACAAAAATGACTAGATTCAGGGTACAGTTATCCCATGTGTGATTTCAGATGATATTATAGTTGCCAGAGTCATAGAAATGAGAGAGAAAATACATAAGCCAAGCTTAAGATATGTATCTTGGAAACAATTTTGGCTATCATCACTGACACATGAAGCCTACTTGGAAGTTTATAAGGGAATTGTATCACGAAAAGAAACCCAAGTCCTGGACTTAGTCCACCTTTGATGTGGCAGTCTTAACATATATGTTGCCCTGTCAAATTTTCACCAGCAAAAAATGGGCTCTGAAATCTGTGTGGCCACTAAAGTGAGCACAGTTCTCAGCATCAGTATCAGAGGTGACCATAGAACGCAATAGAGAAGGAAGCATAAACTGAAAGTGGAAGTAAGAACCAAAACATACAACAGATATTGTGAAATAGGAAGAAATTGTTCAAAAGAAAGGGGAACTAGGAAAGGGCAAGGGGAAAAGGGAAAAATGACAAAAGATAAAGTAGAAACAAGGCTCTGTAAATAAGGGGAAGAAGGATTGAAGGGAGAGGAGGGGAATGGGAAAAAAGAATCAAGATGTATCAGGTACAAATTCCCTGTGATGAATGTGATCATTATATACATCTAAATTTTACCAATAAGCTTAATCATGGAAAAGGAAGCATCTCTCAGATGGTGGAGTTTGTGTTCCCAGAGAAAAACAAGTAGGTAGTGTCTCTAAAAGAGCACAATTAACTTGTAACCCAGCACTTTCCCCACTCTTTGGGGAAAGATTTGGTAACTTTTATGAGCCAGTGATTGACATTTGACCTCTATCTATATTCACGATTTACTGCCGTTATCAGTCACTCATCCATGTCCATGTAGGGTACAGTATGGAGCAGATAAATGACCTTTGTATTTCTAAAGGAACTGGATCGAGATTCCACGTTTTGTTGTGATGCAGATGATTGGACCACATCTAACAGTAGCAAACTCCTGAGTACCTGTTTTTTGTGAAGTCTTAGGTTAACTCAGGGTGTGGCTGGAAGGAGTGAGGCAGATTCTGGGTCACCTAATGAGGAGGCTGTCCCAATTGCAGTGATGGGCTTCCTGTTCACCAAATTATTGTCCTTTTCCACTGCACACAGCGAGTCGCTTTCTCCCTTTTAAATAGATATAGCTCTGTGACTGGCTTCTGGTCAATGGGAAGGGCCCATCTATTTCTGGAATATAGCCATGCACAATCCTCATGATGAATGATCTTGATATTCTCCACTGACCACTAGGATGTAGAAATGCAAGAAGTCTTCTGTCTTGGTTACTTTTTTCTCATTGCTGAGACAAAACACTTGCTGCCCAAAATTAAGGAAGGAAAGGTTTATTTTGCTTACAGTTTGTGGAGGTTTCAGTCCATACTTGGCTGGCTCTGAAGCAGAGTGGCACATGGCAGATAGCAAATGTTCGTGGCAGCAGAACACAGAAAAGACAACAAGGGCAAAAAGGGAGGAATGGCAGCAAGCAGCCTCTCTCCCTCCTCACATTGTAAGCAGGCTGCTCCCACCCAGGGGGCATGTACCACTTACATAATCTCCATGCCCTCCTCTTCCACAGGCACAGGATGTATACAAAGTAAGCACTCTGGCTCCCTGCTGAGTCACTTAGCCAAACCTCTAGACTCTCCAAGTTGATATGATGTATCAGCGATAATAATCCACCCCTTGTCAATTTGACAATCAGACACATTTCTTTAAACCAGTTTCCAGATACAAAGTCATTATATTATGTTAGGACCATAGGGGCTGGGGATTCAGCTCAGTGGCACAGCACCTGCCTGGCAAGCGTGAGGTTGTGAGTTCAATTCCTGGTACCAGAAAAAAAAAAAAAAACTACATCAGAACTGTAACATTTCACCCCCTAAAGACTCAGGTACATGCCTTTATGCAAAAGGCATTTAGTCCATCTGCAAGAGTTGCCAAAGTCCTAACAGTTTCATCATTGCTGAAAAGTCCAAGGTCTAAGTCTCCTCCAATATGTAAGGCAAATTCTTTAGTTACAAGTCCCCGTACAAATGAAAAGTTAAACACTTCCAACATTCAATGGCACAAAATAAGCAGTACCATTCCAAAAGGTACAAACAGGGGGATACAGAGCACTGGGACAAAAGCAAATCCAAAACCCAGCAAGGCTAACATTATGTCCTGTAATTCCACATCCAGCATTTAAAGCAACTTGTGGCACATTGTGAGCTCCAAAGGGCTTGCATGAGTCCATGCCTATTGCACTTCTGGTGGTTATAACTTCCACAAGTTCTCTCTTACGCCTGCTTTGCTCCCTCCTTGCAGCTTTCTTCAGATGATCCATGGTTGCAGCTTTCCCAAACTTCTGAGGTCTCCAGTGCACCTTTTGCTTCACACTCACAGCTCCACACACTGCCCTCTTAGCAGCACACTGCCTGGCCTCCCAGGCCTTCTGAAATCTGGGTGGAAGCCTCTTGACCCTCAGAACTCTTGCATTCTCTATGCACCTAAAGCCAGGGCCATGTGGATGATGTCAAGGTCTGCTGCCACCTGGAGCAGTAGCCAAGCTTTTCTCTCTCTTGGCCATAGAGGTCGGGTGCCTGGATTGTTGGACACTCTGAATCCAGTTCCAAGGAACAAATTCTTTATGCTGCCACCATTCTGGAACCAGGTGCAGTAACCTCTGCCATTCTGGGACATGGTGCTCTGTGGCTTCCTTCTCAAAGCAAGGGAGGCTGAGGCAGGAATTCCTTGAAATTTCTTTTGCCAGATTAATCAGTCTGCTGCTGCCCTTAATCTCAATCTTAGGCAAAGTCTCTGGACACAAGCAAAATGCAGACAAACTTTCTGCCAAGCCATAACACACATCGTCTGGAGTTCAACAACCAATGCAGTTCTTCTTTCCAGCAGAAACATTGTGAACCCTGTCTTTACTGGCAGGATTTCTATCAGCCTTCTGGTATTCTGAGCTCCGACCATAATCTCCCAAACAGAGCAGCAAAGGCATTCAGCTCTACTTTTTCAGGTGGCAACTCCAAACCTTTCCAAACACTTCCCACAATCCATTTCCAAAGGCTTTTGAATCACCACGTGGTCAGGTATAGTAACAGCAAGGACCAAATTCTGTCTTGGTTACTTTTCTCTCATTACTGATACAAAATGGCAAATGCCCAAAATTAAGGAAGAAAAGGTTTATTTAGCTTACAGGTTTTGAAGGTTTCAGTCCATACTTGGCTGGTTCTGAGACAAAGTGGTACATGGCAGAGGGCAAATGCTCATGGTGGCAGAACACAGCAAAACAATAGGAGCAAAAAGGGAGGAATGGTGGCAAACAGTCTCTTTTCCTCCCTTACATTGTAAACAGGCTACACCCATCCAGGGGATGTGTAGCACTCACATAATCTCCATACCCTCCTCTTTCACAGGCTCAGGATGTATACAAAGTAAGCACCCTGGCTCCCTGCTGAGTTACTTAGTCAAACCTCTAGACTACCCAAGTTGACACAATGTATCAACCATAACATCTTTACAAAATCTTTTCAAAGATGGCACAGACTCATCCTAATTCTCTGAATGACTATGTTTTCCATGGATAGCCATGCAGACTCCATGTAAGTAGAAAATTTTAGTAGGATTTATTAAGATTTAGGGATTTGAGCTGGACATGGTGGCACACACCTATAAGCCCAGCACTCGGGAGGTTGAGGCAGGAGGATCCTTATGAGTTCAAGACCAGCCTGAGCTACAAAGTGAGCTCAAGTTCAGGTTGAACTGCATAGTGAGACACTGTCTCAAAACAAATCAAAACAAAGCAAAAAAAAAAAAAAAAAAAGATTTAGGGATTCATCTATCAATACCTCAAATTATCTTTGCTAAAAACACCCATTAAAATGTTTAATGAGCTTTTAGGAAGAATCTATGTTCCTAGCAATTCAAATTGAAATATCTAAGAGGATCCAATTGTGGACCATACAAGTATTACTCAGGCCTCCCTAAGACCAGAATATACTTTGTTCACAGACTAACTCCAGCAGAATAAAAATAACCCAAGTAAATCAAAACAAACAGGAAGTAAAAGTAAAGGAAACAATTTGATGTCTAAAGATTGAATATAAATAGAGCTTCTACTATTTCTAAGTCTTTATTCTTAATGATGCCCCAAGGTGAAACCCATTTAGAAAGCAGTAATAGAGATAGAGGCACATCCAGCCCCGCTGCTAATAAGCTAAACTCTCATATAGCCCCGGCCCAAATTTTGTTTTAGTTCAAATAGCAAGGACATTCCCTGAGCATTACTTTTCAAAAGTTTCTGAGATGTCTTATTGTAAACCAAGGACTCCAAAAAACTTGAAGTTTTCCCTTCAGGAACTGGGTGTCAAGAAAAGGATTCCACAAATAAAACATGACCTTTAAGGCAGTCAATGGGATTCCTTCCTTATCCTTAAGGACTGGTCAGTGAAGTATGAGGAAGTAGTGTGCTAAGACCATATCTCACCCCATTCCCCCAAATTAACAACCCTGCCCTGAAACATTCCTAGTGGTTCTGTAAAGACCTTAAACAAGAGAAATCCTCTCAGGAAAGAAAAAATTGTTGGCCAGATTTATAAATCAGCCACTATACTTTGCCATAATAAGCAATTGTTTCTTTCATTTAATTCCCTGTGTACATGATTGCACATGATGTTATATTAGAGATAATAGTTTTGCCCACTTGCTCAGTGGTAGTTTTTGGTATGGAACAGTTTTCTCTATCAACAGCCCTTCACTGTAGGCTAAATGTGACAGTGTTCTTTGAATATTTCCTCTGCACCTTAACACCTGCGTCTGTCAGTGACCATGCAAGAAGGTGCTGCAATGGTTCTGCAAAGAACCAGCTTGAGAATGTGTGAGAATATGTAGAAAGAAGCAAAGTTACTTCTCCACTGAACAGCCAAGGGATAAAATTAGGGTGATGCTTTGAATGCTGTCTTCCAGACCACCATCTCCCTCTTTCTGTGGTAACTACCCTGACAGAGGACAGCCATGCCTTCCGCTATCTCTTAGACCACATGACCAGGTAAATGCTGTCTTCTAGGTAGAACTGATAGGCTAGAACTGGGCAAATCATCAAAGTTAAATACATTAAATTACCTTTTCCAGAGGGAAAAAGAGTTGGAGATTCAGCCTAGCAGTCCACTTACCTGAAGCGACACAAAAGCAGCAAGAATTCAGCCAACAGCTAAGATTGCAGAAGAAAAGGGAGTTGGACTGCCGAGAATGCAGGATGATGCAAATATACAAGGAAAAGCTGAGGTAAAATGCTGTGAGGGCCACATGGAGGAAAAGGAAATGTAACTGCCTGAATCCTTCCCGAGATGACATTTATTTAACCCCTTCTGACCCAAAACCTGAATCAACTTAATAACTTTTTACATTAACTCAGATTGGGTTTGTCTTCTAACATTAGACTCTTTAATCGGAGGTAGCCACTCTCTTCTTGAACAGTCCCTTGGTGCAATTAATTCACTAACCTCAGCATCACCCTGTTCTTTTTCTCCTTCATCAGTCTGTGAGGGTGTCAGTGAGCCCCCTGGCCTGCGCATGTAATGGCCGTCAAAGGATGCATGGTAAACCTCACCAGGCTGTCTTTTTATTTTCCTTAACTTTGTTAGCTGCAGGAATTCATTTTCCTTTGCTTTATAAAAGACAGATTTTAAATATGTAAGGATTATCCTTCATGCACTTTTCAAAGCTGCTATTAATTCTACTCATCTTTTATCTATTCCACATTTAGCATTACTTATATAAGAGATGCTTTATTCTGTCTGGTCAGAAAACTTGTGAATTCTTTTGTATCATTTGCATTTGATGTGCTGCATTAATCTATGCATAGTTCAAGATCGCCATGTGGCTACTTTATCTGATCTAGTGAGGTTTCCTGTTGGGCTTTATACTCACTTTCTAAGGCCTCCCACAAGGATAGGTTGCAGGTCACCTGAGCACCGTGGTCATGATGGTTAGTAGCCACCTTGACAAGAGAAGGCTGTTCTCGTACACTGGCAGGAGGACACATGCTATTTTTACTTCTAACTCTTGTATCTCATGATGTGTCTAGCCTCCCTTCTCACACAGCCGAATGGAGACATTTTCTTTACATGTTATTTGAAATAGAATCTTCTAGGGAAAATGCTACCAAAGATTCTCTTCACCCTACAAACAAGGCTGTTTTTCTGTCTAAACTTTGATCTTTTAATGATTGCCTTGCCTTTCCCCACAACTAGATGCTTACTTACAATATGACAAAAATAAGATAAAAGAGGAGTTTAGCATTTAAGCTATACTGTCGCCAAAGTACCTCAGATACTTTGCTTGTGGTGTGTTAAACAGGAATCAAATTCAAGTTGGTTTCCTTTATGTCTTCACTTTGGGCCTCATAGTCCTTTACTCTTTGGTGTATATTCCCTGTCCGATTAATGGAGAAGTTGCCTAGGGAACTCCTCTGCTAGGCTCAGCTCAAAGTGGCAGGTCAACCAAAGTGGCTGGGCTCCATGCATCTGTCCTCTTCCTTGTGCAGTGGGTTCACTCAAGCATGTTTTGTGCATGGTCACAATGGAAACGAACAAGAAGCTTCCAAATCCACTCAAGCTAGTCACTGACACACAATTTTATTTATTTTATTTTATTAACCAAAGCGAGTCACTTGACCAAATGCAAAGGTCAGAGGTTAGGAAAATATCTCTATTTTTATGTGATGAACTAAAAAAGCACCTAATCTGGGTACTAAGTACTGAAAAAGATAAAAATTTAGAGGCTATATTGCAACCTAGAGCTATAATGCACCACCCAAGCAATCTTTTGTCTCCATATTTGAAATGAACAAATTAAATTAAATATTTTAGAGCTTCTTTGGCTGTTGTATTAGGATTCTTTATAAGCATTTTTTATTTCAGATGTAATTTCAAACTATTTTTATTATGCTATCATCCATAGATGATCCATGCAAATTGAATTTATAATATGCTATAGATGTTTCAGGATGTGTGATACATATACTGTTGTTTCCACAGAGGACCATGATTAAATTAATTAGAAAAATTTAAAGATTTCTTTAAAATTTAAGCAGAAAAAGTGATTTTGCATTTTTGTGTGTAATTCACATATATAGGCCTGCAGAAATGAATGAGGTCAAATTAGCATTTTTGCCACATCACATGTTACTGGTTTTGTTATCCCCTTATACAAATTGCAGCAGCTGAGATTTCCACACCCACATATCTACTGTATCTTTTCTAGGAGCCTTTAGGCAGTACTGTGTATGTCTATAAATAAATTCACTTATATTTTACACCTCCAGGATTTTCTGATACCTTTTCCCTGTAAACACATTTAAGGACAAGTTTATTGAAGTATTTTTCACATAAAATAAAACGCATCCATTTTAAGTGTACCTTTCAATGAGTTTTAGAAAATGGTTACGTCTGTGTTCTTTTGGTGTCATCAAGGAACAGAGCACTTGTATCATCTCCAAGACATGCTGTGTGCCTCTGCCCATTAATTTTTCCTTTCATCCAGCCTGTTGCAAACACTGATGAGCCTTCTGACACTTTCAAGTTCAATGTGTTATCTAGATTGATGTAGATAAAATGATACTTCAGGCTCTGTCTCTGACTTCTTTAGTTTGCTGGCCTTATTGTGGTTCATTCACATACGTTTGTCAGGTATGTTGTTTCCTTTATATGGCTGAGTGGTATTCCTCTGAGTGAATACACAGCAACTTCTTACTGATGTGTGGTGGTTAAATTTAATTGTGTCACCTTGATTCATTTGGGTGTCACCTAAAGAATCGTTGATGCACACTTCTGGATTCGTTGGGTGAGTCATGGAGCTATGACTTTGGCTACAATATATTGTAGTAGTTCAACACATTGAACTATTCCCTAACTTTTCCCACCTGGCACTAGTCCCTAGCCTCCTTGAAGAAGAGCCTTTCTACTAGGTACTTCTGCCAGCTGACCAGGAAAGGAATCCCTTGAAATCGTGAACTAAATTAAGTATTTCCTCTTTTAAACTGAGAATGTTGAATATTGTGTTTCGGAGATGGGAAAAGTAATACTGAAAACTGGTACTGGAGAAGTAAGGTTAATATACAGAAAACTGTATTTTTTTCTCTTTTAGTCTATTTTAGTAATTTATATGTCAAGAAATTGAACAATTTTATAGACTTCATACAATTTTAATACAGAATTATCCTTTATGTTTCTCTATTAGACATTTAATATCTGTTGAATCTGTGTTGACATCCTATCTTCTATTCAGCATGTCAGTTCCTTGTGTTTTCTGGTTTTGTGGTTAGTTTACTTTGAAGTTTTCCAAGTTTATGACTCTGAAAGAATAAGGTTTGCATTCCATGAAATTATTCCATTTCTCTTTCATTAATTTATCACTTCCTTTCTCATACTTAGTTTGTGTTTAATTTCCTCTTCTTCTTCCTTTTTGAAGTTGAAGCATAGGTCATTGGCTTCTTTGAACCTTGCTTCCCTTATACTATAGTCATTTAAATTTACAGATTTTCTTGTATTTGCTCCATTAGCCACATTCTATAATTTTGATTTGTGGTTACTTTCTTTCATTCATTTCAAAATATTGTATAATTTTTCTTATGGTTTTTTCTTTGATCTGGGAATTAGATAGAGATGTGTTGCTCAATTTCCAGATATTTTGATGTTCTAGATATTTTACTGTATTTTATTCCTACATGAATTATGGTGTGGAAAAAACTTTTATGTAGTTTCTGTTTTTGAAACTTTTTGAAATTTGCTGTACAGCAGCATATGGTCATCTTTAAAAATGTTCCCGTGTGCTTTTAAAGAGAATGTGCACTGTGCATTTGTTAAATGAAGCATTCTGTGTGTCATTCAGATTGAGTTGGTTGACAGTATTGTTCTCTTCTCTTGTAGGCTTAGTGATTTTCTGTCCACCTGTTCTGTCAATTACTGACAGAAGAATGTAAACTGTCAAAATGTAATTGTGGATTGTGCTATTTGCCCATTTAGTTCTCCAAATACTAGATTCATGAATGTTGAACCTATATTAATAATGCATGTATATTCAGAATTGCTACATCTCATCAATGACCCTTTATAATTTATCTCTGTCTCTTGTTTCGAAGTGAAATTTTTAAGATTATTGTTCACATAGTATATCTTTTTATCGGTCTGATTTCAATGAATCTGTATATTTTTGCATTAAGAAAGTTTCATGAGAATAGGATAAAGTTTGATCATAATTTTTAAGTCAATAAAACAATCTCTAATTTTTAATTTGTGTGTTCAGAGTAAGGTTGTAACATCAAATGCTGGTAATGGTACTTTTGGGTTTAATTCTAAATCATGCTACTTATTTTATGTTAGTATCTTCATTTTCCTGTATTTGTTTCTTTTTAGCTTTATTTTTACTTTTAGTTGATTCATTTATTTTCTGTTCTTTCTAAGTGAAGTATTCTAATGACTCAATCCCAACTCTGCTTAGGAATTTCTTTGTTTTATATAGTTAGTACTTGCTGTACAGTTTATGGTACGAATCTTTAAATATCACAATTTACCTTGCAAAGGTATAATATTATTTCTTGTGTATTATATGAAACAATATGTTTCTACTTTATGTATCTCTCTTGGAATTGTTTTGATGATATGAAATCATTATTACTTTTGCTTTAAAATAAATAATTATATTTTAAAGAGACTCAAACCAAGAGAAAGGCCACTCATATCCTTCTATTCTCCTTTTCTCTTGTCCCTTCCTTCCTTTCCCTCCACCCCTCCCTTGTTTCGCTTGCCATTTGAATATTTTTTTTTCCTATTTCCCAGTATCTATTATACATTTTGTCCTTATTTATACTTTCAGGTTCTCATAGCAGAGAGAAACAGTGTGGTATTTAGACACGTGTGCCTGAAATATTTCACTCAAGAGTGTGGTCTCAAGGTACCTCCATTTACCTAGAAATGCTTAAGCTTCTTTATGGAAGAGTGGTATTCCATTGTATAAAAAATGACATCTTCTTCATCCATTCATCAGTCGGTGGGCATTTAGGCTGTTTTCAAAGTTTAGGTATTTTAAACTGTGCTGCTATAAACATGAGTGTGCATATATGCATTTAATTCTTTCAAGAATATAGAAAGAAGGGGAATAGCTGGTCAAATGGAACCTCTAGTTTTAGTTTTCTGAGGAATCTCCACATCTCTGTCTGCAGCAGTAATACCACTCTACACTCCCAAGAGTGGAGAAGGGTTCCTTTGTTCCCGCAGCTCATACAGAATTTGTTTTTGGCTGACTTTCTTGATAATAACCACTTTTTCTGGAGTGAGATGGAACCTCAGATATTAACAATAAAGCTACTGTTGATAAGCAACCTATTAAATTTATATTCCAAACCTGATAAATTATATAAAATTTAAGAAGTAACATCAATATATGTGTAGGCAAAGTCTAAAATACCTAATTGCTTTATAAAACATTTATTATCTTCAGATTTTAAGTCAATTTTAATTTTTATTGGTAAAAACTAAATATATATGTGTATATTTATATACGTACTACATATATGTGTGTACATATATAGATATATGCATGTATACATAGGTTTGCATGATTGTTACATTTATTGTGGGTGTTGGTACATATACATATATATGTATATAAAACACATTTTAATTCCTCTTCTTCTCATATTTTCCCATGCCTTTTCCCTCCTTTCCACCCCCTCCAACTCTTGTTCCCCTTCCCATTTGTAAAACATCTATTTTCATTCTTTTTCCCTTTGATTCTATTTTTCCATCCTCCTTTGCTCCCTTCTCTCCATCTTTTGTTCTCCCTCATTTGAAAAACATCTCCCTACTTCTATTCATCTATTGTCTATTTTGCTCTATCCATCTCTCTCTGTGTCTCTGTCTCTGTCTCTATCTCTGTCTCTGTGTCACTCTCTCCATCCCTGTCTCCCTCTCTCTCTACACATATAGCACATATATTGTGATAGTTAAGCTGGTGAGTCTGACTTATTTCCCTTGGTAGTATGGTCTCAAGTTGCATCCATTTACCTATGAAGTATGCAGGGGAAAAGGAACACTTCTACATTGTTGGTGGGAATGTACATAATACGACCACTATGAGAATCAGTATGGAGAGTCCTTATAAGACCAAAAATAAAATTGCATTTGACCCAGATGTTCCCCTTCTAGATATCTTTCTGAAAGAGTTAATGTCATCATATCACAGTGATAGGGGCTTACCCAAGTTTATAGCAGCATAACTCATAATAGTTCAATCTTGGAAGCAGCCTATAAGTCCACCAACAGATGAAGAGGTAAAGAAGCACAATGGAGTATTATTCTGCCAATTCGACTTCTCTGTTCTCTAATTCATGCAGGTCCCTGCATTTGGATTACCTGGAGATCTAGAAAATGTACATAAAGTGAGATTCAGATTACTCTTTTCATTCAAAACAGTCATTTGCTAATTAATAAAAAAAAGCCAAATAACAATTTTAGATTCTTGCTCAAAATTCTATTTTGAGACCATTACTTACCAACACTGGAGAAGATTGTATTTAATTTAGTTCTGGAACCACCTATGTTTTTGCAATAATGTTTACAAATTATAAAGTGAATAATCTTATATTTTGTTATTTTCCAAAAATAATATTACTAAAATATCCCAAAAAGTAAAGGCTACCCTGAATAATAGTTTACATAATATACTTAATGGAACAGCAAAGGGAACAAATTTGGTATAAGAATATAAATGTGCAAGACTGAATGATATTTAAAAACTATGGAAAAGTAAGAATGC
>NW_004955404.1:16721449-16733470 GCF_000276665.1 Chinchilla lanigera | reverse complement strand
CCTTTAACTAAAATTTTTAAAAATAGTAATAAAATAAATGTATATAGAGATTTAATCTATGATGACAAAATGAATGTTATATTTAGTTGACTTTAAGTAAGTGATTAAGAAAACAATATATCTATTGACTTTTTTATATATCTGATAAAAATGACAGTGGTGAATGTGGCTTCCAAATGAACTGCCAGGGGTTCTTCAAGGTAGTGCTACCCTCAAAGCTAAAGTACTACTGGAAAAGACTACCCACATGGAGTCTCCCACAGGATTTACTTGGGGCAGGAAAGACAAAGGAAGAACCGTCTTTCTACAGCTGTCCCAGGGAAAGAGCATAGAAAGGTGCAGACACAGGCCAGGAAGCTCATTTCACCCTCAGAGAACTCACTCTGCTCCTTAAATACAAAGTTGGGAGTGCTTCGGAAAAAAATAAAACAACAACAGAAACTGTCCTTCACAAAGAAACTGTCATAGAAATTTTCTTTGCACCCAAAAGTAATATAAAGAACTAAAGTTCATAAAGGAACTAAAAAATTCTAAAGTTCAGCATTGACACAGGACAAAAGCATTGAATGCATATAGGCATGTCCTATTTTTCCTCAATACAATTACTGAGAGAAACTCAGAAACCAAACAGATTGTATTCAGTGATCTATTTTTAATTAAAATAATATGGATACACTTAGTCCAGGATGTGAAATTTAGGTACATGTTAGTGTCTGATATGATAGGTATATTTTCAAAGCAGTGACCTCATTTTGGAATACATATCTGGAAAGCTTTTTCTTTTAGTCTGATACTTTGCTCTTACCTTTTTGTTGTTGTTGTTATTTTTGGTACCAGGGATCGAACTCAGGACCTTGAGCTTGCCAGGCAGGTGCTTGTGCCACTGAGCTAAATCCCCAGCCCCTGCTCTTACTTTCAATATACTCATATTGATGGTATATGAAAGTTAAGATTAAATGTGTTGATGGATAATAATGTTACTTTGGGATTTTTGGATACTGAGCGAAAATTTTTTTTTCTTGTATTTTCCCCTTTTCCCATACCATACATACTTCACCTGACCCCTTACCAAGCAGATGTCAGCCCAAGGAAAGCTAGGTGAAAATATGCATAGCTTAGCATTCTTTCTTGTTTTTATTTCCAAAAGGTTAAACTCTTAGAAAAGTTAGGAAATTGGTCTAAAAATTTTTATTTAAAAATGCAAATAGTAAAAAAACTAACCTAGAAAAACTAAGACAGAGATTTCCTCTGTCATGCTATCAGACACACCCCATCACACCATTATATCTATCTATCTATCTATCTATCTATCTATCTATCTATTATCTATCTATTTAAGTTTAGGATAGGAATGAAAGGAGGGAAAGTATTATGGTGATTGGTCTCCTGGTTTGGTATAGCCAAGACCCCAGAGAAAAAGATGTAAATCCACAAACAACCATGAATCTAAAGGGACCACTGGTGAGGAAAATTAGTTGCACTAGAATAACCTGTAAGGGCAATATGCAGAACCTAGGACTATGATGTCTCAGACTCTTACATAACCTTGAGAAAGGAGGGAAACATAAGAATGATTAGCTGATAGAAGGATTAATGTGGAAATTAACTGATTATGTAAAATAAAGTGATGTGCTGTGTCTTCCTTGCCTGAACTCATAGAGGAACATTTATACTCAAAAAAAATTCTAAGTAAGTAACACTCAATTCATAAAATTGAACTGAGAAATTCTGTGGGCAACTAACAGAAACAGACTGATGTTTATTTATGTAACACCATAAAAGAGAGAGCAGCATACTAAACATTTAAAAGCTATGTTTGGGGCTCATCACCAACACTGACTTTGTACTTGGGTATAAAGTAGTAATACTTAACTATCCTAATGTTTTGAGGAGAAGAACACTGAATTACTAAATAGTTTGTAAATTGTACAAGTTCTGGGAATTATTGTGATGATTAGATTGGGGTTTAAACAAGACCATTATGTAATATACAGACATAGTTAAAATAAGAGACATTCCTGCAGGAGAAAGCCATAATTTACCAGCCCTTAACTCAAGGTTATTTGCCTTTTCATCTTCAAAATAAATTGTTATTACTGTAGTTTCACAGATGCTAGGAATTCACTTTACCACCAGTTAGCTAGAATCAATGATTACACATACCATGCAGAAATTTGTACAGACGTAAATATTTTCAGGAAGATCAATCGTGGATTTCAGTTTGGGAATATCATTTGATGTCCTGGAAATATGACTTTTACTCTATTCTCTCTGAATATTAGTTTCTACATCTGCCATATGGTGATGTAGCAAAGATAAGATAAGAAACAGAGTGATTTATATACTATGTTCTGGATACACAGAAGAGGAGAACTTGGATCTCCTGGAATGATAAGACAGACTTCAAAGAGGAGTGATTCCTGATTGCTGGTCTTGCAAGTGGATGAGTTGATGGGTGGGGGTCTTATAAACAGAAGTGGGGGCACGTGTAACATTTTAGGCAAGAGATAATAAAGTAAACTCAAGAAGTCCTAATGCAGAGGAATTGACTGGCAGCAGGGTGCATAACCTGGAGCATTGCACATTGAGTCTAGAATAGTTGCTGGTGCTAAAAGAAATGGCTGCTTTTTGGCTTAGGTCCAGAAAACTGTTAGAACTCAAAAAGTCTCACGGGCTCACACGTAGGGGTTTTGGAATGTGGTTGGATCATGGGGATGCTATACTCATGAGTGGATTTATCCATTAATGAGTTCATACCTGAGTGTCCTGCTAAGATGTGGGGCCTTATCTTGGTTACTTTTTTCTCCTTGCTGAGACAAAATATCTGATGCCCAAAGTGAAAGAAGGAAAGGTTTATTTAGCTTACAGTTTGTGGAGGGTTCAGTCCATACTTGGATGGCTTTAAGGCAGAGTGGCACATGGTAGAGGGCAACAGTTCATGGCAGTGGAAGATAGCAAAAGCAACAAGAGCAAAAGGGAGGAATGGCAGCAAGCAGCCTCTTCCTGTTCCTTACATATGCAAACTATCTGCCCCAGGGCAGGTGTAGTACTCACATCCATAATGAAAAACTAGAAGCCCACCCCATGACTGCATGTGGCTTTGGAAGGGGACACCCAGACACAACCATAACAAGCCTAGCTAAAGGAGGTGAGTCCCTGGGGCACGGACAGAAAGACTGTATACTTGTCACAGGCTTCTTTGTTCTTTTGTTGCTTTTTGATTGCCATGAATTGAGCATCCTTCCTCTGCCATGCCCTTTCCCCATGCCATTTCTGGCTTGGAGCCAGTTGACTCCTATATGAAGGCATGCTCACTGGATTAGTTAATGTATGAATCTCAAGCCTCTGAAGCAGTATGCCAAAATAAAACTCTCTGTCTCTGAGTTGCAGGTGTCAGGTATTTTGCTGTAGGAAAGAAAAAGTGGCTAAGACACCTTTGTATAAGGTATTGAAATTATCATTGATCTGGTAAGCAATAGAATACACGATTTCTTCAATCAGAACTTATGGTCTCAACACAACGGAGGTATACAAACAAACTGCAAATTTATACCAGTAGCTTTGATTCCCCTTCATTACCTTGTCCCCATGCTTTAATTTCAACGATAAAATCCAGAAATTAGTTGCCATGGGTGTATCAAAGATGAGACAGTGGATTCTATAATGTGTACATTTTTCTTTTTGAATGTACGACCTCCACACTCTTCCTTGATTCTTGCTGTCAATTTTATTGGATCAGTGACTGCTAATGTACATGCGTCAAGCTTGTTTCAAATTTAGTGCCTCCCCAGCACTCTAAGTCCTCTCTGTATTGACTCACTGCCTGGTTCTGATATTTTGCCCTCTTTCTGGTAAGTTCATCTGATTTCAGAAATCTGATTCTGCTATGATTATTTTCTAAGCATAAACAGATTTTGGATGTATCACATTCAAATCTGAGTTTCACATTTTCCCTCAAGATTATTCCTCAAACAACATTTCTTGAGATTCGAACCTCTTCTGCCCACCATGTCCTAGTGTAATGAGCAATCCTCTTCTTTAACTTAGTTCTTTCCTTCCACTTAAGAAAAGTAAAATTTTCACTCTATTCTAGGCACCTCAGTCAAAGGGAAAAATGTCTGAAAATATTGTCAAGTTATCAACAGCAAGTCCTTCCTGGGTTTATGTAGAGACCAGAAGGTAGAATGTCTTAATAAAAATAGTGTCATGATATACCCCTTTTCTCAAACTTAAAAATCATCTGACAATCTTTTGTAGAGCTGTTAAAAGTGTGTGCATGGCCATCCTGTATTTCCTTGGACATTTTTGACAGGAAGTCTGTGTAGCCCATCTCTCCTTGGAATGCTGTGTAATCACCATTACAAATAGGTAAAACCAGTCAATCTGCTGGGGAGGCAAAATGATGTCAGGGAACTACTTATGCACCTGAACCCCTCTGAGCTTGTCGTCCTATTCCAATCACCATTTTCTTCTTGAAATTCACTGTACTTTCATGAAGTCCCAGCAGGTAGTATCAAATGGGCTGAAAGTCACAGTTTTATTTTTTCCTAATTTTGTCCTAGAGCCTTAAAATAAATTTTAAAAGAAGCATTTTTTTTTCCTTATAAGAGGGAGTTCAAGTTTTAGATTTTCCATTAACTCATATTACTTTCTTCAGAAAAAGTAATATTTTGACTATTAAAAGATCACTTCCTTCTTTACAAAATCTGGACAACAATATCTTAGTGAAGTAGCTTTATGATTTAAAAAGATGATAAATTCTGATTTAAAAATCCTTCCCAATTCTACTGTTTCCATGACCAGTGAGAAACTCTTCAGTATGTCATAGAAAAGCCATCACTTTTAGTCCCAGTCACTATTCCTAATTCAAGTTCTGGTACCTGATGACACACAGCTTCCTTTCCAGCCACCCCTCTCAATTAGGATTTCTGGAATTTACCACATTATCTTCTGCCTAGGGTGTTGCAGGTGCTCTGCCTTTTGCCTGAGACATCTCACCTTTCACTTCATCCACTTATGAGACTACCACTCAGGAATAACTCCTCTTTCCAGGCCTCCTTATCATCCCAGTAGAGCTAAGTTATTCTCTTCCTCTCTGTTCCCACAATGTAATGTATAAACTGCTTCTTATCTCGTCTTTGCTGAAGAAGAGATTTCTACCATATGGCCAATGTGGAAACTGAAGTTTGGAGAGATTAGAGCGAAAGCTATCTTGTGGGAACATCAGCTAATATTTCCAAACCTAAATCATGGAGTGATCTTCCTGAAGAGGTTTGCTCCTCTATGTTGTATCACTAAGCACAAGAAAGCCTGTGATGCACCTTACAGACAAAATTCATGTTAGATAGGCTTCTTTCAGCCATAAGTTACAGAGTCATTGGCAGTGAATTCAATATTAATGGATCCATAATACATGTTAAATAAGTTGTCTTTCAAGACAAAGATACACAAGGCAGTCATGTATTGATTTGTGGATGAAGATGTGACTTAATGCTCACAGAAACCTAACCCTGTTCTTCCCCTAAGAGTGATGATTCAATGTTTGCTAACTCAGTGTTAACTGCTACTTCATATTCTACAGCACCCACAAATAATAGAATTAGTCTGCATTAGATAAAGAACAGTATACCTGATATGCTGAAAGAAAAATATATACCTCTATGTACACATAGTTGCAAAAGCTCTTAAGTGGTCTGTGTGGAAGTCCATTGGGAGTCCTTGTGGAAAGGCAGTTGGTAGATTCAGGTAGATTTTGCACTTCAGGGGATTTTTACATCAATTGTATGTATTAACAAATCAAAACCCAAGTAAATTCATGAAGAAAAAAAGAGAATTTATTTTCCATGTTGACAGTGCTTTGAAAAAGAGCTTCCTACTTGTGGCTAGTAGCAAAAAAACTTCACTGAAGAGGATTAGAGTTACCAGTGTCAGTCTTTGCATCTGTTGTACCAAGGGAAACAACTTCTGCCTCAGATGTGCTGTTGCTGTCTTTGCTGCTGTCCATATCGCAGGCTGAAGGACGTGGCATGGTTTTTATACTTAGCACAATTTTTTTTGCGACAGAAATGAATGCTCAATTTTTCAAGACTGTTTCTGAGAAATAGAAAGGGCAGAAGATGGGGTTTTTGTTTGCACTTGGCAGAACACACAACTCCTTTTGTTATTATAGTTCACAAAAAGTATTTTATATATAATTCTAACGTGAGCACTATCATGGAAAATAATTTCAACTCTCTTCATAGTAATTGAAATTCTACCAAAACCTTGCTCAAGAAAAGAGAATCATACTTGGAAATATCACACATGTTTTCTAAGGTATTTCTCTTATTTGATATCATCGGAAGCCAGAGGAAAAGAGAAGAGGTAGCCCAGTGGTGAAAATACTTATTTGGTAGAACTTCGGATTCCCTAAGGAACATGCCGACTGCATACGCACAGAGAACAGGGTCTCTGGTGAGATGTTTCTTTTTTCTTTCTAGCAATTTTAGGATATATTGATATCAGAGAATTTGAGCAAAAAGGTGCTGGTTATAAATAGTTTTAGGCAATTTGATTGACAAGGGAAAGGTGATGTGTAACAGTTTCACAGGGCCCTAAGAATGTTGACTACCAACGTCATTAAAATAACTGGCAAGTTTCCTATTGTAGCTTCAAAAGACTACAAGGATATAATATCGTGAAGATCAGTAATTATTCCTTTCCAGTCCAGTTCATTATGTGACCTTCCCCTGCCTAAAGAGGCTAATATCAGAAATGTCTCTGCTAACCAGAAAGCCTGAAAGGATAAGATAATATATCATATAATACAGTATTGACAATATCTTTAAATTGAATCAAATTAAATTTAGCAAGACATTTAATGAATTGGATAAAGATGCCCAGCTCACAAACTAATGATAGAGGGACTTTTTAAAGAAGAGTTTTTCTGATGGGTTGGGAATAATATGGCAGCTGAGTGAGACACTGTAGTAATTATCTTCCTAAAGAAAATCCAATTTGAACAGATATTCATGCACCAGACTACCTTTAAAAGAGCTAAGGAAGCCAATGAGAGGCCCCGGTGCCTGATTATACCATAATGATATGAAAAGAAGCATTGAAGAAGGCAGGAAGGAAAGACTTGTTCTGTTGTACCTCTTCCAACTGTAAGCACCACAGTCTTGAAGGGAAGTTCCTTCACTTGAGTTTTACATTTCAAAGTCAGTGCCTCACTGCTGGGGGGATCCCAGCACCTGAAGACTAAGCATCTAGATTCCTTAACCAGATGGCTAAGAGACTCGCTAGACACCCAGCCCCAACCTAGGACAGCAGAAGCAAGACTCTGCCTTCTGGGGATTTGGGTAAGAAAACCTGGCAGGACTTTGCCTTAGAGCTCATTCACTGCTGTTGTGAGACCCAGGACCAGGCATTGCCCCAGAGCCCTACCCCCAAAGTCAATGCTCACAAATGAAGCTTCTAGTCCCTCCAGGACATCCTGCAGAAACCCTTTTCCCAGTGGCCACTCAGAGACCAGAGGACACAAGGACAGAGGACCACAGACTGCATCACAGGAACAAAGAACAAACAAACTCTGGGATTTATAACCTGTTACTCATTAAAAGCATGATTTGTGTTTCTTCTGAGAAACAGGGATTTAAAATCAGTGTTTTTCCTAAATATTGTAACTCTTTACTTGGTCCTAAAGAAGTCGAGTAGGCAACTAAAAGTGCAATAATTTTGACCTTCGTTAAAGTATGATTTGCATTTTCTCCTGGATCAGCCCAGGGTTTAAGCAGTGTTTTTTTCTGAAAACCATGATTGTTTCCTTGGACCTACAGACACTAACGAGGTAACCAAATGAATAACAGAACTTTACCTTTGTTTCATAAAACACTGGAGCAAATCTTTCTGACCTGTGGGTATAGGTATGTTAGTCATTTAGGGAGTGTCTAAAAGTTGGCACAACAATGTTTATTAGCCCAAAATGTACTTATCTTATCACTCTTATCTTATCACTCTTCATGACTCACAACACCAAGATAGGGGATTTGCAGGGAAATTCAGCTAAAGCTAGTATCACTTTGAATTCCAGGAGAGCCCTATAAATCTGAGACTGTCCCTCAAGTTATGAGGATCCATCTCATGGAACTAAATTGTCCCTCAAGTCATGAGGATTCCTCCACAGCTATAAAACCAAGACTGAGATAATGATCAACCAGACCCTGGTCCACAAGAGCACCAGATAAAATTGTGCCCATTCTTTTGTTATCATCCTTCTTTTCAGAGTACGTGAAAATTTTCCCTATTTTCTCTTTTCTTTTAAAGAAAGTCTTCATTTTTGGCCCAATGGTTGTTAGTGCCCTAAAGCTAAAATATCTTCTCATTTTCTCTTATTTCCCAATTAAACTTTTAACTATAAATTCACATTGTAGCTTTCTCTTAATTTTCTAGGTTTTTTTAAAGCAAGAATCCACATTAGCTGGTGTTAATGGGACAGAATTATTTTGGCTAGGGTTGCTGCCTATGGTAGCATGAGCTAGATGTGCACTCCTAAATCTATGTCGCTGTAAGACTTAGGTAAATTTAGCATAGCATCAGCTTGGACTATCAAAGGACTGCCTTCACCACAGCTCCCCCAATTTCAGGAAAAATCAAGAGCAAGCCTCTTCCAACTGTGAGACAGGGGAGGGGAGCAAGCACAGAACTGAGTCTTAGGACTCTGTGTCAGGTGATAAAACAGCACTGTCTTTGTGCCAATGCCTAAGGACAGAGACTCTCTATTTGCCTTATGCCAGGTAGATACTTATGACTCAGTGATGCAAAGCTCCATTCAGGACAGCATCACCTGTGGCTGGCTATAGCAGTCCTGGGCTATGAGTCTACCTCAGCAACAGACAGCTCACAGCAGTGTAGCACTTGGTCCAGGCCATGTGAGCACTAGTCTTAGTGGACTTTGTGCTCTGGGCTCTTGCTATGACCTACGACCGAGTGTTTGATCAGTGGTGGCCAGAAGACTGTCCAGGAAACGTCTCCACACCAAAGGCAGCAAAACATGGACAAAGCAATTTTCCCCTGGAGGATAGGTAGGTATCAATATAGTGCACAGGGGCCTAGGGCTGGTATTTCTATTTTGAGACCCAGATATAAGTAGAATCCCACAGTCATTCAGTGTAGGCTGGTAACTATGAATGAGCTATATAGGTTCATCCTTGCCTAAGAAATGGACTGCCCTGTCTAGCCATGTTTTGAGTTCATTCTGAGCTATGGATTTGGAACAAATAGGCTCATTAATAACAAATTAAAAATAATTTTTATATAGAAATGCAGTGAGCTTCAAGAAAACACAGAGAAACAATTCAATACTGGTAGAGAAACTTAACTGAGATGTGGAAGTGATTTTTAAAATCAAACAAAAAACGCTCTTATTAAAAGTGTGATAGAAGGTATCAATAGTAGAATAGATCAAAGAGAAGAAAAGAATTATTGAGCTCAAAGACAGGTAATTTGTAAATACAGTCAGCAGGGAAAAAAAAGAAAGAATGAAGAAGAATGAAAACGTGCAAAAGCTTTGGGAAAGCATTGAAAAGCAAATGTCTGCATTATTAGAATTCAACAAGGATGTAGGAATGTCAAAAAAGTAGGTATAAAGGTTATTTAAAGATATGATAACAGAAAAAAAAATCCAAAAATCTGAAAAAGATAAGAATAACCAGAAACAGGAAGGTCAGATGTCACCAGTCAGTTACAGTTGAATCATATTTACCCCAAGACTTATTATAATGAAGCTATGAAAAGTGACAGAGGATGTGGGTAGAGTGGCAGCCTACTTATGCACAAGACTCTAGGTTTGACTGCAAGCACTGAGCCCACCCCTCCAAAAAATGCCAGATGCATATATAAACCCAGTAATTTGGGTGGTTGAAGGCAGAGGATTTATGAGTTCAAGGCCAGTCTGGGAAATATAGCAAAACTCTATTGCTATGGTTTATATCTCATGTACCTCTAAAGCCTCACACACTTGTAAGTATGGGGATATTTTGCAAGGGGAAAAATATAATACAAGACACATATTTTACAAGATTATTTATAATAGTCACCCAAAGAATGCTATTCAAAAGACTGCAGGAAATCTGTCCACACACTAGGAACAAGGAAATTAGCTGAGGGCTTTGATCCCATGGAAATATCCTGCATGAGTCCAGCTGAATTCCTAAGCTTATAACAGTACCTCCCACAAGTCCAACTGGAGGTTTAGAGCCTATGACAATATCTCATGCAGGCCTGTTTCACGGATCTGCACTGGGAAGGCCCAAAGTTCAGTGCTGGAATCTAGGAAGTCTGTGACAGCGGGACGAAGGATCTGTGCTAGCAGGCTGAGGGATCTGCACTGGAGCCAGGAAATGACATGCAAAGTAAGAACCAGAGCTCCCCCCACAAGTACCACAGCCATGCTCAGTGACACTGAGGTCCCGAGGTCCTCCAATGGTGAAGACATCTGAGCTCCCACCAGGAAAGCCAACACAGCAAGCTTCTCCAGGAGACTGGCAGTGCACCATCTTCCCCTCCAGAACCAGGAAGCGATGCTCAAAGTGAGGACCAGAGCTCCCCCAAAGTGAAATGAAGCTATTCTCAGTGCCAACAATGTCCTGAGCTCCTCAGAGGATGAAAACAGCCAAGTTCATCAAGAAAGCCAGCATGAAAAGCTCGTCCAGCAGAACCAACAGCTCCTTACAGCTTCTACCAGCTCCCAACAGCCTCACTTCTTCTTCTCCAGTTCTGCCTCTTATGCTGCTGGCAAGTCTCCAGGTGGGCCTCCCACACTGAACACCATGATTACTCAGTTCAGCTGGGGGTTATAAGTTGACCACCAGTTGTCAATCCAGTACAATAGGGTTTGTAGGAGGGGGCTGGGTCATAGGTGTATCATGCTAGATTTAGGGCAGTGGTGAAGAATTTATGGTATGCATGTGGTGGTGGCCTGTTTGTATCACTGAAAGCCCCAAAGGTTTGCCATCACTGATCTAGTGTCTGATACTAGGATTAAGGGTGTGTGGTACTAAATTAGTCCACTGAATGGAATCAGCATAGTTCTTGATATGGCTCAGTGGATTTACTGAAAATAAAAGCTCTATCCTGGGTGCAGGTGGCACCATCCAAAAGATTTGAAGCCTGGGTGGAATAAAAGGGAAAGGCAGGCTTACTTGTGCTGCACCTGGCCTTCTGCCTGCCATGCCATGCACTGTTTCTCTTCAGTGTTGCCCTCTCCCATGCCACCCTTCCTTGGATAAAGATGACTGAACTAAAACCTCTACAAACTGTGAGATAAGTAAACCTCTCCTCCTCTAACTTTGGGTGTTGGGTATTTTGTCAGCAAGGAGAGTAACTAAAACATCCATCTTTAAATAAAAAGTGAAAAATGAAAGTGTCTTCTCAGCACAAGAGAAGATCAAGGAATCTGCCTTAGAGCTGACATCTCAGCAGAAATCTTAAAGGACAGAGGACATACTGAAGGAAGGAAAAGCCAACTAAGAATACTGTACCCAGCAAACTTTTCCCTTAGATATGATGGAGAAATAAAGACATTCCCACACAAACAAAGGTGAATTTATTAACATTGCTGTTCTTCAAAATATGCTAAATGGAATTCTCCAAAGTGAAAGATATGCTAATGAGTTAGAAAAAATATCAGGTGGTACAAAATTCTCTTGAAAGTAATTATAGAAAATTTCTAATGTCATAAATATTTTAATACTGCAATATGGTGCATAAACTTCTGCAATCAGAATCTTCAATTCACATCTTCAATCAGACTCTTCCATTCACATCTTCAGTCAGAATCACAAAAACAATTATACACAACAAATATATTCATATACCAAGAGATAGGTAGTATATAGATGTAAAATGAGACATCAAAGCTTCATGAGGGAAGGAATGTGAATGAATGTATAGTTTATTGTTCATGTTTTTACCTTTTTTGTCATTTTCCTATATAGTATTTATAATCAGTGTTAAATTTCTTTTTTTTTTTTTTTTTTTTTT
>NW_004955404.1:16708553-16721349 GCF_000276665.1 Chinchilla lanigera | reverse complement strand
CCCCAGCCCCTTCAGTGTTAAATTTCTATCATTTAAAATTAGTTTTTTAATCAAAAGGTGCTTTCTGTAAGCCTCATGGTAATCATAAAGCTAATAAGAACAATGATAACAATAGACACACCAAAAACAATTGACAAGGAGTCAAAAACACCATTAGAGAGAAATCACTTGACCACAAGAGAAAACTGAAAGAGAGGGGGAAAATGAACTATAACGAAGCAAGGAAACAAGTAACAAAATAGCAACAGTAAGAGTTCTTTTAATAAAATTATACTCACATAAGTAATGTTAAATCATGCAATTAAAAATAGAATGACTGAATGAATTTTTACTTAAAGGGATCCAACTATATGCTGCTTATAAGACATTAAGGTCAACTCTGAGAGTTCACATAACCTGAAACTGAAAGGGTGTATTAAGATATTCCATGTAAACAGAATTTAAAAAGCACAAAAAGGTGGAGTAGACATAATTATATCAGACAAAATAAAT
The DNA here is from genome assembly GCF_000276665.1 of Chinchilla lanigera. Classification (NCBI taxonomy): domain Eukaryota; kingdom Metazoa; phylum Chordata; class Mammalia; order Rodentia; family Chinchillidae; genus Chinchilla; species Chinchilla lanigera. Next base: position 16,720,857 of record NW_004955404.1, on the reverse strand, counting down.
TTTAAAATAAAACCAGCAAAAAGAGGTGAGAAAAGTCATTACATAATGATGAAGGGGTCAATCCTTGAAGAAGAAACAGTTATTGTAAGTACTATGCATCATGTATTGGAACTACTATTACTATACCTGAAAGGACAGATAAATGCCAACATAGCAGCGGAAGAGAAGGCTAACACCTTACTTTCAGCAACAGATAAGTTATCCAGGCCAAAAAACAATCAATAGAGCAATAGCAGAGTTAAATTGCACCCTTGACAAAATGAACCTGACATCTACACAGCATTCCATTCAAACCTGAAGAATGTATAACACTCAATAACACATAGAAGAATTTTCTCAAGAAGAGATCATATGATAGGTTAAAAAAAAGTTTTCAAATTTTTAAATTAAAATCATAGTAACTTTTATAAGTTCAATGCAATAAAAGGAGATAAAACAAGATTTCTTTAAAACTATATAAGTTCACAGAAACTAAAATTTTTATCCTCCATAACCATTAATTAACAAAGAAATTAAAAAGAAAATATCAACACATCTTGGAACAAATTAAAACAGACAAAACCTATGAGATACAGAAAACAATACTTGCTAAAAAGATAAATCACAGTAACTAATGCTATATCAGAAAAGGAGGGACTGCAAATAGTCAACTTCAATGAACAAGAAAAATAATAACAAACCAAACCTAAAATTAGTAAAATGAAAATATGATAAAAAATCAGAGCAGAAATAAATGAAATCACAACTGAAAAATCAAAACAAAAGATCAATGAAATAAAGACCTAGTTCCTAGGAAAAAAATTGTTTAAATGCATAACTTCTTAGGCAGACTAAGAGAAAAGAGGGAATAGGCAAAAAATAATATCAGATATAAAAAAAGATGTTACACTGACAACATGAAAATGCAAAGGATTATTAATGATTATTAGGATTAATTACACAGCAAAAATTTGACAACCTAGAAGGAATGTATAAATTTCTGGAACAATGACCTTATCAAGACTCAATCATTAAAAATAACAAGCCTAACCTGATTAAAAACAAATAATAAGATTGAATTAGCAACATAAATTATCCCAATAAAGAAAAACACCAGACCAGACACATTCAATGCTGAATTCTTTCAAATACCTAAGGAAAACCTAATGACAATTTTTCTTAATTATCTCAAATAGTTAAAGTGGAAGGAAATCTACAAAGCATGGCCTTGAAAGCGAAGATCACTCTGACACCAAAACCAGACAAGAATGTAAGAAAAACATCACAGCAAGAAAATATCCTCAATGAACATGCATACAAAAGTCTTCAACAAAATGCCAGCAAACCAAATTGAATAGTACAGCTAAGAGGTTACTCATTTTAATTACCATTCATCACAGTGGATAGTTCCACATGTGCAAATCAATAAACAAGATACTAACACAAATATCAGCAGAATAAAGGACAAAAGCCATATAGTGCTGTCAATAGATACAGAAGTCATTGATAAAATTTGATGTCACCTCATGATAAAAAAATGAACTATGAGCAAATAAGGGATTGCTCACTATAGGAAGGGCCATATACAACAAGCCAACAGGTAACGTACCAAATGTGGAAAGGCAGAGGCTTTCTGTCTGAGTCTAGAACAAGAAAACAATGCTCACTTTCATCACTTTTAGTCAACATGTGACTGGAAGTCCTACTCAAGGTAATAAAGGAAAGAATAAAAACAAATTGTGAAGCAAGATGTCAACTTGTCACTGTTTGTACATGATATGGTCTTGTACAGAGAAAATTCTAAAAATGCCACCAAAACATACATTTTAGAACTACTAAATAAATATATGTAAATTGTAGGATACAAAATTAACACACAAAAAGCAGTAACATTTATATACTGTAATAACAAATTAAATGAAAGATAAATTATGGAAAGAATTTAATTTCCAGTAGCTACAAAAAAATAAAATATTTAGGAATAAATTTAACCAAAGAGGTAACAGACCTCTATAATGAAAACTATATAACATTGCTGGCATAATTTGAATAGGATACATATAAATGGAAGGATATCTTGTGTTTATTGACTAGAAGAATTGATATTGTTAAAATTCCAAATTCACCCAAAACAATTTATGGCAATAATAGCATAATAATGGCATTAAAAACACATACACCAATGGAACAGAACACAGAGCCCAGAAGTTAACCCACAGAACAATAATCACTTGGTCTTCAACAAAAGTGTTAAGAGCATAAGTTAGAAATAACATCTTTTTAATGAAGTATGCCAGAGAAATGAGATAGTCACATGCAGAAAAATTATACTAAACTCCTATCTCTCACTAAAAGTCCAACTCAAATGAGATTAAAGACTTAAGACATAAAATTATGAATATACTAGAAGAAAACCCAGGAAATGCTTCAGAACTTTGATCAGTGATTTTTGGATAAGATGCAAAGGCACAGGAAAAAAAGTAAAAATAGACATCAAACTAAAAATCTTCTGCACAGTGATGGAAAGAATTCACATAGTGAAAACACAACCTGCAGAATGGGAGAAAATAGTTTCAAATTATATATTCAACAAGAAGTTGTATACAGCATATAAAAACTATAAATTTTTCAAAAATTTGATGTATGAATAGTCCATAGGTCCAAATAGACATTTCTCAAAAGGAAGATATACACAAATTAACAACAGGTACATACAGATTAACACTACTCATCATCAGGGAAATGCAAGTCGAAATCATAGTGAGATAGCGCTTCACCGCAAAATAGCAGTCATCAACAAACCTTGTCAGCAAGTACTGGGTAAGACATGGACAAAAAAGGAAATGCTACTCAGGATGTGCACGCATCTGGTATGAATGTAAACGAGAGCAGTCACTGTGGGATGGAGCACAGGAGGGTCAACTGGATGTGCCAACAACTTCACTTCTAGGCCTAAATCCAAAGGAAGGGAGGTCAGTTAATCAATAAGACACCCGTACTCCAATGTTTATGCAACGTTACTAACAACTGTCTTGACAGCAAGTCAATCTACTTGCCCATCCAGAGATTAACATGTAAAGAAAATCTGGCAATATGCACAATGGAAAACTATGCAGCCATAAAAATTGAACTCCTTCATTTGGCACAACATGAATAGCACTAGAAATGGTCATGTTTCATGAAGCAAGCAAAGGGCAGAAAGACAAGCGCTGAGAGATCTCACTCATATGTGGAATCTAAAAGAGTTGATGTCATAGAAATTGAGAGTGGAACGGGAGTCGCCCGAGTCTATGAAGAATTGAAGAAGGAGAAATGGGGAAAGGTTAGTTAAGACAGTACGTTAGAGTGAAATAGCAGAAATTCTGGTGGGCCGTTGCACAGTAAAGTGACTGTAGCTAATATACTGGATTTCTTAATTAGCTAGAAGAAAGGAATTTCGATGCCTTCACCGTAAAGAAATAGTAAATATTTAAGAAGATAGGTATGTTCACCATGATTTCATTATTACATAATACATACATGTATGAAAACATCACAGGATGCTTCCTACATATGTTCAATGTATGCCCCTAAAAGTGTGAGTGTGTGTGTGTGTGTGTGTGTGTGTGTTCTCACGTGTTCACACATGCATGCACATGGGACAGGTGGAGGGGAAGGGGAAGGAGAAGCACTTTCTGGATACATGTTCAACAGTGCCTGGTTCACCTGGACACTTCTCAGTTCAACGCTCACCTAACAATTTTGAAGAGTGTTATAAAACCAATGCTGTTTTGAAGCATTTTCTTTACATGCTTCCTTCTACTTAGCTTCCCATCGTCATCGCTGCCGTCACCAGCAAGCGTGTACTTCTCAGCCAATTTTACTCTGGAATTCTTAACTCCTTCGTATGGCTTCCCTGTTAGTTTGGTTTCCTTTGGGGTTTGTGTGGCAGTTTGGTTTGGGAGAATCTAAAATGTACTAATAAAATAAAAAGTAAATTAATGTAAAGTAAAAAATATACATATATTCAGGTGGGACTTGAATATTTCCTAGTTGGATTAACTTTCCTATTATTGTTATAACAAGTTATCATAAACTTAAGGGTTTGAAACATTAATTTTCACCTTCTGTTCCAAAAATCACAGCAAATGGGTTCAGTGGCTACAGGCAGAGAGTCCGTAGAGCTATGTTTCTCCTAGATGCTCCAGGGAAAATTCTGCTCCTGTCTCCTTCAGCTCCTAAGCCCACCTGAATTCAGTGGCCATATCCTGGGCTGTATTTTCAAAGCAAGGAGCATAGCACCTCCAAGTCTCCTTCCCTCACTCCCAGCCTCCTGTGTCTCTCTTTCAGTTATAAAAATCCTTTGCTTACATTACCTGCCTTCTCCTTGCCACTCAAAATCTGCAATAATATTGTGATATCAAGATGTGCACGGTAATCACACCTGCCAGATTTCTTTTGATAGGTAAGGTAACTATTCACAGGTTCTGAGGATAGGAAAGGAATGTTTTTGTTCCCTCAACTACTTGTATTTTCTCATCTGTCAATGTAAGATCATAATATTTATCTCATTAGTTTCTTGATTTGGACAGATTATTGCCAATCAAATTTCAAGCTTTGCACATTTTTCATTTGACTTGGCCAAGGAATCCTCCAGAGAATTGATTTTAAAATCTGACTTTATTTTAAAGTCTTTTAACTCACTAAAAATTAAATACCAATAAAATGGTTGAAATTTGTTTTATTTTTGCACTATAATGCTTCACAAGAGAAAGATATATATTCACATTAAAAGTGTCATCCTCAAGGGTTACCTTAATTGTAAATGATCTTGGTGAAAGCTGGCCATTTGGAAAGATAGTCACATGAATTAGAGTTGTAATACAAGTAGTGTAAGAGGTATAGCTGAGAAGACGAACAGACTTCGATTTAGAATGGAAACATCCTGAGCAGAACTATGACCAGAAAGAGTGCTGAGTGTGTCACTTTCTGTCTGCAGCATCAACAAGAGACTAATCATTGTTGACAGAATTATCTGACAAAACTCTAGACTCCAAGTAGTTGTACCTAAACAAGATATTTCTCAGAGACACAAAAAAGGGATGGGAATAATTTCCTGGAACTCAAAGAAAAAGTCCTTGCAAGGAGCACCCGGTGAGACCTTCTAAACTTGTTCAAGGATGGATTGATCAAGCCTGTATCTATCCTCTGCATACATACTCACTCTGATGAATTTAAAACAGTGACAACAACAGGAAGAGACAAGTGAACAAAGGTTTGGTTAGTGAAGAGACAATTTTCCATTAAGAATGAGGGTTCATAAATTTTATTAGCTATAAAAGTATTCCTAAATGGGAATCCATGAACTAAGGAGGTGTGTAGATTGACCATCTGTGGTTCAATAAAAAACAGTGGGAGATCAAACTACTCATAACTTGTTCCATTATTGTTGTCAGGAGGAGGTCAAGGGCCTGGGTGACAGGTGGTCTTAGACAGAGAGGGGTCATAAACTGTGGCATTGCGAGGCATCTCGGTAAGATCATGGCGAACTTCCAGAGAGTGGAGGTTCTTAAAATGTGACCAATCCGTTAACAAGAGAGAAACAAAGGTTGTTTGCTGTCTGCAGCAAAGAACACATCCTCAACAAACTTTCAGTACATCAGAGGGCAACTTTAATGAGTGGGGTGTTTATAGGATTTGGGTTCTGGCCCCCTTTGATGCAAACTGGCCTTTGAAAGAAGGGAACTCATTGGAATTGGATGATGTTCAAGACATAATAGCTCAAGAATGAGGAGCTTGAAAATTACTTTTGAGAAGTGAACTTTTTTTGATAAGCAAGCTGTTTGCAAAGATGAACAGAATATTGTTGCTTCTGATAAATTGGCTGCAAAGACTTTACTAAAGCAAATAGTGAAGTTATTTGTTGATTTATAGGCTTATCTTTCCTGGCCTGGAACAAACAACTAAGTCATATTGACACAGAGGCTCAGTTCTTAGTGTGAGCAGTTTTGTCACCTTAATGTAGGTGATTATAATGCTTAGCTATGTACCCCAAGTAGGGACAACTCGTCCTACCCTCTGCTCCCCACTCAAAGGTAAGTGCAACTATAGTTTAACTATATTTCTGAGTTCTACTCTTGAGAAGAAAGGAATTCACCTTTCACAGCTTGGGAAGTGATCAAAGCAGCTGAAGCAGTCACTGTTAACTTAGAGAGAAATTCAAAAATCCTAAAGGAATAAAGGAATAGAACTCTTGTCTCCATTACTCCCTCTCATTTGAGTCCTTAAACACTTCAGTTGTTACAAAGAAGTGAGTGCCGATCTTGCAGAGTACCCTGGTATTTGGGGGATAATTTACAGTGTTCTAACTAGAAACCTTACTAAAATTGGATCTCAAAATTAGTATGTCCATCTCTCTGACAAATTGATTATTCTCTCTCCCCTAAAAACCACACTCAATCCATCAATGTATCCTGCCAGCAATTTCTTGAAATCTGGGCCCAAATTCCATCCACTTCTCTCTAAATCTGTGCCAATTTCTGTAATGCAAGCTGTACCACTGCTTCCCTGGAGCACTAAAATGGCCCTCCAGGTATCCCTTTCTTCCACATTTGAGCCCTTTACAAACAATACCCTGTATAATCCAAGAATGCTCATTTTCATACCGAGTCACGCTAGCCTTATTTGAATTGCTTGATAACCCAAAAGCACTCCCAAAGTGTCTTTCTGCATCTTCTGCTCTCCCCACCTGGATGATTTTTTACTCCGATCTTTATTATGTCTGGCTTCTCATGATTCTGGTCTCAGTTGAGACGCTATTTTGCAATGAGGCTTCCTCTGGCCACTCAATACTTCTTTCTCCTCTTTATCACTCCATTGCAACCCCTATTTTGTGTTCTTCACATGGCACCTGTTTCTAAAATAATCTCCCTTCTTCCGTTTGTTTCTTCTCTGAGTTTCCTACTATATATCATCATGCTCCATGAAAACAGGGATTTGTCTGCCTTACTCAAGATTGTATTCTCAATGACAAAAACAGTACCTGCAATATAGTAGACTTTGAAATATGTGCTATATGAATAAATGAAACAGAATTGTGCATGCTAATTTATTCTTATAGTGTCTGGCATATGCCTGAGGTTAAGTGAAGTATAGGAAATATTTCTGTTGTTGTTATATCATGGATGACTTAGGTTATTGTGTGTTTTTGTCCCACTTATGGCATGGGTCCTGAAGTAAGAAAGGCACTCCATGGACCCAGGTGCCTCTGAATTCCGAAATAGCAGGATTCCTTCTTTTCTTCTTTACCCACATATGGACCACAGGAGTGGATACTGATACCAACTTGTTTGGGCACCCCAATCATGTCATCAATAACTTCACAGTTGAGTGGATTACATTCCACATGCTAATAATAATCACAAATCTGTAAATGAGCAAAATCCAAACTCTGCCTAATTTAATATTTCCTTGTTTAAAAATAAATTTTACATACAATACATATGACATCCTCCAAACAACCTCAGGTATCAATGTTCATTGCCTGATACCTGAATACTAATATTAGTACGTCATAAACTAGAATGTTACCTTTGGATTCATAGCAAAACACTCCTCTTCTCTGATATAACTATGGAAGATTTCCAATTTCTAAAAATCACTAAAAAGCATCAATTTTCCAACCTATGCATTATAATCTCTCAATTATTAAAACAGACTGAGAAGTTGGAGGAGAGTGCTACTTATTTATTAAAATATCTAGAGAAAAAAGACACTGCTGGATATACGCTTAAAGATTGGGATTTCTCCCTCTGTGCTGAAGTACAGTATTATTCTTGGGCCCAGAATGTGGAAGTTAGAGATGATACCAAAGTGAGTTCTCCTTTTGTCTGTTACTTAATGCCCTTTCTAAACCAGAAAACGTAGATGCCCAATCCAACAAAACCAACTCCTTAAACCCATCTATATGAACACAACAACTATTCCAGACACTGGTTTTAGCAGGAACCCTCTCTTTCTCTCTCTCCCTCTCCTCAACAGTATATATCATTATTAAAGAGAGAACAGCTGTCAAATTAGAATGAATAGCAAAGTAGTGGGTTTCCAGCGGCAAAGAAACATAGTATGTGGTACAGAAATAGCTTGTGTTTCAATACACACCATTGCTATTCCTGAGCTGTGTGTCTGTAGACAAATTACTTAATCTCTTCAAATGTCATTTGTCTCATCTGTAAGCATGAGACGGTTAAGCAGTCTTCCCTTAGCATGTGTACAAAAAACTATATATTTCTTACTCCAGTTGCCTTAATCATACATTGCCATTCCTGACCTTTTCCACCTTCTAAAAATCAATTGCCATGTGGCTAATCCTGGGAAAAACTTAATGTCCAAGATCAAGATATCAGCATATTTGGTGTCTGATGAGGGCCTTCTTCCTGGTTTACAGAGAGATAACTGCTGTGTCTTTGTGTCCCCCTATAGAATGGAAAAGATCTGTTGCTTCTTACAAGGACAATGATCCCATCATTGGGGTGGGGGCCACCGTGAAGAGCCCATCTAAGCCAACTTGCCTTAAAAGCACCCACCTCCTAACTGTGTCACGTTGGAGCTTAGAAATGCAACCTATGAGTTTGGCAGTCAAAGGGGACAGAAATAATGTGAGTAATAAATGACCATGCCAGAAAGACTAGAGAAGTAAGTATGTCTCCTAATGTCTAACTCCAATAAAGACAGGAGGAATTAACTTAGACAAATGTAAAATGCATTGTGACACCTTACACCATATCATTCACTCAGAATTATGCAAACAAATCCTGCTAAAGTCAAATGGTGACCAGCATTCTAAACTTCTGTGAGATCAAAATGTTGGTTACAGGAAGTGAAGAGCGAAGGGGGAAGGGTAGGATGGGGACAGGTTGGTCAGTGGATACAATTTAAAGTTATACTTGTAGGAGTGAGAAGTTCTGGTGCGTTATTGTGTGATTGGTAGGGTGACTGTAGTTAAAAACAGTGCACTATACTTTTCAAAAAGTTGTAAGAAAGGAGTTTGAAAATTTTTACCATAAAGAACTTTGAGGAGGGGCTGGGGATTTAGCTCAGTGGCACAGTGCCTGCCTGGCAAGTGCAAGGTCATGAGTTCGATACCTGGAACCGGAAAACAAACAAACAAACAAAAAACAAAAAACAAGCAAAAAAAAAGAACTCTGAGGAGTTAGATATATTGAAGCTGATTGAAACATTACACTACGTATGCATGTATTGTTACATCAAATGTTCATTGATTAATACATATAATTTTTATGTTTTTATATACCCATTAAAGAATAAAACATTTAAAATATTAAGAAAATAAAGTTATACTGTGTTCATATTAATCCATGGAGTACATGAAGAGTTAACTCAGTGATCAAGAAACAAGTAGGAAGCTATATACGGTATCATAAAACTAATGAGTAAAATCAATACTCCTTAAATCTTATTCTAATTGACTAATCATGGAATTGAAATGAATATTATTGGAAAAATTGATCAAGTTGGGCGGATGTCTTAAATTAATGTGAAATTAAAGTTTTATTTTAAAAAATCTTTAAAGACATCCTATTTTAAAGAGAGAACTATTTAATTGGAGAATCATGAGAGCAAGAAAAAAGAACTTTATTTTTTTATGTAGTATATTGCTTATTATGTTCAACTTTTTTTTATTTTAAAAAGAGTAGTTGAAAAAGAGAACAATAGCAACATACCAACATCACAGACAAACAAAACAAAGCAAGAACACTAAAAGTGATACAGGGCTTCAAAACAAAATGATAGGAATTAACAGTGGTTGTCATATTACATATTGTTATCTTCAACTACGTTGCTCAGATTACCAGATGTAAGAATGGAAGATTGTTCACTCCATTAAAGAGAATAGACAAAATATTAAATAAAATATTAGAGATAATACAGAGTTTCACTAGATAAGATGGTAGGATTTAAAACTTTCCATAACTCTAGCACTTTCTGTCAAAAACCTTTTAGAATATTTTAGGAGAAACAGATGTCTGAGTTACCACTCAGGAATGTGCATTTTTCTCATGCATATAAAACAGTCAGGTGTTTTTGTCTTCAGAAAAAGTTACCCTTTGGGGAGCATGATTACCCTCCTATACAAACAGCATTAATAATGTGATAACAACTGTATTTTGGTAGCACCATTTTTCCCCCAAATAATTTGTAAAATCGAGCTTATACAGAAGAGTGTGCTTTCTAAAAGTCATTTTATTTGTAAAAACTCTACTGTAAAGAAGAATGAAGCATTACATAAATTTTCATCATTATAAAATTTAAAGAAATTCGAGGGAGAAAGAAAACACAGCTTGTAACAATATCATTGTTTCTTTTATTTTATTGTTGTTGTTTTAGTGGTCCTGGGGATGAGTTGGACCCAAGGCCTTCAAGCTAACAGATGTACAGCCTCGGCTATATCATTGCCCTCTCCTGTTTAAATTTTTTAAATTTTCTTTTTATTTTGAGGCAAGGTCTGACTAACATCCAGGCTGGGCTCTAATTCTGTTTCTTCTGCTTCAACCTCCCAAATGCTGGGATTATAGGCAGGCACTGGCCACTGTGCCCACCTTCCTATTATTTTTATATTAGGAAAGAGTACCTGAATCAACCAACCGATCCCTTTTGTATAGCCTTTCTTTCCCCAGTGCAATTTACAAACATAATTTGTAGTGGCTGCAAATGATGCAAAAGAGAAATTAAGACACCTGCCAAAGCCACAGGAGTTGTATGTGAGAGCCAGGAACCGCTGAAGCACAGCCTGGACTCAGCCATTCACACCGCTGCCTCCCTCCTGCCATGGATTAACCAGCAGAAGGAGAAAAAGAATAGATTAAAAGAAAGAGAATTACTAGAAAATACGAAGGAGATGAAGGAGATAGGAACTGTGTCACTGCTGCAAGGATGTAACAGCTAGGTATTAAATTTAGTGATAAAAGACAAGTGAATCGAGGAGCAAATGTATTTTCCACTGTAATAGTTCAGCTATAACAAGAGTAGCCATGTTAAGGTGGAAATCTTATGTGATAATAGCATTTTCCTTAATTCAATGTGAAGGTCTTAAATAAGCCATGGGTCTTGTCTGAAAGAAGCATAACATTAGAAAGGTAGAAAGGGAAGAAAAGGAACTATAAATTTTTAAATTGAACAAATACAACTACAGAGTAAAACTGGATAAAGGTAATATTCGTTTGTTTAAAAAACATGTATTTTATATTTATATGAAATTGTATTATCATAGGATTCTAAATATAACTAAGAATATGATTCGGATGAGGGAAAGAGAAAAACAAAGAAGGGAAAAAAATATATAGATGTATGTATCCAGAGGGATCCTGCGATAACTGTACTGCTGATGTGTAATGGTTTATTGAAAGGAACAGTTAATGCTTTACTTATTTATTTTTTGACCAATTCTGCATGCTTATATCTGGTAATCTGAGGAACTGATAAGAAGATAACAATATGCACTATAACAACCGTTGCTGAATTCCTATCATCTTGTTTAGTGAAACTCTGTATCATTTATAATGTTTTCTTATATTCTTTTTCTTTTTTTATTCTCTTTAATGGTTTGATCAATCTTGCATTCTTACATCTGTTAATCTGTGCAACCTCGCTGAAGATAAAAATATGGAATATAACAACCTATGTTAATTCGCATCATTTTGTTCTGAAACCCTGTATCCTTTTTGTTGCTTTTGCTTTGTCTTATTTTTGTCTACCCTGTTGGTATTTTGCTACTGTTCTTTTTAAATGTCTTTACAATACAAAATACTTGCAGATCAAAAAAAAAAAGAATATGATTGGAAATCCTACAAGACATTTAGGTTAACATAAAGAGTCTGTCAAAAAATATCTATGCTCCTCAGAAAAAGAAAAAAAATGCACAAATATTTTAATACTAAGTTTAATAAAACAGCACAAGATTAATACATTACATTTGGCCCTTACAATTATGAGAGTCCTCAAAGTGGTGACTATTTACTTCACGGAATTTATAGTTGTGGTGAACTACTGCTTGGGTAACCTTTGTCACTGAGGTTGCTGCACATGCATTTTTAATTTCCTCTCCAAGGGCCAGCGAGGTAGTGAGTTTTTGATAATATACAACATCTTCTAGGGTCCCCAGTGTGAGGATAACTCCATCTGTTGTAAAAACATACTACTATTTTTCTTTTCCTGAAATGTGTGCACATTTTCTGGTGGACTCTATTAGTATGATAAATAAATAATAAAATAATATGATTTTATGATGTGACTAGGAAAATCCATTTTTTTTTTTTTTTTTTTTTTT
>NW_004955404.1:16661338-16706254 GCF_000276665.1 Chinchilla lanigera | reverse complement strand
AAAAAAAAAAAAAAATAAGTCTGGAATACCTTCTCACACTTTTGGTTTTCTTTAAAACACCAAGACTATATAATTAAGTACGGTAAGATGCTAGGAATAAATTAAACTGCTTCATTTCTTCTCTTTGCTTTTTCTATTAATAATTGTGCTACCATATTCTTCTTCTAGAATTTTTAAGTAGGTTGAGTGGGAGTTTTTATATTCTATGTAAAATATAATCATAACCTTTAGAATCTGACTTCTCCTTCACATAATTGTCTTTATATCATTTAAGACTTTCCCCTTTAGTATCTGTACTCCTACTTAAGTCATTGTTTAGCATGTTTTGAGGTCCTTTATTTCATCATCATTTCTCAACATTCTTAAGTATGACTAAAAAGCCATGCAGTTAATTTCAGCACAGAGAATGGGTACAAAATTATTTTCCTATAAATTGGCATTGTCATCTTTGAGGCTTGTAGGAAGCATTCTGACAATATTTACTTTTTGTGTATTGCAAGACTTACCATTATTCAGATGTCAAAATTCCCTTATCAAAAGTCAGTAGTTTAATATGCAAAGAATTAACCATTGTTACTCTCCTATACTCTTGCTTTGAAATTTTGTTTTATTTTTTCTTTAAAATAAAATTTTTTGAAAAAGGAAGAGATGTGGGACTGTTATGGTTGATACACTGTGTCAACTTGGGGAGTCTAGAGGTTTGGCTAAGTGACTCAGCAGGAAGTCAGGGTGCTTACTTTGTATACATCCTGAGCCTGTGGCAGAGGAGGGCATGGAGATTATGTGAGAGTTATATGCCCCTTAGGTGGGGGTAGCCTGTTTACAATGTAAGGCAGGGAAAGAAGCTGCTTGCCGCCGTTCCTCCCTTTTGCTCTGGCTGTTCGCTGTTCGACTGCCATTTCCCCCCCCCCCCTTGCTCTTGTTGCTTTGTTATCTTCTGCCTGGGAGCCAGCCATGTATGGACTGAAACTTCCACAAACTGTAAGCTAAATAAACCTTTCCTTCCTTCATTTTGGACAATGGGTATTTTGTCTCAGCAACGAGAGAAAACTAAGTAAGACAGGGACTAGGAGCAGATCTGGAGGACGCCGGCAGATGGTTTTCAAAGGCTCCTTGCCCAGAGCTGGTGAGTGTCGGGTGCTAAGCAGAGGGCAGTAAGAGCTAACGTGGTGCCAGGTCAATGTGAGGCTGGTTGAAAAAAAAAAAAAAGACAGTAGTTTAAAGTGAAGTCAGTGAATTTACACCAAATCTTGTTTGGCTTGATAAATATCTTTTTGTGCTTAAGAACATAATCCCAAACTGTTTGTCTGAAAGTAGTAGAATGTGTTGTGGAGAGCCTGGGATCTATCCAGGGAATTGCATCATGGCTGCATGAATATACTAAATCATATACTCCTGTGATGTGTGCACTCTTAAAACAAACAATATAAGGACAACACAGAGCAGCTATATAGAGGAATATATATACTGAATGTGTATTACAGTCCTCATCTACAAATTACATGAAGACAATCTTAGTACAGGAGGCCACTATTCTTTTCTTCACACGTAGGTCCCTTGTTTTGTGGAATAAGTGGAATCATTTTGGTCTCCTCCTGTATTTAGTTTCATGTGAAGGTACTTTAAGAAGGGCTCACATTAAATTATCTAACCCAAAACTGGAACAAAAATGGAAGGAGGAAATAAAATAGTTTCAATACTTCCTTGCCATGAGCCAAATCTTTTCTCAGATTTTCTTTTTCTGCATGGCTACTGTTTTAAGCAATTAAATTCTGCACATAAATCTTAGAAATTTAATTCCCTGAAATTGGAACTAGTCAAGTTTAAGTTATTTATTTATTTATTTATTTATTTAGTCTTTTCAAGACAGGGTCTCACTATGCAATTCAGGCTGGCCTTGAGCTCACCTTATAGCCCAGGCTGGTCTTGAATTTGTAATAATCCTCAGCCTCCTGAGTGCTGGGATTACAGGCATGTACCACCATGCCTGGCCAAGTTTGAATTATTTAAGCACACCTGACTAGTCTTGCCTGTATTATTAACTTGGAAACATTTTGTATTAGAATTGACAGAGAAGAAAGATTAAGGAACAAATTTTAATGCATGATTCCTTTAATAAAAGATAAAGTTTAAATATACCCCTACTGTTTGTACCACACTATAAGAATTAAACCCAGTCACGTCTAAAGTAAAACTGAAAAATTGATCACCCTGGGGGTTAGTTGGTGTAAAATAATTTCTATACTTCCTATCAATTTTGGAAAGAGATGAGGGAATAAATTTAAAATATTTTTTCTATGTGTTTTTATTGTTTTAACAAACATGAAAACCAGCAGACCAAATTTTGATAGTAATATTTTATTCTGAAACAAGGGTAGAATTTTGAACTTTAAATTGTTTAATAGTAGATAGTGGAAAAGATGTTGGTAAAAATAGTAGAAATTATTTCCTCCAACCACACAATGAGAAAACGGGAAAATGATCAGAATCAACATTTGCTGTACTCTGGAAATTAATGAAAGATGTGGCAATCCAGGGAGGATTTAATCAAGAAAAGGAGCTGAATTTTGAGAATGAGCTTTGTGGAATTTTAACTAACTTTGGTTCCAACCCCAAGTATTCAGCGCCATGTTGACATTAAAAACCAACACCCATATTATAGTAAAAGCCAGGGGTCTATAGGTCACTAGAATAATGGAAGGTGCAGAATGTAGTTTTGCCTTCTTGAAAATCACATATCCATAGAGTTTTTATTTGCCTTTTTTGGTGATTTCCTGGAAGAATTTACTTGTAAGCCTGCCTTCATCTGACCTGAGTCAAGAACGCATCCAATATGAAAACAAAAACAAAATAAAACGAAACACAAAAATAAAGACAAAAAAAAAAACCTTTCTCTGGAGGAATTTACAAACAAAACAAAATCTGGCACTTAACATCAGGTTGAGAAGTTGGTTCACAATTGCCAAAATCAATAGACTAACCAGAAATATAATGAGAAATGCTACAGATTCGGATGTCCTTAGGGTCCATGAAAAGTTTCAACATGTCCCTGGGACTGTAGAAGATCATTTGTATGTGTAAGACTGTGCATGTGCTCAAGAAAGACATGAGAACACCTTAAGCTTTCTCCCACTTCTATCTGAATTTAAGGCTCCTGTTGAGCAAGAGGTGTAGGCAAAAGCAAAGATGTCAACAGATGGCTGAATTTTAAAGGCAAGCTTGGGGCTGGGGATTTAGCTCAGCGGCAAAGCGCCTGCCTGGCAAGTGCAAGGTCGTGAGTTCGGTTCCTGGTACCAGAGAAAAACCAAAAAAAAAAAAAGAAAAAAAAGAAAGAAAAAAAGGAAGCTCTAACATATACCTAAAACCTTTTAGCAAAACTGGGAGACTTAGTCATTCTACACATACAGGAAGAGATGTGGGCAATCGTTAGCTGATAATTAAATTAACTGACCAGCTATTTCAGCAGCCACACATGAAAAGAATACATATTTTTCAGAATTGTGTCAAAAAATCACATAAAAAGACAAACAATAACTAAAAACAGCAGCAAAAGTATCAAGCTCCAGGGCAGGTAAGGGGAAATCTGATTTCACAACTTGTTCCATTATAATATTTGAAACATCCAGTTTTCAATATAGCAATAGAAGACATTCAAAGAAAAAAAGAAAATATTGTCCACTTTTCAGGGATCAGGCAATCAAAAAAATTCTGATGAGGTCCAGACACTGGGATTACTAGGTAAGGCTTGCCTCAACTGGTTAAGCTGTGCCAAAGCCTGAAGAAAACCATATTTGAGGAAGTAGGAGTATGAGAATGATAGAGAATTATGTGAAGGATACCAACATCATGATAAAAATCATGAAAAAGGGCTAAGAAAAAATCTGGAGATTCAAAGTATGATTGCTTAAATGAAAAAAAAAGTGCAGTAAGATTTAATAGCACATTTGAGTCGATAAAAGAAAAAATGGTCAATTAAGACTACCCAGGATAAAGAGGAGAAAGAAAAAAAGGATGAAAGAACATAAGCAGAAACTCAGAAACTGACACATATTGGTATCTTGGGAAGAATATAGAGGAAAAACTGAGGAATAATATTTGAAGAAGTAATATCTGAAAATATTATTTTTATTAAAAAATAGTAATATATGAATCCAAGAATCGCAAGGACCACCCAGTAGGATAAACTCAGAGATCTATTCTGGTATTAATTATAATCAAAAGGTTAAGGGCCAAAAATGAGAATCTTGAAAGTAGCATGAAAAAAGTTCAATCATGTACCAAAGATTCTGACTAAGATTAACAGCTAATTTCTTATTAGCAATCAAGGAGGTCATAAAGTTACGGGAGGGTTGTATCTACAAGGGATACATTACAACAGTCCCAATAGATACCTAAAACCATTGATAATACTGAACATATATGTGAATATATTAAGATTTTTCTATACACAGACAATTTTGATGTGGTTGAACTTATAATTTAAGTAAAGTTAATAATAATAATTATTAATAAAAGAATCATAACATTAATAAAAATCACATGAATGTTTCCTCTCACAATATTTTATTGTTCTTTCACCTTTCTACTTAAAATAAATACTTTACCACTTCTTGTTGGTATATCCAATTTGCCAGTATTACTATTGTTCTTTCAGGCCCTTATTAGATAAGGATTCCTTGAACAGTACTGCTATAACCCTATTATGGTGCATCTGATAATCAAAGTTGAGTAGCATCCACAAGGTGGATGTGCTGAACAAAGAAATGATTCACATTCAAGGCAATATAGAGCAGGACATCACCAGACTTCACTACAATACTCAGAATAGTATGCAACTTAAAACGTTTTTGTTGTTTGTCTTTTTGAGACAAGGTCTCACTGTGCAGTTCAGGCTGGCCTTGAGCTCATTTTGTAGCCCAACCTGTTCTCAAACTTGCAACAATCCTCCTGCCTCAGTATGCTGGATGCTGGCATTACAGGCATGTGCCACTATGCCCAGCTTTGCAACTTAAAATTTAAAATTGTTAAATATGAAAGTTTTCTGTTTAATATTGTTATCATAATTGACCAAAGGTAACTGAAACCACAGAATGTAAAAGCATCGAAAAACCAAGTCTATTATTTTCAAAGTTCAGATAGAAAAACTGTCAATCAGAAACTCTATATCCAGCAAAATCTGCCCTTCAGAAATGAAGAGAATTAATAAATTCCCATATAAACAAGATAGCATATTCATCACTAGAAGTTGTGCCCTGCTTAAAGTCCTGATGGAGTCTTTCCCACCAACATGAAAGGACATAAATACTAATTTGAATCTCCATCAAGAAATAAAGTATAATGGCACAGATATATATAGATGCAAGAATAAAAGAAAGTACAAATGTATTGTTGTTACTATTTTTCTCTCCAATCTGAATAAAAAGATACCACCTAAAGCAATAATTATAAATCTATGTTGATTGACACATAATGTCTAAAGATGTGATTTATATGACAGTAACAGCTCAGAAGAAGGGAAGAGGGATAAGCTACACCAGAGCAAAGATTTTGTGTACCATGAAATTAAGTTGGTATTAATCTGAATAGATTGTTATAAATAAGATGTTAATTGTAACCCTCATGACAATCACTAAGAAAATCACTCCAAAAATATTGTAAAGGAAATGACAAGAGAATTAAAATGGTATATTAGAACATGTCTGCTTAACACAAAAGAAGGTAGTCGTGGAGAAATAGAGGAGCAAAAAAGACATAAGGCATTGGAATATGCAGAGAAAGTTAAGAAGAATTAAGTGCTTTCCAAATAAGAATTTAAACTGTTTGGGGTTGATCAAACAGATGGATGCAAAAAGGTTACAGGAATAGAACCTCTTAGTTCTTTCTAAATTAATCTTACTTATGCCTTGTTCTGCACTGTCTTTTTAAACCTAGAATTCTCTTAAGGGTAAATACATTATCTTCCAATTTTCTACATATAGCAAAAGATAGATGGGAAAATGGCTTTCAAACCCTTTGTGTCCACAAGAATAACTGTGCAGCTACCACACAGACCGCTCACTAATGATCACATTAGAGTATTCTGCCTAAAGTTCATGCCAGGTTAGCTACTAATCAGAAAAATGCAATAGGAAAGAAAACAAAGAAAATCACAAAGAAAGAGAAAGCAAACATATACTCCTTAGCAGACCTTCCAGGGTCTTTACAGTAAAATAACAGAATGTAATTCCAGTTTTGTTTCTTATTTCTTTCTTAGTTGAATTGGTTGCTCAGGTTGAGCAAGTCCTGAATGCTCACACTGCTGTCTCTCATATGTCCTCTTTCATTTTGTCGTTTCATTTCTTGGATTGTTATTTTGTTTTTCTCTAACATATAAAAAGTGGTCTTTTTTCATGCTGCACTTTAGATCTTCTCTCTACCACACCTTTCTAGGTGGGCCTGGATCCGCATGTTCTCTACATTCGAAGCTCATTTCAGCTTGTTTATCTGTTACTACGTGTTTCTCCTCAATTCTGGCTTTAATCAGTGTGTTGGTTTCAGATACACAAAATAGTGGCTTGAATCCCAAAAGGCTTGTCTCAATAGACAGCTGAAATCCGATAGCAGGTAGTGTAGTTTACAGCTTCTCTAAGTCTGCTTTGGCACTATGGTACACAAGTGTGCAGCTTCTATTTTTTATAGAAAAAATTTGCTCATTCTCTAATTTATACTCAACTAAGCCATCCAGGACTCAATTTCCTCCACTTCATACTTCAGCATCTTCAATACTCTCCCATCACCGAGACAAAATACCAGATACCTGTACTTTAAAAGAGGGAAGGTTGAATTAGGCTCACTGCTTCAGTGGGTTCAGTCCACAATGGACTGTCTCAAAGGTAGAAATAACGTGGTGGAAGTGTTTGGTGGAGGAAAGCTGCTCACATCACTGCAACTAGAAGCAAAACAGAAGGGAGGTGCCAGAGACAAGAATATATCATTCTGAATCAGCCCCCTAGTGATCTGCCTCTTAGTACCATGCCCTGCCTCCTTATATGAAACTTTTGGGAGACCTGTTGTATCAAAAGCACCACACATACCAGGCTTTTATCCTCAGGCATTTCATGCTCCCAGTGTCTGCTTGAGTTCCAAGTAACAGTTAAATCATCTTGATATATAGACTGCCCAGAACTCCCCTGTAGCATGTCCATAATGTTTCCTTTATGCTGAGCTTTCCTCATGAAGGGAAAAAGAAGGAAAGATGGATCCTGAGTGAACATTTAACAATCTACTTCACAGTTTGAAATTGTTTGTTTTCAAGATATAAACATCTAATCAAACTACTTTAAGTTAGTCTTTATGGGAAGAATTCCATGGAATTTCCAAGAACTAAAGGACATACATGTGCCTGATATTAAGGGTAAGAACTAAAAATTAGAAAAATAGACTCTCTTTTTGTCTTTTATTTTGTCCAGCTACAGCCATGAATTCATCTGTCCTCTCACAGCAAGGCTTTGTAATTCTCTCTGAATGCCAGATTGCTCTGGAGAAGGAGATTAAAGGTCTATGTTTTACTTTAAATATTTTTCAAACAATTACCTTTCAAATCTAATTTTACCTAATTTTTGCCTTGCCCTAGATGTTCTTGAAGTCCTAAATGGAAATTCAGGACAGAGACAATCTCATTGACACAAATGGGTCATTTTTTTCTATCAACTACTGAAGCAGTTGCAGTTTGGATGATAGTTTCATGTTGGTAGAAGATTTTCCTGACCAGAGAACACAAATGATCTCCGAAGAGGTATAAGAGAGAAATGAAAATGGTAAGTATCTGGTGACCAAATTCTATAGGCTTTTATCTTTCACAGTCATGCATTGCCCACAAATATCACAGAGGACTTATTATCTTTCAGTCTTTATGTGTAGGCATTTACATCTTCCTTGAGGATTTTTTTTCTCATTTGAGGGATCACCCTATACAACACAGATAAAAATAAAGAGTATGTGCTGTTTGCTTGTTCTGCCAGCATTTCTAAACCTAGTGAGAAACCAGTCCCCAAATATATATGTATATATATATTTTATTTTAAAGAGAGTAGTACATGAGAAACAAACAAATAAAAAAGTAGAACAGTAGCAGCATACCAGTACCATGAACACAAACAAATCAAAGCAAGAACATTCAAAGTGATACAGAGTCTCAAGACAAATTAATACAAATCAACACTGGTTGTTACATTGCATATCACTATCCTCAAAAGCACCTGCCTAAATACATTCTGTAGAATAAGATTTTCAGAAGTGATGAGAAATTATGAAGGAAAAATTAATAAAAAATTAATGGTTGGTAGATAATCACAGCCATAGTCACTGTTGTCCAAAATAACAGCCTGGGTACATTTCAGCAGGAGCATCTCTATGTACACAATTGCATGCATTTTGTTACTCTAGCTACACTGTAACATGTCTGAGTGCAAGAACTAAGAACTACACCTTACAGTTACATCCATCTATTATGTTATTCATTTACAAAAGTAAGAAAAAGTATTCATTATGTGCATAATCAGAAGAAAAATTCAGAGAGATAGTTAACACACTGCACTCATTTCTCAGAAATACATTATCCACAAGACATTATTTTTCACATATTCATTTTTATCTATAATCTCCAAACCACTTGTAAAAGACAAAAAATATTACTATTCTGGTATCTCAAAAAGATATGTAATCATGTCTCCTTGTTCTTTTTGTATTATTTTAAACAAAACAGAGGATATTTCCAATGCCATCTTATTCTCCCTGCAATATGCATTTCTGTACTCCTAAGATTTTTTTTAAAATTACCTTTTCATCATGGTTCTGGGAGTGGGTAAGGGGAATATAGGCTGCTTCAGAAAAATTCTATGCATTTAATTACTTTCTAATTTTTATAGACTATGGTAAAATAAAACATTTAAAGTATTTACCGATTTTTTTTTGTTATTTGGAAATTTTATATACACAGTATGCATTAGGCTATAATAAATCTGCAATTTGTTAATTATTATTTGAACTTTTGCTTTGGTTTGGCTTTGGCATTATTTGTTTTTTGTTTTTTGTTTTTTGTTTTTATTTTTGGTTTTTCTCCGGTACTGGGAACCGAACTCACGACCTTGCCCTTGCCAGGCAGGCACTTTTGCCACTGAGCTAAATCCCCAGCCCCTGCATTATTTGTTTTTAACACAAAAAATTGTCCATTGATAAAATAAATCTGGATTCTTTTGTCATCATTGAGAATGACAGCCCCTGGGACTGGGTTATAGATCTCTGAAGTATTATTATTTAAATTGTAGCATTGACTACTATATAATATCACGTATCTATTTGTAAGAAGTTGTATGTGTTTGGAATTTAGTTCATATTCTTCTTATACTTTGTTAGGAAAACAATGCACCTGTTTTAGTTTTCATAGACTCAACTCTATTACTAGGAAATAAATGAATATATGATTTAATTTTTTAAAGTGCATCAATTTATACTATGTGTCTTGTTATTTTTACATTCCCTTGATGCTAATTATATGGTAGGAGTAGCCAATTTCAGTCTGTACTACATCTGCAGAAACAAAAGTTGCTGCCCGTTCTACATTATGACCTTGCTTTACTCTTATGACCAATGACAATGACCTTGTTTGGATGAAACCATTTCACTTTGATCTATACAATGCGAGGAAGTTTTCATCATTGACATTGATTTGTATGCATTTGACTTTTTGATGAAACAGAATGATAAAACTCTCCTTGTTTTATTAGTATGATGACATGGCCTTACAAATTACATGTTTGTTTTCTAGTAAAATATAAATGACACTGGAGAAAGCAGTTTATTCTAAACCCATAGTATAAACTCCTATATTTTCAAAGAACTGATGTAATCAACTTGATAAACCATGAACCAGGCTTATTTAAATGAGTTGTCTTCTGGCATATGGAGAGAATTATTTTCTGTTATGAAAATCAAACAAGCTGTTAGTGAATCACAGAAGACAAATACAGAAAATTACTTTGTGAAATCACATTTCAAGAGGATCCATTGCCCATAGCAATGATAAAAGAACAAGTGGAACATGAGAAATAAAATTTTCTTAATAATACGTAAAACAGGACCCTCTTTCCTGATACTGTTTGAGACAAATTAAATATTAATCATATTGATAACATAAATGTTTGAATAACTGAAATATATATGGTGCCACTAAAACTCCACAAAATTAAAACTGTTTCCAGTAGTAATAGTACATTAAATACTTTACCACTCTCAATTTAAACAGCTAAAAATGCTATACAAAATACGTTTTCTAATATTTAAAATGTTAGTGAACTGACAATAGTATTGGGAAGCATTAAGATACCCAAAGAAAGTAGAAGTTATATCTCAGAAAAGTAGACAGTGCACTAAAGTTTATTTAGCTATTGAAATGGACTTTTCCAATTAAGTGAAATTCAGCTTTAGTTTTTATGGTCTTTAAGAAAAACGATACTTGGAGGAAAGCCCAAGGAACAAGTAGAAACTAGTAGGTAGCTTCCAAGATATTTGGGGAACTCACAATCTAAAATTTCAATGTAAGCATGAATTACAAATAATAATCCTGGATCCTGAATATCCACAGAAGATTTTAAGGAAACAGCCCAACTGAGAATATAAAACTAAGTTTCAGGGGATCTCTATTGCAGACTTGTAGCCACATGTACATCTTTCTTCAATTTACAAAGTATATAGTTCAAAACTCACAAAGTTCAGAATTTGAGTGAAAGAGGTCATGGGATTGAAGTACCTCAGGCCCTTGGTGGGAAGAACAAATCACTCACTGGAAATCCTTACTGAAGGGAAACTTTCATATAACTTGTCAATAATGACGAAATGCCTTTCAAGAATTAGAAACACTGAATTAAAAATCACAAACACACAAGAAAGGAAGACACCATGAAGGACCATAGTGTCAGACATGCAAAAATTTAAAATGCTGGAACTACCAGAATTAAAATGTAATGTTTTATATGTTTCATGAATTTAAACACATAGTGTAATAGATTAACAACTATATGACAATCAAAACATCTTTAAAGTGCCCAATAAGTTATACATATGAACAAACAGAAGAGCTGGAAATTAAAAAATTAAAATAGACATATGCACTTAGTGAATGCTTTGAAAAGCAGATTAGGATTACTGAAGACAGACATGATAAGTTGTAGCTTTCACTTGAAAAAAGTAATCCAGAATACAGCACAGAAATATGAAGAAGTAATGTAAAAAACAGACTTTGGGAAAGGCAACGAAGTCCTACTCATATCCCATAGAGCAAAGTGAAAACATACAAAAGGCTAAAAGATGAAAAATAAGAAGGAGAGGGCACAAGATGAAGAAAATATTGTTTCTGCTCTTATACTGTTTGTGAGCATAATGTTATGGATTACCTTTAGATTTTGATGGATTTAAGAATACAGTAATTGCAACAGTAAAAGAATATCATCTCTTTAACAATTCCATAAGAGCATAAATCAGTCAAGATCTCAGCATGGCAGAATAATCCAAACAGTGTTACTACACAGACTATTAAAAAGGGAAGAGTGTAATAAAGGGGACTTAGGAGTTTGGGGGCTGTTAAGTGACCAGGCTCAGAGGAATGAGCGAGGGAACAACCACAAGAATCTGTGAGAAAAGAAGTTTATTGAAATGGCTGCCTTGCCAAGTATTATAAATGTGCGGTAAAGAAAAAAATATTAGTCTGAGATGACCATAGAAAGTAAAAAATATCCCAAATCCCTCTCTTGTCTGCTATCATTGTCCTGCTACTGCTCATTGTTAGGTAAAAACATGGCAGAGGAACACACTGATGTAGTTTCTACAGGTCGGTCCTGTGGATCACAGGCCAAGGGGAGAATGTAAGAAGAGGGATGTGGAGGGAAAATACATTTCTATGGTACAGACATAAATAGCATCAATATAGCACCTTTTCTGGTAGCAGACTAGTGGAAGGACTAGAAGTTAAAATGTGTTGGGCACAAAGCACGAAATTCAAAGAAGAATTTTAAAGGCAGATGTATTAGTTTTCTTGTTGCTGTGACTAAATATCTAACTTATACAATGTAAAGAAGCAGGGGTTTATTTTGCCTCATAGTTTCACAGATCTACATTCATGGTTATCTGACTCCAAGGCAAAAATATCATGGTGGAAGGGTATGGTGATGGAACACTGTACAACTCATAGTATTTAGGAAACAGGCATCATAGGAAGACTCATTAGGGAAGGGGGCTGGGTGCCAGATATAGTCCCTGAGATAATGTCCCATGACCCACTTCCTCCAGCTAGGTCGGTTCCATCTCCCAATACCCCATTCAGCTAAGAGTCCACCTTTGAGGTAAGCCATTAGCAAAGTTATCACCTCCATAATCCAACCAGTTCTCAGGTAGTTCTTAATTCAGTCAACTTGACAGTCAAGATTAAGTAGCACAACACACTACATGTACACTGAGCAGAAAGGCAAATCTTAAAGTAGTAGTACTGAGGGGAAACTATGTGAGATGGAGATATGTAGCACATAACATATACTTAAACTAAAACTGTTGCAAGATTACATGAAAGCAAAACATCCTTAGAATCTGCCACAGTGTGAAAGAAAAACAAGGAAAAGGGAAAAATTAAATATATAAATATCTGTGTAATAAGGAAAGTCTTATATACAACCAGTCTGTCTTGGTTACTTTTCTCTGGTTGCTGAGACAACATACCTGAGTCCCATAATTAAGGAAGGAAAGGTTTATTTAGCTTACAGTTCTTGAAAGTTTCAGTCCATACTTGGCTGGCTCCAAGGCAGAGTGGCACGTGGCACAAGGCAACTGTTCATGAGGGCGGAAGATAGCAAAAGCAAGCAAGAGCAAAATGGGAGGAGTGGCAGCAAGCAGCCTCTTTCTCTCCCTTACGTATGCAAACTATCCACCCTAGGGGCAGGTGAAGCACTCACACCCATAATTCCAGCATTCAACTATGGATTAATCATAAATCTGCATGACTGTGTGAGGATTTGGGGGAACATACAGACACAAACCACAACACAGTGGTAATAATGATAATGTCCCATGAATTGAGCATTATGATTAATTCTGTGAGAAAATATCATTAATATATCCAAAATTTAGCAAATGGCGAAAAAAGTAACATTGTTATAGAAATAAGTTGGATTTCACTAGTGTCAGCAGATTAAATATTCTTCCTGAAGACTGTCATGACAGGCAGCATTATTTTTAAAACCAACTTTCAAGGGAAATACATGCCATACATTTTTAAGTAAAAAATATCATTAACAATGCAAGAGTTAGTAAATAATGGTAAGAATACTTAAAGTTTTAATTCTCTAGAACAATATAATAATTCTAACATAGTAGAGAATGAATATGCAGCTTCTGAATATACAGAACAGAAATTGCTGAGATAAATATGAGAAATTGACAAGCCAACAATCATACTGACATTTTGACACATCTTATTTACTGATTAAGCATACAAGATGAAATAAATACTTACATAAATTATATCATGCAAACATGAGAAATGATATGTGATCTAACACACACATATATACAGCAGTACACATCAGAACTATACATCACACAATCTTCTCAGTTTTATGCAAATGATTTATCATTCTTTAAAGGATAAAATGCTTCATGCAGCCCGACCCTGACAAATTACTGAAAGCATCACTTGGATTTTCCAGACACACTAACGCAATAAGGATTTAATAGAAACACATCTATGTTAAAAGAGAAACTGAGTCTTTCTCAGTCTTATTTCTCCTACTATTTCCCGCACTTGCTGATTTGTTGATGTAATGCAAAATGTCTGATTGTAAACCAAAGCTTGAAGCAGTCAAGGAATCAGAGTTCCAAGCTTTTTACAGATGAAAACTCTCTAGCAAAAGCCTCATGTTCTCAGCAACAACTCCTGAAGTATGACCTACTGAGCAGAATTAAACAAGAAATAGACTAAAGCCAAATCTTTAATGTCTTTCTACAGGAGAATAAAGCATTTAGAGACTCAATTATCCCACAGTTTTTCAAAGAGGATTCTTACCATCTCTGGATTTACTCATAATATCAGACATAAGAACAAAGTACCACATACCAAGATGAAAAATAATGGAGACGAAACACTTGAAAGTAAGTGTTATCACAAACAAACAAAATATACCTATTTCATCTATTACATAAATTAATACTGGGAAATATCATTTGACAACTGGAAACTATAAAAGTATGAAATATACAAACTTAAAGTAAAGTTTAATGGATGTAGTTAACAGCAGATTAAAAGCAGCTTATGAAAAGATTAATGAACTAGAAGACAGGCCAGGTATACCCAAACTTTTGCTTTCCTAAACCATGTTGAACAAAGAGGAGTTCTCCAGGGCCACACATAATAATGTGTATAATGTACATAAGCAGCAAAGCATCCTTTTAAAACATATTTATTTTTATACCTTTTTATAAAGGGGACCCAAGTAGACTATTGGGTTTAGGTTGGACATACTTGAATCTTAAGGAAAAGAAAAGAATAGAGTGGTACCTCATTATTCTTTGTTAATTGGTTCCCAGAGGCACCACATGTATCTAAAACAATGAGGACCCCCAAAAAGCAGTTTTGCCAGGAAAGGTGGGGGAATACAGAACGAAGTTTCCACATCAAAATATAGCAAGTACCAAATTTCAAAGCAGTCAAGTACCAACTATGGTTATATATATATAAAAGAAATATAGGTCTCACAAGGGATCCAGCCAAAATATCTAACATGAAATAATTGGCGTCCCAAAAGAAAAAGAAATAGAAACAGTATCTAAAGATATAATAGCCAAGAACTTTAAAACTTGCTAAAGCCTAGACATCAGAAGTTCAACAGACCATTTTAAAGACAGAACAAGAAAATCACTGATGTATATAAAATGAAACTACTGGAAGCAAAAGAATATAAAAGCATTACAAACAGCCAGACAAGAACTAAATATTACATTCAAAATATGAATAAAAAGGTTGAAAAATGATTTGTCAGTGGAAAATTGTCAGAAGCCAAGATACTGATATTTGAAACTTACCAACAAACAGTAAATATGAATTTAGTGAAAGAAATTCAACAAAATAAAAGCCAAATGAGGACTTTTTCAAAGAAACAAAAAGCAAGGAGTATATATCACCAATATATCCAGATAAAAGAAATACTACAAAGGCATTTTCAAACAGAAGAAAAATGATCCAGGGGGCCAGTAGTCATTCAGGAAGATAAGAAAAAGGAAATAATGAGTAAGTCCAATTAAACAAAAATCCTAATGTTATATTTTGGAAATACTTTTATAACCATTTTGGCATTTAGGCAAGAAAGATATCTAATACATCTTTATTTTTATATATTTTGTATATTTTTATATATTGTAACAGTTTAGAGTTATATTGAATATAATATACAATTTAATATATATAATTCATTAAGGTATAGATTCAAGAAATTTGAATGCATACAATATTCAATAATACAGGACTATGATGTCCCTAGAAGTAAATATCTAATATATCTTTATTTTTATATATTTTTTATATTTTGTATATTTTTATATATTGTAACATATAGTTTAGAGTTATATTGAATATAATATACAATTTAATATATATAATTCATTAAGGTATAGATTCAAGAAATTTGAATGCATATAATATTCAATAATACAGGACTATAATGTCCCTAGAAGTAAATATAAGATATGAATTATGGCTTTAGAGAAACAAAATATCACTAAAACTCATCAGAGAATTAAATAGCCCAGAGAATATACTATATTCATGGATTGGATGACTGAAGATTACAAAGAGACTCTTGTCTTACATGTTAATCTATTCAGTCAAAAATATTCCAACTAAGAGCGGTAAAATTAAAATCACATGTCTAGGGTCAGTGGAAGAGGCATGAAAAGCTGAGTCTCCAATGGATACTGAAGAAGAAAGAGCTGTGAACAGGGAGATAATCCAAAGTAAAGCAATGTGAGAAAATTTGCCTCACAGGGTAATGAAAGTGATTACACTTCATACAATGATATTTTGTTTGGATGGCAGGAAGGACATACTGAGCATGGTATGCCCATCTCAGGACAGGTACTGCAGATCCCTTGGAGGGGAGGAGGTAGGAGAAAAACATGTTGATAAATGAGTAGTGGACGTTTGAGTATCCATGTGGGATCCAATAATGCATAAATACTTTTTGTATATAAACTAAGGTATTTTTGAGGCAAAATTCTGAAAGACAATAAAGTAAATTGATGAACTGAGGGAAAGGAGGATTTCTGAAATGTAAAAGATTTCTGAGACACAAAAAGGAAATCCAGAAGGGAAATATTGATGAATTTGACAAGTAAGAAACTTCTCTTCATCAAATCTATCGTATGAA
This sequence comes from Chinchilla lanigera, assembly GCF_000276665.1. Lineage (NCBI taxonomy): Eukaryota > Metazoa > Chordata > Mammalia > Rodentia > Chinchillidae > Chinchilla > Chinchilla lanigera. The sequence goes on along the minus strand of NW_004955404.1, from coordinate 16,689,812 downwards.
AGATGACTCAGAAGCAGAGAGAAGCTACTTGTAACATATTAGTACCTAGAATATATAAAGAACACCTACTCGTGAATAAGAAAATGAAAATACACACACTAAAGCCAAATAAAAGAGCTGTTACCATCTACTACCTCATGTGGCAGAAAGAATGAAGAACAACTAGAGCCATTTATGAATATTTAGTACTAGTGAGAGAACATAGTACTAAAACCACAACAAAAATAAAATTACAAAAACATAAATTTCATTTCTATAAAAAATGTAGAAAAGTAACTCACACTATTTATGCAAATATCTGTATTGAAAACATTTTAAAAACAAAACAGAAGTAAGAAGACAGTTCAGGTAGTTTTTGTCTCTAATAGGCACACTGGAAAATAGAAAGATAATGATAATATTCTTTTCCTTAAACTTGGTTCAATGTATCACTAATCTTGATATCAGACATGTATTTTATAAGTACTTGTCAGTAGCTATTTAACCATCAACAAGCATAATTTTTAAGAAAAGTTTAGATCTCCTCCTATAATGACACTAAGTAGCATAACAGTTTATTGATAAATTCCAAGAAATAGTATACTGGTTCTATGCCTGGGAAGAATATTTCATAATATTTGGAACTGAGCAACTTCGGGAAAACTCGCCATTTTGTAGCCTTATTTAACATGCTCTGGGCAGAAGACTATAACTGGCAATCAAGAAGTCCTTCTGATGTGTGTCAGAGTAAGCAATAATTACTCATGAGCAACCATGGATTTTTAACGAAGTGCATTCACAAAGGAATACAGTCCTGTCTATGTGAAGTTGGTTCCCACAGTCAACTTCAAAACTCAGAGACATGGGACAGTACAGCATTGCCTTATCAAATGAATACGTGGACTGAGCTATAAGAACTTGAGAAGATTTCTTTTGAGCTAGTTTCTGAACAGTAGACATAGCTTCAGTTTTCAATTTTGTATTATGTTAAAAATCAGATTAAAAATCTAAGCCATCTTTTCTATACTGAATCTTCTGCATAAGAAGGTAGAAAGCTTTGTGTGACAGCAGGACAAAGAGTGATTCTTTGACAAAGCGCAAGACGCCACAGGTCTTCTATTGCCAAAACATTCTCTACACCTGCTGCTTTCTAAAGAGCTCATTCCACACTAATAACCATAGTAAAGTGAATCATCGCAGACAGCAAAGGCATTTGTAAGGTCTTCTCCTGTCGTAAGGTAACCAGAGGGTGAGTCAAATGAGCAGAAGACAAAGGACTCTGTGATCTGGTATCACCTGACTTTATGAACCAGGGCAGCAGGGAAGCAGAGGGTGCCTGATGGTGAAGAAACTCTAAGAGCACAAAGAAACAGCTGAGCAGCAAAAGTTTAGCAGGGGATTCGCAGGCCTTGCAGTTCATCCCACGCCAACTTCTCAGGAAGAGACTTCCTAGCTCTCCGCTCCCCGGGGAAACAACTACAAGAAGGGACTGCAGCGCCCAGCGGAAGGACACAACTTTCACCTTCTACAGCACCCCATGAGATGACTGCCAACAGTCAAGTTTTAATTAAAGAATTACAAAAATGGGTGGTATTTGAATATTATTTGTTTGACTGACTCATGGGGGTATATTTTTTTTTCCTTTCAGATCTCCCTGTGAAGTTCAATTTATAATCAGTTTGCTCATTGAAAACTTATCTCCAAAACAAGACAGCAAAGCATTCAGACTGAATGTGTAATTGCCCACCTCTAACATGTTTTCCCTTTCTAATCATTGATTAGGTGAAAGATGAAACAAACAATCTGAAAGCGACCATAACTCCACTGTCGGATCCGCAGTCAGATGCGGCACAGTCTACCTAAAATGTAGCCACTTGCCATACTGGTCTCGGAGCCCTTGGGGCATCGCTGGCACTACTGGAGAACTCGGTGTTATGTCCAATTTAATTCAAATTTGAAAGCTCATATTGACATTAATTATAGGAAAACATTAAAGTATTTCAAAATAACTTGGACTGAACTGTGAATCAGATTTTCAATTTTAAGTTTTATGAAATCTAAATACAAGTTAAGTATATCTGAGGAAAATTTAGCATCCAGATTGAGATGAACTTGAGTATACACTGAATTTCTTTTTTTATATATACTTTCCCACTCCAGATTTTATTTGATTTTTATTTTTGGGTTTTGGAGACAGGGTCTCGCTATGTAGTTCAGGCTGGCCTCTAACTCACTATGTAGCCCAGGCTGGCCTTTAACACACAGTGATCCTCCTACCTCAGCTTCCCAAGTGCTGGGGTTATAGGCATGTGCCTCCACACCTGGTTTACACTGAATCTCAAAGACTTGGTACACAAAAGTAAATATGCAATATATCACTAAATTGATTACATATCGAAAGACAATGTTTTGGGTGTATTAGATCAAATTGAATAATTTATTGAAATTAATTCTAGTTTACACATTTTGACTTTTGAATTGTGACAACAAGAAAAGCTTGAATGATATCTGTGGATCACATCACAATTCTGTTAGACAATGATGCTACAGAGGGCAACTCTGATAATGTGGAACATATAAAAAATTTGGAACTGAATCATATTCAAGCATGGGCTCCTTCAGTTTATACCTGTGTGACCCTGAGCAATTTGCTTGACCTCTCTGGTTTTTTACATTAATTGCAGTGTAATGTTGAATTTGCAAGACTGTTGTGAAGGTAGATTCTAGTTATTTTCAGATACTTTTATTTTTATCCGAGGGAGTATTTGAATTATAAGCTAAGTGAAGGCTGAGAAATGATCAGTCTTCTATTTAATCACAATAAATGACAAGGTTGGCCCTAAGTTGTAAAATTGTATGTCTGAAGTCTCCAGATTGCCAAGAAGTAATTTTACAGCAGAGGTCCAGAGTGCTTATTTCTAAGATAGAAGTCTGGTTCTTTAATAGTTGGAGCTACCCTAGTGGTTGCCTTTAATGCTTTGAAGCTATGGCCTGGAATTCACTTAAATTTGTTTTATTAGTTAGCAAGCTGGGCAGGGGAAAAAAAGCAGAATAGGTTATAAGGCAATAGAGGGCTTGGGTTAGGTGTCACAGTGAATCAGTTCCTGTTTTTTTCTCAGATCAGAGAAAGAATTATATGTGAAATGAATAGAATTCAATAGTAACTTCATTCATTATATTTACCAGATTAATCTCTACTGGAAGTGTAGGCTGGGAAAGGTTTGTGTGGGTTGGAAAAGTTTGAGACAAATTTACAAGGCTCTTCCATATATTATGGAAGAGGTGACTCTGAAAATAATTTGTGAACAGCCTAGATTTGAACAGAAGCCCTAATTCTGTAAGCAATATGAAAATAGCCATCTCCACTGCATATTTTAATCTTCTCATTAATGTAAGAGGCACCTATTCACAGTTAAGCAATGTATGCCAATTAATTGATCTATGTGGCCTATTTTGCATGCAAAATTCCAGTCAACAAAGAAACCTGGTAGAAAATCTATTTAAAGTAGCTTCTTACTAAATTCACCCTTTTATGATCCTCGAGTCTTGTCAGAAGTCTATGTTATAGTCTAAAACTCCTGTGCTGACTTGTAAACTGTGCTTGCCTGCTTTGGCTTACACCATATTTTATGATGCAAGCTCCCTCTTTCCAGGAATTGTCACAGCCGAGAAGTCTTCTAGAGACATGATCTTTTCTATTTTTATTTTTTTGAGTGATTTTGAGGTACAAGTAGATGTAATGATAAGCTCTCAGTAAATAACTCCCTCACATTTGGTAGTGTTGAAGATATAATCCTTAACCAGGATTTTTTAATTTCCTAGAACACCATAAACCCATTGTTAGCCAGAGGTTACCCTGCTAAATCTGTCTCTGCTGACTTGCATCATGATCTCTGGATGAACTGTGTAAGCACGTCATTTTTCACTTACCTAGTTTTTATCTGATGGCACTGTTAATGTGATTTCTATGTAAAGCATAGTGGAGAGACCCGGAGATTTTTATATACTAAGACTTTATGGGAAACTATTATTTATGTAGGAAAAAGAAAAACAAAACTTTTAGTTAATATGATAAATTAAAAACTTCACTTCCTAAAGTATCACTTAGAAAAATAAAAACTTCTGGAAAGAACATTAAGCATTTTACCAATCATTTCAAATTTTAACAATGATGCATGTAACATTTACGAAACATCACATTCAATGCCTTTGATCTCACAAAAATTGTGTTGGATAAGCACTATTATATCAGTTTTACAGACCTCCTGAGATTTAAAGAAATGAAGCAAATTTGATGACTCACATGATCATTCTGCAGAAAGATGCACCCCTATTTACCCTGCACTCAGAGTAGCAGGCAGATATTCCATCTTTACAAATGCTTTCTCCATGGAGTTATTCAGCTTCCATCTCGAAAAAATGGGGTGTGGAGGTGTGGGAAGCCGTAAGAGGTGTCAAAAGAATTAAGATGTGTTCTGCACAGGTACCAACTGCCATGGTTAATGTTATCATTGCAAATATGTACTAGGAAAAACAAATACATAAAAAGTTACACATTTTGAAGAGAAAAAAATACATATTAATGTATTAACATTTCATTGGTCAAAGTAAATTACTACATATCCACTTGCAACTTCAAAACATGAGACAAAATGCAAACTTTTGTGCCCAGAATGAGCACTGGGACCACTGTGAATGCCCTAATGACCCCCTAGAAGTATCAAAGATAATCCACTTAAGCATTTCGTGCTCTTCTGGGGTTATGGGAACTCAGTGAGTATTCAATGCTCTATGTTTAAATTTCCCTGTAACCACTTTGCCATCCTTACCTTTCCCTTATAGTCACTTCTATACTTTCATCGCAGAGATAAATGGCCCTACATAACCATAGACAATTAATCTGGAGTTTAATAATGAATACTTAACTTGAAAATCTTTATTTTTCTCACTTACTAACTGAACCAGAGAGTTGGAGGTACTTATAATCATGTTGGGTTACTTTTTTCCCTAAATACCCTTTTCAAATAGAATACTCTTCATCATAAATGACCTTTCTAAAATGTAAGATTCAGGTTAGTTATTTCTTGCTTTACCCAAATCATAAGCAGGATAAACTGTGAGGGAGTTCTGTTCTTTACCTTAGTGTGATTACTTCCTGTTTCAAAATACTTGCAATAAATAAATAATGATTTTTAAAATTTTTATCTTTAGAGTTATATGCCACCTTTCCCAGAATCACTACATATGGGGTGCAGAAATTTCTGTGAGCAGTATGTAGGCATGGTCCTGACTTAATTGTGGCATTAACTCATTTTAAGTGCTTCAGACCTTTCTATTTGCTGATAAATTGTATTCAATCTTTAAAATAGTTTCTGCTGTATGACATCCAGATTTTTTCCCATGTTACAGTGTTTGGTAAAATACTGTTTCCTACTTTCTTCTAATGAACCAATTATAAAAATAGTTTAAGTACACATTATATTTTGTTCACCTTATTGAAACCTGACAGAATATGGCAATGACTAAAATGGTTGTAGAATAAATAATTCAGGAAATCAATATAAAACCTATTAGGTTAAACTTTACTCTTCTATGTGGTGAATTCCCCAAAACAGGTTGACTTACTTTTTAACATAGCTGGCTTCAATGTAAAAAAAAAAAAAAAAAAAAAAAAAAACTTAAAGGGAAATATTAAGAGAAAAGTAAAATGAAAATAACCAAATGTATGTCTCTTAAAATTAATCCCTCCAATATTTGGTATTTATTCTAGTTTCATGAGAATTATTTTTTTCTTGGGATAAAAATGATGATTTTATAAGTCAACAAATTTTATCATTTGCTTGTTGTATGCTGCATGTAGAACTTTCTACCAAAAATGATTTAAAAGTTGATATGATAATGAGTTTTAAGGAATTTTATATTAATTACAATTTAAAATGCAACATTATTTAATTACTGGTTTAAAAACATGAAAAAAAAATTACTTGAGGTATAAAAATAAGTAATGGAAACCTCTATGAAGCAGCCCTGAGCAGGGATTAAATTAATCAATTGGCTTTTTATGTTTACTTGTGTATCTGTTGAAAGCCTAGTCTGCTTGTCTGTAAGTGGGTGATGGACTCATAGTAAATGAGCCTCTGTGAGTCACTAATCCCTACTAAAACCTGTAATGGTGGATGAAGCCAGAAAGCCTCAAAGGATAAGACAAGATCACAGCCAAGGACACCTGGATCCATCTCAACTAGATAAAGACTATAGCCTCAGGGATCTCACTCCTGTGTGGATTCATTTAATCTTTTTAAGGATTAATTTAATACCTAACTTGGAGAAGTCCTTGAGTAATTCCACCCTTCTTGATTATTCCCCCCCGCCACCTGCTTCTGATGACCAAATAAATGTGGGCCACCCAGTGAAGGTCTTGGTCTTAGCCCTGACAGAATCTCAAATTCTGTGAGAGGGCTTTGATACTCCTAGGGCCCTAAAATCACTCTATCTGCCTCTTTTTATTTAGCCTTAGCTGCACACTCATTTGGGAAATTGTGGACCTAATCAGCCTGCAATAACTAAGGGACATATTAACCTGGTAAGTAAGTATGTTGATGACAATATATGCTACTTGAAAATGTGTTCCAGAATCTAATCATAGTGATATTTAGTTGTGATGCACTTCATTTTCAGTAGAAGTTATGCCAATTTAATTATTGTGATTTTATTTTTGTGAACAGCCACTAACAAAAATCTACTTGTTCTGGTACAAAATTTTATCAAAAAATATAAGTATACAGTAATTGGATATGTGAAACCGCAGAACTTCTAAGGTATTTTATTACTGTGATTACATTCTAACACATCATGATGTATGTTAACATTTTAATTTAAATTATGGTAGTGTGTGTACACTAAACTAAATCATCAATGATCCAGTCATCCGCATAATGTTCTGCACGATTATCTGTTTTTCTTTTATCCCTTCACCTGAAAACCCTGGGAGTGGTAATGCCCTTCTACAGATTTTTCTGTGAAACTTAAAAAGTACCCAAGACACTTCTAAGCACATGAGTAAAAATGAATAAAGAGGCAAGTTCTACACAATGGTGCTAAATCATTTTGGGACTGGAATCCCTAGTGACATCTTAAAATACAAAAACTGAGCATATACATTCAACAAAACAATTCCATGAAACAATGCTTTCTAATATTCTCTATTCTCTTTTGTGGGTGAAATGCTTTTGGAAGAGTATGCAATGCAACCTTATAACAGTGCTTATTCATTATACTGTGGCAGGTGGAGCATGTACTGAGAGCTGGACTTACAAGTTTTCTCCTCTGGAACTTACATCAAACTAGAAAGTGAGGCATTTTTTTCACAATGTAAAATAAAACAAAACTAGGCACAGAAAGACAAAGAAAAATGCCCAGGCTTAAATGTATAAATAATTATAATAATTATAACGGGATTTACTATTATAGATGAGCCAAGCACAATTTTTCCTAGTAACATTGAGTACTCTTTAAAATATAGATAATTTAAATTTTTACAGTGAAAGTAATAGTGTCATTTTCCAATATGTCTAGTAGTTAAATCGCTATTAACAAGGCTGATGAGAGAAGGGCCTTTGAGGTTTAAAAATATATATATTTTTAACAGCACTGTAGATGGAGACACACATTGTAGCTTCCAGAGATGAAAAGGATTCTAATGTTTTCATGCAAAAGTCCTGTTTAGTAACAGTTCAAAGGTATCCTTCAATATTTACCAAACCTCTTAGAATTTTCATTAGTTTCTACATGAACTATTAAAGTCATGGATGCCTCAGGTATTAGTGAGAGTTACTCACCTGAGATCAAGCATCCAAATGCCACCAGGCAAACAATCCTGCAAAAAAACAAGTGAACTCTGTAAATACTTGAGGAAAAAAAAAAGCAATACACATTTGGAACCTGAATAAATCTCCTGAAGGTGTGACAAGATAAATTATGAAGGAAAACTTTAAAGTATTTCCCTTTCAATAATTAGGAAGTTGACTTTGTATTTTTAGTTGAATACTTATAACTATATACTTATAAGAGAAGTTCAAAAATATACTCAAGGAAAATAGAGTTAAATAATTTCTGGGAGCATGTTCAAGAATGAGAATTTTAATTTTAAGTACTTTGTCATTATGGTATATTCATTCCCTGGTCTTCAACTTTGGAGTTAAAGCAATCCCCCTCTTCTGCTGCCTCCCAATTAGCTACGACTGTAGGCACATATCACCATACTTGCCTTTATTTGGCATTTTTGAAAGTCCTAAAAATAGATCAGTGATAGAGACAGAGTCTGAGAAACACAGACACATAAATGGGGAAATTTGCTTACTGGATGTTGTCAAGAGAGACATTTCTTTTTAAAGCTGTTCTTTGTATTCCGAAATTACATTGATAAGATCAACTTGAGTTCCATGAGGCAACAAAAATATTGAACTGATTCAATTTATCATGGTTAATTACGTTATCTACTTGATTGAAATCCATGTCTAATATTAAATCCTATGTCTGTATTTAAAGACTCAAGAGAAGATACACCTCAGGAAGCCTGACAGAAATACAAACAAAAGCTCACTCTTTGTATGACCTTTTAGAGATTTACTAAAAACTAATAAATATTTGAAATATGCAGTCAATATTTGTTTGTATGTAAAAGAAATTGACAAGTATAAATATTATTGCAACTAGAATGTTTAGATTTCACTAGAATGTTTCAAATTACTCTGAGAGTTGAAAAGAGATGATGGCTAACTAGGTGATAGATAGATAGATAGATAGATAGATAGATAGATAGATAGATAGATAATCCCTGCTAAAATTTCCAGGGGAATTCATTTAAAGTAATTTTTATGATAGAGGAATGATGAAAACAGATGCAAAATTAAATTTACAATTTGACAAAAACTGCATTAGTTAATGTTTTCCTGATTTATCAGATTATTGTATGTTAAAATTACTAGAAGAAAAGATAGGTACAAAAACAGACCTCCACTGGAGCTGAACTCTACCTTAAACCACGGGAAGTCTAAAAGATCCAACGGATACCAGCTCCACTGAAAAACAGAGTTTAGAACAAGTCAATAAACTCAGACAACAGCAGAACATCCAGAGAGCTGGGGATTGCTAAAATGGATGCTTATCGATCTACTTGTTACTTTTTAAAATTAAATTGCAAAAATAAGATTTTTGCAAAAAGGCATAATAACAGAATAGTAAATACCACCTACTATTTACCAGATATTTTCTGTGGTCCTTGGGTTTCCCTGTGTATATTATCCAGTCATGTTTATCTCAAGGATTTTATTATGCTCCTTTAGTTTTTAAAAAGAAATACTGAAAGGATCTTCTATATGTAAGTGTATTTCAGATTTGTATGCATGTAAAAAATTACCAGTCTAAATGATAAAAATCTAGATTTCATGCTTCCTCCCTTCTAAAGTCTCTAGTCCAGTAGGTCTGGGATGGATATTGGCAATCTATATTTTAAACAAGTATCCACAGTGATTTTTGTAAATGCAAAATTTCCTATTGGTTAATAGGAAAAACACTGCTTTCTACCAACTGCAGTGTTTAAAAGATGAGCAAGTCCTGGGTTTATGAGACACTTGAGGTAAACTGAAAGACAATAACTGTATATTTTCTCTTTTAGAAGACAAATTTATAGTCCTGTAAGTGAAAGAACAAAGACCGCACTTTATGCTTAATTGCACATGAATACAGAACAATGGCACTTTTAAGCTGATGTTAACATGGCAGCTGTAGCAATGCAGAGATGACCAATCCATTCATTAAAAATAACTCCAACAAGAAGGCATAAGCACAGTACATGTGGGATGAATATAAGCATTCTACATAGCAACACCTTAGAAGAAGCTTATACAAAAGAGTATAAGAATAGCTCTTCCCTTCCAGGAATTTAGATCAATTTAAAGGAACGAAATGTACATACCATAAGAAACTTGTAAAGTTTTTCCACAAAGTATGACTTTTCTTACTATATGATTTAGTTAGTGAATCAATTTCAAAAATGAGTGTATCACTTGTGTAGACAGGAGTTGTGACAAGGATCAAAGAATTAGCACTGAATTTGATCTTGAAACAGGTCAGTCTGTATTAGGTAACAGTTATTTATAGACAAAACTTGATACTACTAATCATCTAATGTTAGCTGTTAGAAGGAATTATCTTTGATAAATTCTATCAATGGTTGTCTTTACTCCTTCCCCTGTAAACACCTTTGAGTGATAAGTATTTCAATGAAATTGCTTTGCAAATAAAGAATTTTGGTCTTCTCACTGTATCTACTGCACTAAGATTTTAAAGTCTGAATTGAAGGTAAATAAAGTGTAAGACACCTGACCATAATACCCTCCAAAAGTGTAGAAAAATGTAATTTTCTTCACACTGGTTGGCCTTCTTATTTTTTAAATAAGAGAGTGGGTAGCTCCCAGATAGTGGAGCCACAGTAGCACTTAAATGCCCTCATATTTATGGCTGCATTGTCTCCCTACTGAGTTGCGTATTACTGAAAGGGAAAACACATGACTTGCTTGTCTCTGTGAAGCAGAACTGGTCTCCTCGAATTGGTTTTCTATTTCTCATTTCATTTGTATTCAGTTAGATTTCAAGTAATTTCATTTGTTGTTTGAAGGCTACATACTCTCAAATCATTAGTTTCAGTTGCAATTCAAATGTAAGCAAAAGCTGATAGTATCTGCACTGTAAGGGATTCCCCCACAAGATTTGGGCATTATATATCCCTCATGGAGACCAATGGGATATTTTTCATCAATAGTATTGCCATTTGACCTAACAGCATCAAGGTACATAATAGTTATAATCTGAAAGATTTATCTTATTCTTTGTAGCAAAAAAAAAAAAAATGCTACTGTAAGTAGTAAATGATCTCTTCCATTATGTCTGAACTCTTACTTTGGTCACCCATTGAGAATGAGATCACAAGTACAAATACAGTGCCAGTTCTGAAGCAATCCCTTCCCTGAGTCCTTCCATATAGTCTTAGAATTTACTCATGAGTTACATAAGGACAGAGTACACAGCTCTCTTTGTGGCACCTGATATTGCAGAAGAGAATTCTTGCTCCATGATTCATGTCCTTGTTTCTTCCCTGACTTCAGCATCAGCCATGCTGGGAATCCTGGTTGACAGAGAGCTAGTCACCTAGGCATGCACAAGTGTACAAATCTTTCTTCTTTCTGCCATGAACATTCCCCAACACTGTAAACTCCACTTGCCCATATGCAGGCAGATCACAGCAGTGCAAAGTTACTACAGTACTCTGAAAAAGATTGAAGCAGATATCACAAAATGGAAAGATACCCCTTGCTCTTGGGTAAGGAGAACCAATGTAGTGAAAATGGACATATTTTCAAAACTGTGATACATATTTATGCAATTTTAATCAAAATTCCAATGGTATATCACACAGAATTAGAGAAAACAATACCAACACTCATTTGGGACTAGAAGAGACCTAGAACAGCAAAGGCAATTCTGGGAAAAAGGTAATGCAGGGGCTATCACAAATCCCTGACTTGAAATTATATTACAAAGTTACAGTGATAAAAACAGTGTGGTACTGGCAAAAGAAAAAGACCCATAAATTAATGGAACAGACTAGAAGATGCAGAAACAGCTCCAGATATATTCAGCCACCTTATATTTGACAAAGGTGCCAAACACATTCACTGGAAGAAAGATAATCTCTTTAATAAATGGTGCTGGAAAAACTTGCTCTGCACATGCTGAAGATTAATTTGACCCATATCTTTCACCATGTACTAAACTAAACTTGAAATGGGTCAAAGATCTAAATATTATGACAGAAATATTAAATACACTGCAAGATAAAATAGGTAAAACTCTTGAGACATTGTTGCAGGAAATACTTTATGAATAAAACCCTGATCAAACAGGAACTATAATAAAGAATCAACAACTAGGACCTCATCTTATTAAAAAGGTTTTGCACAGCAAAAGCAACCATCAACATAGTGAAGAGACAACCCACCTTGTGGCAAGCATGTTTGCCATATGTTCCTCAGACAAAGGATTACTATCAAGAACATATAAAGAACTCAAAACAAAAATCAGACTTCCAAAATTTAAAGACTCAATCCAGAAATGGGCATTGGAGATGAATACACACTTTTCAGATGAAGAAGTGTAAATGGCAAATAAATATATGAAAAAATATTCAACATCGCTGTTCATTCAAGAGATGCAAATTAAACAACACTGAGACTTCATCTCACTCCAGAAAGAATGGCTATTATCAAGAAATCAACCAATAATAATGGAGAGGCTGTGGGTAAAAAGAACCTTTCTCCACTGTTGGTGGAAGTGTAGACTGGTAAAAATCCACTGTGGATCCCACGGCCTTAATATTCTGAGATTATAGAGTATCACCTTTCATCATTACATCTGAACTAACATCTTCAGAAAGAGAAAAAAAAAAATGATTCAGAGCCTGCAAAGGAGAAGTCACGGGGAGAGCTGTGGCAGCATTGAAATCTTGACTTCACTCTGATTGCTCTCCTCAGTTGGAATTAACAAGATGGCCTACCTCGAGTCTGATGATAGATTCTTTCAGTTTTCTTCAGCTAGACCAAATTGTTCTCTTTGATATTTCTATTCAGAAATCCTAAAAATGCAACTCTCAATCTATGAAAATTTTTACATTAATTACTCAAAAGTTTAATTAATTATAACTAGCCACATCTTCCAGTAAAATTAACTGATTTCAAAAACTAGCATGAAAATACTTTGTTAAAACAATCCAGTCTCAAGTACTATATGGGTGAACGGTTAATAATAAATACATCCTTGATGGTAAAATCTGAAGTTAGGTTAGAATATTTTAATCAGTTCCTCTCCAAATCTCTTCAAATTATTCTCACATCCTTTGTCAAGCCTGACTAATCATAACATAACATGTGACTCTCACACTTAGGATCAGAAAGTACATGTTTCTTAATGCAAACATGAAAATAATGATTTACAAGATTAAATTTTACTGTCATAAAACTAATTAGAACAATGCAGTGTTTCTGTTTCTAACACATGGTCATTTTCAAAGGTTCATTTTTACAAAACTGTGTACCAAATCACAAATTATTCTTTCTTCTCTCAAAGTGCTATATTAATTTAAATTAAACAGAAATCTGATAATTTTTCTTACAAAAGGAAGTGAATTATATTCTGTGGCAATGCCATAGCAAGGAACATGGTTCCATTTCATAAGTTCCTGGAATGGCTGACTTTGCATCATTTTGTAAATAAATAGAGCAAAATGTTAGTTTTAAAAAGAAAAGAGCTAAACATCTATTTTTAAAATAAATCACTTAATACTTTGACTAAAATGAGAATAATAAAATAATACAATAGGCTGTTCACATCACAAATTTCTATTCACAACCCTAATCTGAATTAATATTATATGTTCCCTCAGAAGTTACAGCTGGCCACCTCAGGAAACACACAAACAAAAAAGTTGTATATTTCCAGAATTGTTAGAAAAAGAAAATACGAGAAAATTAGACATTGCTTATTACCTAAATATTTGTAGTTTGTGAATTTTCGTATTAACAGTTTTTTCAGAATATTCACATTTATTTGGTTCTAATTTATTCTAGAAGTTTTAGAATAACAGGACTAATTATAATATTTCTTGTCTGTTCTGATAATGAATGATGTTGTTATTTTTCTATAGTTTTAGTTTTATTTTGCAAATTCAGTCCATCTAGCATTTGGGAATAATATTTTAAATATAAGTTTTGTTAAGGAATTCTACTCCAAGTCATGAAATTTTTATATTAATATATGTGGTCATTGAAAGAATGTTTTTGATATTCTAAAAATTGATAAATTTCAAGTTTTCATACAGTCCTGAAACATTCATGATAAGGGAGATGTTAGTTGTTAATGTTTAATATTTAGCAAGAATTAATTTTATACCATTACAAATGTTTGCACATGATATATAGCACAGTACTAGAGTTTCTGATTTATAAATTCATTTTTATATTCATCTTCTGGAGGAAACTGTAGACACATTAAACTGCTTACACTAGATTTTTATGTAACTACAAAATGAAAAAGCAAAATTTGCAGCGCCATTTGGCTGGCTAATTTATTTAAAATATGATAACTGTAAAACCAGGTAGAAGGTCATAATTATATTTTTTCCTCTATGAAATCTGTGACAGATCTCCCTACATTTAAAGAATTCAGCAGTTTTGCCCATTCTTATGGGATAAAAAAAAATCAAAGAAAGACAAACTCCAACTGCAGTTCCTTACTAAGACTGTATGTAGAAACACACTTATGTTAATAAGTCTTATCAGTTCAAGGAGAAGAGAGAATAATTCCTTTCTTTTACCCTAAACATCTAAAAGTGTGGTCCTATTAATTCAAGGTCTCTTACACTTTCAAAGGAAATCGTCTAAAATTTTATGCGCCGTTTAAATGATTGCTTTGGGAAATTTATATGGTAGTCATGGGAACAAGTAAAGAAGTCAAGGCAACGTTGATCATTTTAATGGTGTGCAAGTGATCCTTCCAATTTGTAAATACCTTGGACAACGCTTCTAGGTCATGAATGATCAGAAAAGGCATTTATGCAAAATTAATGAAATAAAATACAAGCTCATTAATAGCTAGAATCCCCTAAAGTTTTTTTAATTGGTTAGGGTCATTGGAAATATTCCATATGAGCTTTGGGAAGAGAAAAATAAAAAATAAAAAACCTTTCCAACGGGGTTACTGCATACTTTTTAAAGAAAACATTTTCTTTTTAATTACTTGGAACTAATTCTTATATTCTTTGTTTTTGAACATTCTAACTATTTCCATGGAAAGCACTTCTCTACAAAATATATTTCCCTGCTTTCACCAACATTTGCTTTCCTAAAAGATGTGCAAAGTCTCAGTGTGGCTGTTATTTTACCACCAGTAAAATATGACCCTAATTCTTCATATGTACTGTGAAGACCATACTTGCTTCTTTGCTTTATAGGGAGAATTAAGTGGGTTTGTATAATTCAGGTCCCTCACATCCCTCACAGTCTCCTGGTGTGGGGCCAGGTGAGTCACAGTTACAAGGGACACACAGCTGATACAAGTGACAGCTCCTGGTATTTTCAGGTCCACACATTATACAAGCCTGGAGTAGAGGAGCTATAAATGTTGAGAGAAATCTTCTAACATGACCATGATTCAGATCTTCTAGACCTCTTCCAGACTTAAAGCTCTAATATCAGGTACTTTCTTACACATTTTCTGCCAAATTTCTACCCTAGGTATCTGATACTGCATTACCTTTGGGAGAAAACAAAATATAACTCTACGTACTTGTATGAAAAAAATATAAAAATTCTTTTTAACGGAAGTAAATATATCTTTTGGAGATGTATTGAAGCACAAAATCTCTTGAATCCAGCATACTTTTCCTTTGCTGCTTCATAATTCTCCTCCCAATTGACAGAGGGAAAATTACAAACGTACAGAAATGCCTAAGAATTTAAGGAAAAGCAGAACTGGAGTATAGCATCTTAGCCCTGTGTTTCTCTTCCTAAATTTTTCCTTAATGTATTTTTAAAACAAAAGGAGAAAACATCATATACAATATTCTTTATTCCCTTAATCAAGAGATGTGTGTAGGTGTGGCCATGTGACTTAGTACTGTTGGTGAGACCTTCACAAATGT
This sequence comes from Chinchilla lanigera, assembly GCF_000276665.1. Lineage (NCBI taxonomy): Eukaryota > Metazoa > Chordata > Mammalia > Rodentia > Chinchillidae > Chinchilla > Chinchilla lanigera. The sequence continues at coordinate 16,674,079 of NW_004955404.1, read as the reverse complement.
GATGCACATACAATGTTGTTGTGGTTTGGGATTTTGCAAGGAGAAACAATATAATACAGGACACACAATTTATAAGATTATTTATAATGGTCACCTAAAGAATGATATAGAAGACAGTGCAGGAAATCTGTCCACACACACGACCGAGGAATCTAGCTGAGGGCCTGAATCCCACGGAATTGTCCTGCATGAGTCCAGCTGAAGACCTAGAGCTCATAGCAATCCTCCCACAAGTTCAGCTGGAGGCCTAGAGCCCATGACAATGTCTCATGCAGGCCTGTTTCACAGATCTGCACTGGGAAGACCCAAGGGTCAGTGGTGGGATCTAGGAAGTCTGTGCCAGTGGGACGAAGGATCTGTGCTAGCAAGCTGAGAGATCTGCTCTGGAGCCAGGAAGCAACGCACCAAGTAAAAACCAGACCTCCCCTGAACAGCACCACATCTATCCTCAGCAACACTGCGGTCCCAAGCTCCTCCAGTGGTGAAGACAGCCGAGTTCCCATCAGGAAAGCCAATGCAGCAAGCTTCTCCAGGAAACAGGAGTGCACCATCTTCCCCTCCAGAGCCAGAAAGCAATGCTCAAAGTGAGTACCACAGCTCCCCCAAAGTGAACCAAAGCTAGTCTCAGTGCCAACAAGGTCCTGAGCTCTTTGGAGGATGAAAATAGCTGAGTTCATCAGGAAAACCAGCATGACGATCTCCTCCAAAAGAACCAACAGCTCCTTACAGCTTCTACCACCTCCCAACAGCCTTTCTCAGCTCCCAACAGCCCCTCTTCTTCTTCTGCAGTTCTGCCTCTTATGCTGCTGGCAACAGTCTCCAGGTGGGCCTCCCACACCCAGCACCACGCTTACTCACTTCAGCTGGGTATTATAAGTTGACCACCAGCTGTCAGTCCATTACAATTGTGCTTGCCTCTTCCACCTCCACCTCCCTCCTTCTTGCTGGGACCCTTTGGTCACTATGTGAAGTGGCCCAAGCTAGTCTCCTCAGGGACAGCAGACCATGCAAAGCAGGTTTTGACCTGATAAAATAGCTAAAGCAGCAAACCTGAGAGTGAAACCTTCCTAAATCATCTAGCCCTAAGCAAGCTGGGTCCAGACTGGGAACTCCCAGCTGAGCTGCAGAATTGTAGGGCAATAGATATTGTTTTAAGCCAGTCACATTTGAGATGGTTTGTTCTTCTGCAAACCATGAACTGCAGGATAAAATATTGTTACACTTCAGTGATATGAATAAGATTTGTAAAATCAGCATAGTTTAATATTTTGTCACTTTCCCTTTAAAATATACAATTTATTCTGTCTTGATAAGGAATTAAAACAGGTTATGAGTTAAGTAGCATCACATTTCTACTTAACAATATACTTGGAAGTATATATATATATATATATATCACTAAGTATTTTTATATTTATTAATATCAATTGTTTCAGAGTGAAAAATTGGGATGCAATGCTGTATTTCTTCAACTTACTTGTCTTAAGAAACACTACCCAAGGAAAACAATAATTTTCTTGAAATAGGAAAAAACATTTTTTTCTGTGTCCACAGACACAATTACAGGGATTCTGACTGGCCAACAATAAGTAATAAGCAACTTCACTTACTTTAATAGCATGGGGCAATGGCCCAGAGGAAAAGTGGTCTCCTCCTCTTGAGGAGGAAAAAGAACCAAAAGAGAAGTCTTCAGGGTGTGTCCGCTATGTACACCTTAGATCTGCTGTTCAACAACAAGGTGTAAGACCAGAGGTGGAAGGGTGACCTCACACATAGCAGGCATATTCTTGGTTTTCTGCTCACACTCACTGAGTTGTTGCATAAAGTTGTGTGAACTCTGCACACCAATCTTCTGGATTCTCTAAGAATTTATAAAAACTCAACTACCCAAGGGCAGGCAGCACATCTCCCTTTACATTATGCAATGGATAAGGAAAAAATATATAAAATTGAGGTAGTTGGGTTTTTTCTAAAGCAATGATTTACGTAGCAAGCTTGGTCCAAAGACATTCATTTATGAAATGGTGAGGAAGTTGCAAGCCAATATCACACAAAAATGTTCAAAAGCATCCACATCAATAAAGGTGTCCCTTTCTAGTTTATGACTGGAAATCAAGTAATGATAAACAGCGTTATTGATTTCTTCCTACACAATCTCCTTTTGAATCACTAATTCATTAAAGAACCATTTAGACTGATAAGGTTCACAAATTTCACAGCCTTAGATCTTCAAGAATAAAATATGGATGCTGGTTTTTAAAATGCCTTAATGTGGTGATGGATAACACTTCAAGTAAAAATACTGATTATAAGAAAACAAGTCTATGTGGATCAACTGACATGCAAGATAGGGACATTTTTAAAATTTTGGTATATTTGTACATGTATTATAATATATCATACATATATATCATATATATGTATATATAGATATGGCATACTTTTAATATTTTTTCTTCTTTAGTCAATTCGAGAGTGAAGAATTTGGAAGCTGCTTTATTTTGTTTGAACGCTAGGTGATTTCCATTCAAAAATACTAAACAAGATTAAACTGCTTTTCTTAAAAATAGGGAAAAAACAACTAACTAGAATTTACTTCTATTTCCACAGAGCCAAAAGTTAAGCGATATTTGAAGTAAAGATAAAACACTTGTTTCCAAAAGTCAACATAAATCTTTACTGCAAATATGCTCTCCTGCTCCCCTGAAAAACAAGTCAGTACTTTTTAATTCATTTTTTTGTCTCACCTAAATCTTTTTCCTTATTTTAAAATGTTATTCACTATCTGTCCTCTCATTTTCATCGTTTTGTTTACTTCATTATAATCCATCGTGTTGAATGGATCTTAAATTGCTGTTTCATAAAGATTTTCATCGAATACAAAAATATTTAAAATTTTCTGACCATTTTTCCATGTGATAGAACCACACAAAAAATATTAATGACAGCAAACAAAACCAAGTGTATTATGAATCAGTAACCGTAAGAGTTGTCATTGAAAATACAAAAATGTTCATGTCTTTGATTCATTAATGTCTTTCATCAAAAATTAAGCTCAAGAAAATTACAAAGTGTAATAATAAATGACAAGCCATATGAATATTGCAGAGTCATAAATATCCTTTGAAACATTCTTTGTTAGAACAAGTATAAGTACTCCAAGTATACAAAAATTAGAAAATGTGATTACATAGATCCTGATATGCAGCAGGCTGATAACCAATGATTAAAATATAAACCTGAAGACCATGTAGAGAATGTTTACAATATGAAGCTAAGACAAAAATCAGATTTTAATAAAATATCTGTACAATGTTTATCTCTTTCTCAATGTATGTATGCATATCTCTGAGAAAAGGAAATAATTTGTGAACATGAGTCAGAACAGAGCAATGACATTTTAAGACATGAGGTTCTTAAAAGTTTGCTCATTATTCTCATCCTTGACTATCAATTTTAAAAACTGATATCTACTTCCACTAATGAGCTAGTCCTTCAATTCAGATAAAAGTAGCTTGTAGAAATTGCAGATCATAAGCTTCTATGATGAATAAATATCACTTTATTTTTCAGTATCAATAATTAAGTTATCTCTGGGTCCCCCTTCTGCTAAGTCTGTGTCGGTCCGGGTATTCCCTACTTCTTTGAGGAATTCCACCTTTATCTTCATTCTTCAGCTGTGGACCATTATTCCCTCCTTTGTTCCTCTTTGAATGAGTTTTCGAGTATCTCTTCTTTTTAAACTGTCCACATCACTTTAAAAATCATTGGGATCTATTACTTACACTTTTCTCTGGATAATAGTTATATTCTGGGTTCTTTTCCTTTAGGCACAAATGATTATTTTGACCGAATAGGGTACTGTTGAAACTCTGAGATTCTCTTGATTGTCCTCCTTAGTAGAAATCCATATATAGTTTTTTTGTCCGTGGTTATAATTTCTACTTAAAACTCACACATCTTGACCCTTCTACTACCAAGTTTCAGTTGGAAATTAATATGTGGCTCCATGATGCCCAGGTGCCCATCTCTGGAGGAAATTGTCTCATTCTTTCCACCTCAGACTTCAAATAGCAAAGTGTAGGAAAAGGGAGATACGAAGAGAAAGAGGGAGGAGAACACAGAGGGACAGAGAGAGGGACAAGAGGGGTTCAAAATGTAAAACTAAAGCCTACATATTTAAGTGCACTATTTTTTCCTAGCTTTTCATATTTGAAGTTTTCCAAAACAAATTGTTAATTAAGCAAGCAAGAGTGGTAGGAGCCTAGTTGGAAACCAACAAATATAGAAAAGAATCTTTCATCAAATCCTGGTATGAAAGAGGAGTACATTATGAAAGTAAATGAGAAAAAAGGGAATATCTAAATGTCCTGTTTCTTATGTTAAAAAAATTATTCTAGATATTTACATACACATCTATAATTTTAACTACATATAAAGTAGATGGAGATGCCTTACAAAAATGTCCACTGCCCAAATAAATATTGATTTATTATATTCTCATTTTTTCTTCCAGATAAAAATATTCCATTTTGGTAATGTACACAGTCTGGCATTGACAAAGTATAAATCCCTGGAAATCCATCTATGGAATAGAGAGCTTAGAAGTGTAGTTAATTTCACAAAGGGGCAAAACAAATACAGTGAGTAAAACAGTACTCACTCAGCACCTGGTTCAGGGACAGCTGGGCCCACATAAAAACAGTGAGTCTAGATACAGAACTTATACCACTCCCAAAAATTAACTTAAAATACATAGTAGATCTAAATGCAAAACACAGGACTAGAATAGAATACAGGAGAACAGCACAATGAACTTGGGTATGACTATGACTTCTCAGATACAGCAATTTCATGAATACAGTTCATGAAAGAATAAATTGATAAGCTCAACTGAATGCGTATTAGAAACTTTTGCCCTATGAAAGACAGTCAAGAGAATGAGAAATCAAGCCACGTAGAGAGTGTACTTGCAAAAGACATATCTGATAAAAGGGCTATGATGCAAAATATACAAAGAACATTGAAAAATCAGCAATGAAAAAACATCCTGATTTAAAAATGGAAGAAAAGCTCGAGCATGAACCCCTTCCAACACAATGTGCAGATGGCAAACAACACAGACACACATTTTCCAAATCGTATGTCACTATGAAAACAGTGGGTAATGCCCCACACCACATAGAAGGGCCCAACTCCAGGACCCTGGCAACTGCAAATGCTGGCTGGGACATAGACAGAATTACCATCAGCACTGGTCAAATGCAAATGGAAGATAGTTTGTCAATTTCTTACAAAATCAAACTTATCCTTACTGTACAATCTAGAATCCTTCACCCTGGTATTCACTGAAATTAGAAATTAGTTGAAAAACAGTGTCCACAGAAAACCTTGCACAATGACATTCAAAATAGCCTTATTCATAAAAATTAAATCTTGGAAGCAACCAAGATGTCCCTCAATAGCTGAGTGGCAAGGACATCCCAATGATGGAGCACTCTTCAGCATTAACAAATGAGCAGTCAAGCTGTGAATAGGCATGAAAGAAATGTAAACATGTATTTCTAAGAGAAAGAAGCCAATCTGAAAGCCTACAAGCTGTAAAGTTCCAACCACATGACATTCTACAAGAGATAAAACCGGGAGCAGAGAAAAGATCCATAGTTGCCAGAGATTAGGGGGAAAGATGAAGGTGAACAGATACACCATGGAAGATTTTCAGGGCTGTACATTTGTACATTTTCAAAATCTATGTAATATACAACACCCATGTTGACTATGGACTTGGGAGGATAATCATGAGTCACTGTAGATTCATCAGCTGCAGCAAAAGTGCCTCTTTCATGTAGACTGTACTGAAGAGAGTTCCTTGACGCCAGGGGCTATATAGGAACCTTGTACTTTTCTGTTTTATTATGAGTGTATGCCCCACCCCTAAATGAAAATCACTGTAAAGGAAAAATAATTCTAACATTCTGACAGTATTACATTGATGAATAAAATAAGAACTAGTTATAACTAACACATGGTACTCAATGTCATATATTATTTTAATAAAATATTCACACATTTTCATGAAAGAGTATATGCCTCTTTTAACCCTGTTTCCTATGAAATTTTGCTTTCCCCTAAAATATGGCTTTACTTTTCCTTACCCAGTAGTATTTTTCATTTAAAAACTGGGAAATTTTTCAGAAGGATGAAAAGTTTTCTATGAGGTTATCTAAATTTCTGAGGTTGGAAACTTTGTTAAAGTAGAATTACTGCACTTCCTTAGAGGCCAAAAGAAAGATTAAACTTCTCTCAATTCCTGACACAATAAGCTTAAGGATGTTCTATCACTTTAATGAGCCAAATATTTGGAATAAAATATTGTAATAGTGGTAGTAGTAGAGAGATTTGATGAGAAAATTTCACATAAACATTTCAGTAAAATGTGATCACATATAAATTTATTACACACTGAATTTATCAGTGAGGAAGCTGACTGACAGACTCAGGAGTGAGAAGGTCGGGAGGCACAGCAAAGATTCTGCAAAGGTCACGGTAGTGCCAGAGGCAGCCTCCTAGTAACCTGCAGTGCCTCGGTCACATTGGCTAAAGGCATCTTGTGTATTCTTAAGGATAGAAACACCAGAATTTATTTTACATGGTATTAGAGCTTGTGTGCTGTTGAAAGGGCTCTTTGAGAAAAGTCTTGGCCTTGCCTGAAGGTATTTCTGTAGCAGACCTCCAGGGATAAGAAACACTGGTTCATGTCTAATTATTTTATCAAATGTCAGCCTTGCCACCCACATGCCCAAATTCTAAAGCAAGTGGGTCGCCTTTCAATCAACAAGACAGAACATCTACACTTGAGAGATTCCCATCAGAAAACCCATGGAGACTATTGTGCTCTAAGAGGACGAGGACACACCGACGCTTTATTTCCTGAGATTCTTATTTTCAGTCTTTTCTGTTCTGATCATAAGAAAAAGATACACACTGACTATGCAACAATGTTACAATGTCTGCTCAGAATAATAATTTCATGTCATACCTTTGTCTTTGTGAAATATTGATGTTGTGCTAGTGATATGAAGTAGAATGACTGGAGTTTACAACAATTTCTTGTATATTTTTTACAGAATTACAAGGGAAAAGTTCAAATGTTCTTAACATAAAGAAATGATAAGTGTTTAAGGAGATAGAAATGTTAATTGCCTTTATTTGATAGTTATACTTGCATCCAATTATGGCAATATAGCACTAAATCTAAATAATTATTGTGTGACAATAAAAATATATTTTGTAAAATGTAAGCTTAGATTTAGAGAAATGAGTCCAGCTTTTCAGGAAAATATATTTGTAATATATAATGGAGCATCAATCCCAGTATACCAATGCAGGATATAGGACATTTAACATCATTTTTTCATAACAAATTAAACTCGTTTGACCCCAGTACTTCACTTCATCTATGTAATTTGTCTTTCTTCTCTGAGCCCACAGAAGTATCTGATTTAGGGAGTTCAAGAAAAAAGTGGTTCTGATTCATTTCATGATCTTCTAAATCTTATTTCTTTTGCCTAGATGTTGACTTTTGAAACTCAAACATTAGGTATTTGATTCTGTTCATTCTTTTTTACATTTTATGCCATATTTATTCCTTCCCAGAGGTATTAAGAGGACAAAAATGTACTACCAGAGAAGAGGGAAAACAGATAATGCGGTAACCAGCTTTGAGTGTCATAGAAAAACAACGTGCGTTACTCATGAAGAACTTCAGCAGCGAAAGGAACCTGAGATATCATCTCAGTCAGCTCCTTCACCCTTATTTTATAAAACAAAATCTTATGCTAGGAAAATCAGAGTGATACTTTCAAGACCAGCCTAGTCAGCTTCAGTCATGTATTGTACTGACTGGTGTCTCAGCAATATTCCAGGTTTACTTGATAAATTCCTTTAATTTGGGGCACAAAAGAATTGCCAAAGGGAGTTTATTAAAATATATCAAAGGTACGTATTTCAGGGCTGAGCTATTAGAGATTCAAATGCAGAAAAGAGAACTAGAAACCAATGTTTTTAAAAATCAACCCAGATGAAGCACTTGAAAAAGACCCACTATTCCAAGAACACTAAGTTAGAGTCTGAATTTCATAAGGGCTGAGGCCTGATTTTGTTAATCTCTTTATCCCTGGTGCCTACACAGCACATGGTATAAAGAAAATGTTTAATGCTGTGGGGATGAGTAAACTGTATTTCTAAAAATACATACCACTTTCATTTGTTGTTTGTTTCTAGCAAAAGCACTGCCAAATTTTCCCTTTACTGGAATATTTTGAGTTGTTATCTTTGAATTGTTGTGTCTCTGCATTTCTTTATAGATCAAGCTTTTCAATACAAAGCCCAGATCAAGCTTTTTCAACACAAAAAGCCACAGCCTCAACAAAATCCCAGGAAGCAGAATTCAAGCAGTGAAATATAGTTTTGTTTCATTGTCACTATTCACCTTTCAAAATATAAGATATAATTCCAAACCAAAATAAAAGTTTTTAAAATATTTTTGTGAATTATTGTGGTATTTCATTTATTTACAATAAAAAAAGGAAGCTGTTATTTTTCCCCGAGTAAATATATGACTATTAAATATTCAGGTCTGCACAGTGAATTTTTCTACATTTTATGAACAAAATATTCTAGAAAAGAGCTACTGGCAGCTAAAGAGCAGTGATTTGCTATTGGCCTCTATGAATTAATATATTCTATAAAATAAGTTACAGCATTTAAATTCACAGGTGAGGGAAAATACCAAATATGCATAGACTCTTAGGAAAGAAGACTATATATAAATATTAAGATAAGCATAGGTCTGATTTTGTCCCAGAAGTCACCGGGACAGTGTGACAGTGTACTTAATTGGGTAAAACTGATTTCTTCGGATTCTGCTTGGGAGAGCTGGTGCGACACTCTTACCAGTATGTCTGGGTGGTCATGGAGACTTATCTTGGGCTCTCTCTCTGTCCCTCACCCCTTCACTCAAGTGTGTTGCCCTGACTGCTCCCTGGCCACCAAGGCCTAAGTAGCTTTGCTGTTTCACCCATTCACCCTAATCTGCCCTGTGGTGGCAAAAACATGGACTGAATCCCCTAAAACTGTGAACTAAATTAAAATTCTTCTTTAAATTTGGGGCTTCAGGCATTGTGCCCAAGCCATGGGAAATGACTAATGCAAATGGTAATTAGTGTTTCCTTGTTGCATAGAGGTTCAGAAAGAGCCTCCGTATAATCAGCCCCTCACATGTTATCTGCTAGAGAGCCAAGTCTGTATCTCACAGCACATGGCCTCTGCCTTCCAACTCTAATTCACATAATCTGGTTATCTGGTTCTGCAAGAATTACAGAAGTCCATTTGAGTAGGGTAATTGCAGGTGAGTGATATCCAAGACTGAGAAAATGTAGAATATTAGATTTAGCAAAATGTTATAGCATGATTCATATTTGTTGATTGTGAAAATGCTTTGGGGAGATTGAATTAGAAGAAATAAGACCTTTTAGGAGGCTCAGAGAAAAGAATCTCTCAGGAGTATAATTTTGTAATGAATTAAGTTATTTGCACATCCAAGTGATCTTGTCTAAAATTAATAAAACCCCCAAAAGGGGTAGAGAAGTGCAGAAAGTCAGCATATGACCCAGATCAAATTTGACATTTGACAGACAATTATTATACCAAAAGTAATCATGAAAATTTGGGATGATTCTACTTCTAGTAATTCTGGTCAAAGCATGACAAAATTATCTAGATATTTAGACAAAAGTAAAAATGCTAATTTGCCTAAAATACATTTTTCTATGTTATTTGGAGAATTGTTTTGCTCCATTTCTAAACTATTACCACAGAGTTTATAATTTTGCTCTTGGAGTAACTGTAGATTTCGTTTCAATTTTCATCTTTTCTCTTGTCATAAAATAACAGCCATGGACACAGCACAGAGCATATGACAAAAGGCATGTATTTTAAAAGTATTAGACTTCAAAGGACATCTTTGGCTAGCAATGAGTCTTATGCAATGGGATGATTCTGATTATTTATTTAGTATGAATTACAGAGTGGCAGCACTGATGTGGAAGGAAAGGTTGCTGGGATCGGCATGAATTACAACCAAATGCTTCATTCCTCCCTTCATTGGCCCTGGTTTGTGCAGCAATGTGTAAGTTTTTGGCAGTAAGTGCATTCACATCAGGAGATACCGTACCTTCACCCTTGCTCACTTTCTCTGCAGGGCTAGCCAGGAGCCTGCATGACGCACCCCAGGCCCATTCCCTCCCTTGGAGAAGCAAAGATGCCATTTTGGACAGTGAGTAGAGACACCTAGGTGTGGTGGTAATACTATAGCTTTCTTTGTAAAAAAAAAAAAAATCATATATATATATATATATATATATATATATATGTAATCACAAAACAGCCATGAGGCATGTTAGATTAATCAGTGCTAAATGAGAAGTATCATGTGCTTTAATAATAGTATGTAACAGAATATGTTACTGCCTAAGAATCCTTTTATAACAAATAAAACGAATCTTACATTGTTCACATACTCGTCCCAGCTCATTTACTAAATGAAGTGACAGGCACTTAGAAGTACATAACAGGGAAGGGGTCTCAGGGCTCCCCACCTCAGTAAACAGTATTTGGGAGTTTTCTTTCTCACTCATAGAACTACAGAAAGGTGATTTGTGGTATGAGTTCACTCCACTCCTTCCCCATGCATATCATCTCTGCAAGATGAATCTCCTCTAAGACATGGATTGCCCTTTTATGCTGACTGCATGCGTGTGTATGCATAAAATGCCACATTTCCAATTAGGATGTGTATACTCAGAAAGGATAACATATCAGGGCTGTCACGCTAAAAGCTTTACAGCTCAGGAGAATTTTCCATATCACCCTGCCATGCTTACAGCACGTGGCTATCAGTTTTCTTCACCTTCTCTTTTCTTACCTTTGATTCCAAAGTCATCCTCTCTCTCAAGCCAGATATTATTTTTCAGACAGCTCTAGAAATAAAATGAATCGGTGTTCTCTCTTCCTAAAATTTAAGTAATGCTTTGTTTTATCCCAGTAAGATGCAATCCCTGTCGTTTCCAATATGGATTACTTTCCACCAATTTAGCTTCTCTCCTTCATATAGAAAAATGTGCTGTTGATATGCTATTGCACTACATTGTTTTATTTTTGTGTGTGGGAGGAACCACAGGGGGAAACTTGTATTGAAGTTTAGGGCTTGCTGATGTCTTCTTTGAAAATAGTAACTCTATTACAAGTAGAAATGTTGCAGTATTACTCTAAATTAATGGTATACCCACTTAGTACAACAATGCCTAATAGGACAATGAGAGTTTTAGAATTTTAAACCCCTTGAAATATAAATGTGTTGTTCAGGAGTGCAATATTTCTGGAAATTTTAAATGTTTGCTTTGTTGACAAGCAGAGAAAATGTAATTTGATAGATGGGCAAATACCATTATCCAATTGTAGCAGTATCATATCAGGTAGAGATAGAACCCATTTGAGTATATGACATTTAAAAAGGTGTATCATTGCTCAAAAGCGTTACGTCCAGGAACACTAGGTGGGCTGGTACAATATTATTATGTCTGACTTGAGTATAGTAGTGACACGGCTGAGGCAGAGAATCTGGGTGTCCTTGTTCTGAAATTGGTGATTCAAGTACCTTGGGTCTGAATGCCTTCATGCTCTTAGATGCGTACAACTTACACCTTCATTACCTGAGAGATGCAAGATCACATAATTTGAAGAGACCCAGTAGACCATGTGGTCCATCTTTTTCTGATGATCACAAAATAGTTACCATTTTTTTCAGGCTCTATAGTCAAAATGCCTTCCACTGCTTTCCATTTTGTCTTCTACAATATCAGTTTTAATATCCTCATCTTGCTGTTAAAGTTACTTTTCTCTGGTTTTCTAATCAGCCCAAGTTGATCTTTTTAAAAGGAAAGAGGTAATAACTAGCTAATTGACAAAGCACATTTGCTCTCCTTCAAAGCACATTACAGGGACTAGCTCAGATCATAGCACTTAGTCCTTCTGATAACTTGGGGAGATTTTATTATTCACAAGGGGGAAAATTGGGACTGCGAACAAGAATGGCATTTTTTTCTAGGCTTATTTACTCAACACAAATGTGGGTTTACATTTTCTGACTGCCTATTTTGTTTATCTGTTAAGTTTTGACACTACCACTTTAATGCTATAACAGTGGGCTCTTAAAGGCTTTAGTCTTATTAAACATTTAATGAAAAAATATTTATTAACTCAGTGTAGGTTAAATTTCTATGTATTCTTTCTTTGAGAGCTATGATGCTCTCTAAATGGGTTGATGGAAGAATAAAAAAGATTAAATGATTTCATGGGACCATGCCAAAATGCAGTGCCTCAGTTCAAATGAGAGAACTAAGGGGCTGGGGATATAGCTCAGCGGCACAGCACTTGCCTGGTAAGTACAGTGTCCTGAATTCAATTCCCAGTATTAAAAAGAAAGAAACAAAGAAACAAAGAAACCCCAAAGTTTTCAAAGAAAACTAGATCACAGACTTTTCCTCTAATCTTCAAGCTACTAACTTCCTATTTCATAAAACAATAACTTACATAGCAAAGGACAGATAGAGCAATTTATCCTTGCTGCTACTCAGTGTTATTGATTAAGTTTTACTATTTCCTTCTTGTTTTATTGTTCAG
>NW_004955404.1:16656413-16661238 GCF_000276665.1 Chinchilla lanigera | reverse complement strand
CTTACCAGGCAGGCGCTTTTGCCGCTGAGCTAAATCCCCAGCTCCCTATTGTTCAGTTATTATAAAAGAATGAGCAACCACAGGTTAGAGTTCAGTGGGCCTTGGAAAAATGCTTAAAGTGCGATGACATCTTAAAGTAAAATTTAGTTCTTCTACTCAGTCTGCATAAAAAATTTGAAATTTTGACACAAAAGATAGAGAGACTACTTTGACACTTTGATTAGGAAAAATTCCAATGTTTCCATGTCCTTAGAAATTATATTCAAGGCTGTTATTCTAAGATATTATGGAGCAAAGAGCCAACATCACTCAGGTTTTATAAAATAAATGGATGGAAACTTGTTGCTCTCAAGAAACTTATAGTGGTATTAGAAGTAAAGACACTGTAAACAAAAACAAACAATGCAAGAATGGGCATGTAGTACTAACATGTGTTATAGGCTGACTCCATTCAGTTAGAAATGAAGAGAAGAAATATCCATCTTACTGCTTGGAAAGATTGGGAATGTTTTCTCTAGATCTCCATGGCCTGCCACAAAGGCAGATGGAAGGGGCAGACATGCTCAGGTGGGATCTGAGAATCTAAACGTGGGATGTTTCTGAACTAGTACCATACACTGAAATGCTGTCTACCTGTTCATTAGGTCATCAACTCAGCAAATATGCATGGAGTTCCACCACTGTAGATATGAGAGATGGAGAAAAAGGAAAGACAGTAAAACCTCTGTTATGTTTGGTCCCTGTTGGAAACTATACAACGTGCTTAAATGCAGTAAGAGAGGAGAATATAACAAACAGACCATTTACAAAGATGTGAGTAGGTTTTAAGGAAAACAACAAAGGACAAGACAGTATTCTAAAGTTAGCAAACAATAGGTAACTTCTCAATGGGAGAGAGCTGCACCTGGCACTCAGAGAGAGAACATGCAGGAAAAAGGCTGGCAAGAGTAGCCTGCAGGGGAGGGTCCCCATCAACTTGCACTAATGAGCTGGCAGCAAATTGGATGACTAAATGTCCTCCTCCTGCCTCATCATTGGCTGAAACAGCCTCCTGTTAGCTAAGTCTGGAAAGCAGAGGGGGTCCAATGTCTGCAGTCAGCAGAGGCTTCTGCTGGGGTGCTTCAAGTGGTAGAAGAGATCCAGAGGGGCAAACAGAAGCACTCAGCATAGTCTCTGCGTCTGTCAGGGGTCACCAGGCAAACAGAAGCTGGAACAGAAGGGTATTCTGGCCCTGGAACAGAGAAGTATTCCAATTTAGAGAAAAGGTAGAACAAGGGGTAGCAAATGTATGTGTGTAGATTTAGGGAAGCTTTGGTTACCAAACGGGCTCAGAAAATGCAGAACCCTCCTCCACGCTGGAGGTGAGGTATAGCAAGTTCTGCTCTCAACAAGAGGAAGCTGGAGAAAAAGCTTATCTTTAAAAAAAATTCTAATTTTGAAACGGGGATGTCTTGGTTGTAGTAAGGGGCAAACTGGCAGTTCTGAAGAAGCCAAAACTGAAGTCCACAGGTAGCATTTCCTGCCCTCCTCAGAGAACTCTCCATTTTGCTCTTGGACCTTGCAATTGATCAAATGAGGCCCACGCAGATCAATGAGTATATCTCCTTTACTTTACTTAAAATCAATTATAGTTGTTAAAAATAGCTATGAAATATCTTCACATCAATACCTAGATCCATGTTTAATTAATAATTGAGTACTATAGCCTAACCAAATTGACACAGAAAAGAACCGTTCTATTCTTAGAGAGATTATATTTTTGTAGGGGAATATAAATTTTTTTTTCATTTAAATATATCCTCCAGGCAGTGATAACTCCCAAGAAGAAGAAGGTAGAATAAAATTGCTCCTCAACCTACTGTGGGGTTACATCCCGACAAACACATTGTAAACTGAAAATGTCATTTAGTCAAAAGTACATTTAATACACCTAACCTATCAAACATTATAGTTTGACCTTGCCTGCCTCGAATATGCTCAGAACACTTACATTTGAATTATAGTTGAGCAAAATCATGTAACACAAAGCCTATTTTATAATAAAGTGTTGACTGTCTCAAGTAATTCATTGAATGTAGTTTCCCCTACATCAAAAGTAAAAGCCAGAATGTGTGTATTGGTATGCTTTCATGCTTTCATAAAATCAAAAAATCTTAAGCCCAAACCATTGGACTGAACCATCATAAATGGAGGACCGTTTCCATATGGATCGGAAGCAGAGGAAGTGTTGCTTTGGGCAGGGTGGAATAGAAATATTTAAGCAGCTGATCCTTCTCCTGAAAACTGAATGAAACCAGAAAGTGAGCCATTTCAGTGTCAGTGAAAACTACTCAAAGCAAATGGCCTAGACAGAGTTCACACTTCACCTGTTCCAGGATGACCAGGGGGGGCGGTGGACCCAGGCCAGCAAGGGAGAGGCAAGGAAGTGAGAGTGGAAGGTAACATGAAGTTAGATTAACCTTTTAAGTGAGATAAGGATTCTGAATTACATGTTCAATGGAACAGACAGCAGTTAATTCTTTTTGAGCCGAAAGACAATTTGACTTTTTGGATTTGATTTTTGATTTTTTTTTTTAAAGGAACATCTTTGACCTTTAAATGGAAAAGAGATAATAGGCATAGGAGTTGAGGAGGAAACATGTAGAGCATCATGATCTCAGTCTAGGACTGGATTAGCATTTGGTGTGGAAACTAATACAATTTACAGGGAAAATCAGCGTGACTTCATGACTTGCTTCTTATGTGCATTACAGAGAAACAGAGAGAAAGGGAGAGAGAGAAGCAGACAAACAGACAGACAGACAGAGACAGATATACCTCCACACTGAACTTGAGTAGCTGAAATAGAACTTCCATTTGCTGAGATAGTGTAATTGTTGGTACATTGTGTCAACTTGAGAAGTTTAGAAGTTTAACTCAGCAAGGGCCAGGGTCCTCACTTTGTAAACATCCTCATGCTGTGCAAGAAGAGGGAGAAGAGATGGTGTGAGTGATACCCCTGCTATGGGAGGGATGGTTACCTGCTTACAATATAAGGTAGGAAAGGAGGCTTGCTCACCCTGCTTTTGTTCTTGTTGCTTTTGTTGTCTTCTGCTGTCTTGAACTGTTGCCCCTGTGCCATGTCACCCTGACTTGGAGCCAGCTGATTATGGACTGAAACCTCCACAAACCATGAGTTAAAAAAGCCTTTCCTTCCTTAATTTTGGGCATCAAGGTGTTTTCTCTCATCAGTGAGAGAAAAGAAACCAAGACAGATAGAAAAGACAAGGAAGGGGTAGATTTGAGATTGGAAGACAAGAAGCTCAGAGTTCAGTGTTTATTAGATATCCAATTAAAAACAGTGAGTCGGTGGTGTCTGGAATTCTGATGTTCAGGACAAAGGTCAACGCTGCAACTATAAATTTGATAGTTACCAAGATAAATGTGATAGGAAGAATCAGAAAGAACAATAAGTAAGTATAAAGGGATAGTTTATGACAGAGGAACAGTGTCCCTTAACAATGAGGTAAGGGGCTGGGATTTAGCTCAGTGGTACAGCGCCTGCCTGGCAAGCGTGAGGTTGTGAGTTCGATTTCTGGTACCAGAAACCACCACCCCCCAAAAAAACAATGAGGTAAGGTAGCAAACACTTCAGGGTTTCTTGTCAGCAGTTGGTATGTTTGCTTCTTTTATTTATTATTTGGTGAGCTCCTTCAGAGAAGAGGTGATGCCTCATTCACTTTGGATGTTTAGCACACAGATAGTATACTGTACTGTTTGGTAAGGATTTGTTGGAATGAATGGATGGAAAATTAAAGGAATTAAAATGTTAGGACCAGAGACGAGACATGATTGGCACTCCTTCCCTCTGTCTACAAGAGTCTACACACACCTCTCCGTGGATTGCCTGGCATTCGTGCAGTGGCAGAAACTATGTCCTTACAGGCTGGCAGAATTGAATCACAGCTCCAGCTCCTACTTGCTGCAAGTCATGTGACCATGGCGCACCATTATGCTCTTCGAAATTCAGTTACTCAGTGCAATCTATTTTTATCTCACACAGGGCTTGGCACATAAGTAATGCTTGAGAAAAATGAATATCCTTACTTACTTCCTTAGAAGTTCCTTCAAAGAACCTAAAAATTGTCATTGATGAATTTTAAGTAATCTTTATTTCATGGCTACAGAACCCACAAAAGTCATCAGATCTCTAAAAGTATGGAGGTTATATTGTTTTTTAAGGTGAAGGCTCATTCAAACCCAGTCATATAAGAGAAGTATTTCAGGGACAACCTCAAAGTTCTTCCTATTTTTTTCTCAGTACAGGCCACATATACATATTCTTTTTAATTTTTATTTTAAAGAAAAAGAAACAGAAACAAAACAGCAAGAAACAAAATTCTAAAACAATATGATAGGAGAGTAACAAATGTTTAATACTTTGCATATTGTTATCTTTAAATTAGTTTAGAGTATGAGATATCAGTATGTAATTGTAAACCAATATTTAAGAAGACCTATCTTTTCTATGAACTGAGAGAAATTAGTAGTATGACTATTTTAACTATCTTGTGTGTGTGTGTGTGTGTGTGTGTGTGCTTGTGTATTTTTTTTTCCTTTTGCTTTTCCTTTTCTTCTTTTCTTTGCATTCCCCTAAACCAGTTTCTCTTACCTTCTGAAGTCTTTTCCCACATTACAATATCTATTGTACATTTTAAATCACATTTACTCTTTCAGCTTCTCACACTAGGGAGACAATATGATGTTTACATATTTGCATGTGGTTTATTTCACTTATTAATATGGTCTCAAGTTGCAGCCATTTACCTGTAAAAGTGTCCAGTTT
>NW_004955404.1:16652634-16653666 GCF_000276665.1 Chinchilla lanigera | reverse complement strand
CAATTGTTTATGTTCTGATCGAATTTGTATGCTTGTGTCTGGTGGTCTGAACAACTGATTTGAAGGTAACAATATGCAATGGAATTACAATGGTGAACTCCTACCATCTTGTCTGGTGAAACTGTATTATCTCTAAGATTTGCTGCATTCTGTTTTCTAGTATTTTATTGAGGATTTTTGCATCTATGTTCGTTAGGGAGTTTGGCCTGTAGTTCTCTTTCTTGTTTGGGCTCTTTTCTGGTTTTGGTATGAGGGTAATGCTTGCATCTAGTAATGAATTTGGGAGTATTGCTTCTCTTTCAATTTCATTAAAGAGCTTGAGAAGTATTGGTGTTAAGTATCCTCTAAATTTCCTGTAGAATTCAGCAATGAATACATCATGACCTGAACTTTTCTTTGTTGGTAGGCTTTTAATTACTTCTTCAATTGCATCAATTGTTTTATTTAGGATTTTTATATATTCTTGGTTCAGCTTTGGTAATTTGTATGTATCTAGGAACGTGTTCATTTTTTCTGCACTTTCCATCTTATTAGAATGCAAGTCTTTGAAGGAGGTATAGATGACTTTCTGAATTTCTACAGGGTCCATTGTGTCTTCACGGTTTTTAATCCTAATTTTATGATTTTGAGTGTTTTCTTTCCTTTTTTTGACGATTGGCTAGAGATTTGTCAATTTTATTTAATCTTTCAAATAACCAACTTTTTATTTCATTGAGTCTTTGAAATTTTTTTAGTCTCCAACATGTTAATTTTTGCTCTGATCTTTATAATTTCTTCCCTTCTATGAGGTTTGATTTAGTCTGCTGTTGTTTTTCTAGAAGACTGAGGTTCAACATTATTGTTTATTTATGCTTTTTTTATTTTCCTGATATGAGTACTCACTGCTATAAATTTCCCTTTGGATTGCTTTCATTGTGTCTGTTATGGTTGAAACATTGTGTCACCTTAGGGAGTCTAGAGGTTTGGCTAAGTGACTCAGCAGGAAGCCAGGGTACTTACTTTGTATACATCCTGAGCCTGTGGAAGAGGAGG
>NW_004955404.1:16651597-16652534 GCF_000276665.1 Chinchilla lanigera | reverse complement strand
TTTCTCTTGCTGTGCAAAAGCTTTTTAATAAGATGAGATTCCAGTTCTTGATTCCTTGTGATAGTTTCTGTGATCAAGGTTTTATTTATAAAATCTTTGCTTGTACTAATGTCCTCAAGAGTTTCACCTGTTTTATCTTCCAGCAGATTAAATGTTCCTTTTGTAATATTTAAATCTTTCATCTATTTTAAATTTAGTTTATTGCATGGTGAAAGATATGGGTCAAATTTTAATCTTTGGCATGTGCACAGCAAGTTTTTCAAGCACCATTTATTGAAGAGGTTATCTTTCTTCCAGTGAATGTATTTGGCTCTTTTGTCAAATATAAGGTGACTGAATATGTCTGGAGTCATTTCTGCATCTTCTAGTCTATTCCATTCATCTTTGGATCTGTTTTATTACCAGTACCATGTTTTTAATCACCAGAACTTTATAGTGTAATTTCAAGTCAGGAATTGTGATGACCCTTGTCTTGCCTTTGTTGTCCAGAACTGCCTTTGCTACTCTAGGTCTTTTCTGGTTTCAAAGGAGTTTTAGGATAGTTTTCTCCACATTTGTGAGATATGCTGTTGGAATTTTGATTGGAAATGCGTTAAATCAGTACAACAGCTTTTGAAGTATGGCCATTTTCACTATATTGGTTCTTCCTTCCTCAGAACAAGGGATATCATTCCATTTTCTGATATGCTCTTCAATTTCCTTTTTCAGAACATTGTAGTTTTCAATATAGAGTTCTTTTACATCCTTTGTTAGATTGATTCCTAGGTATTTCATTTTTTTGATGCCATTATAAAAAGTACAGTTTGCCTAATTTCTCTCTCAGTGAATTTGTTATTCGTGTATAGAAAAGATATTAATTTTTGAATGTTGGCTTTGTATCCAACTATGCTATTGAATGTGCTTATTAAATCTAGCAGTTTCTTAGTGGAGTTTTGGG
>NW_004955404.1:16644759-16649117 GCF_000276665.1 Chinchilla lanigera | reverse complement strand
AACCTTTCCTTCCTTCATTTTGGGCGATGGGTATTTTGTCTCAGCAACGAGAGAAAAGTAACTAAGACAGTGTCCCATAAGTTTTGTTATGTAATATTGTCATTGTCATTTAATTGTAGAAACTGTCTAATTTCTTCTTTAATTTCATCTGTGACACATTGGTTGGTCAGGAGGGTGCTATTTAATTTCCATGTGTTTATAAAATCCTTGTGGCTCCTTTTGCCATTGGTTTCCAATTCCATTGCACTATGGTCTGGTAATATGCAAGGGATAATTGCAATTCATTTGCATTTACTTGGGCATATTCTATGAGTTAGTATGTAGTTTAACTTGGAAATGGTCCCATAAGCATCTGAGAAGAAAGTATATTCTGATGCTGTAGGGTGAAACACTCTGTAGACATCTACTAAGTACCTTTTTTCAAAAGTTTGGTTCACTTCTATTATTTTGTTATTGATTTTGTTGTTTAGTTGATCTGTATTTTTGTGAAAGTGGGGTATTGAAATCCTCCGGTTCAAGTGTATTAGTGCTTATTTGATTTTTCATGCCTGTTAATATTTGTTTTGTATAGCTGGGTACTCTGGTATTTGTTACATATATATTTATGATTGTTATCTCTTCCTCTTGGAATTGTTCCTTTATAAGGATATAGTGATCTTCTTTATCTCTCTTAATCAGTATTGGCTTGAAATTCACTTTACCTGCAAATAGAATAGCTACCCCTTTTTTCTGAGTTCCTGATGCATGGAGTATTATTTTCCATCCTTTGACTTTCAGTCTATGAATTTCTTTCTGAATTAAATGTGTTTCTTGTATGTAACATACTGTTAAGTCATGCTTCTTGATCCATTCCACAAGTCTGTGTCTTTTAATTGGTAAATTGAGGTAATTAACATTCAGGGTTACAACTGATATGTATTGACTTATCCATGTCATTTTCTTCTCTTGTTTTGTTGGTTTTCCTCTCTTTTTTTCTTGCTTCTCCTGTTTATTTCTTTGCCTTGCCTGGTAGATTCCTTCTGTTGGGGTTTATGAGATTTTAGTCCTTGCTTTTCATTCTAGAATGTCCTCCAAAACATTTTTGAGTGCTGGTCATAAATTTCCTCAGTGTTCTTTGTCATAGAAATATCTTATTTCTCTGTAAGTTTTGAAAGATAGTTTTGCAGAATACATTAATTTGGGTTAAAGGTTGTTTTCCTTTAGACCATGACATACTTCACTCCAAGCTTTTGTTTACTTGACAAATCAGCTGTGACTCTGATGGGCTATCCTTTATAGGTGATTTGTTTCTTTTCCCTAACAGCTTTTAATACTCTATTTTTGTGTTGAATTTCTGGAATTTTGCCTATGAAATGCCTGACTGTAGGTTTGTGTTTTTTTTGTCATGGCCAATTGGAGGTGTGTATGCCTCACTTAGAAATTCTTGATATCTGCTGGAATCTGCCTTATGGATTCCATTTTTTTGTGTGTGCTGAGCATTCATGATTTCCATAATTTTTTTAAGTGCCTCAATTTTCTCATCTGTATCTGCTCTAGAATCACTAAGCACGGTTTTCACTGTGGACGCCATCTCTGCAGTTATCTCAGAAATTATTTCTGATTTGATTTTTTTCTAGAGCCTCATTCAATTGCTTTGTTAGTACAATTTTAGAGAGGCCAGGTGGGTGGTTTTCAGATTGTTCTACCTCATTACTTCCCCTGAGTTTGCCTTTATTGATGTTTGGGGTTGCATCTTGTTAAAGTGTCTCTTTATTTTCTTTTCTTTCTTATTATTTTTTGGTTAATTGCTTGGATGACGTTTGTAACAACTGTTTGGAACAATTATATCACTTTTGGCTACAGTAGTACCACTAACAATAACATAAAACACAGCATAGAAAATGACAAACTAAAGTAACCATTAGTTTGCCAGTTTTAACTATATGAACTAGATTTGTGGTTATATAACAAAATCTAAAACAAACCAGAAAATTGTATGCAGTATAGAAGTCCTTAGTATGTAAATATCGCCCTCAGGTTTTAAAATTTAAAATGGATTAGGAAAATAGAGAAATGAAAGAAGAGGAAGAGATTAGAATGCTGGAGGACAAAGGGGGAGCTTGCTAACTTTGGGAAACTAGTATATAAGATTGGAGGTAAAGGAGAAAGATAAAATGGAGACAGCATCCCCATTCTTGTTGATTTATTTCAAAAAGCCAGTGAGCCTGCACCTATTGGTGGCATGCAGCAATCAGAACACCTTCTGCAGGTCTGAGCCCAAGCTGGAGCTGCTAGATAGAGCCAGAACGCGAGAACTCTATTATTCCAAATGCAAAATGGTTCCTCACTAATCAGTCTCTCCCGCAAGACAACTGAACCCTTGGTATTCACTGGAAGCTAGTGCAGTCATTCACAGCAGTGGGTACAGTTTTTCTTGTCTGCTATTCCTCTCCACTGTTGTGTCTCTCCATGGAGGCCTCAGAGATCACCAGCATTCACCATATGCCAACAGATTTGGAACGTTCCCCCTGGGCAGTGTCTCCCGTCTCAGGGAGAAGGTGCCATTGGGCACTCTCTCCATGGGCTTCAATTCGCACCTCAGTTCCTTCCTGGGTCCAGGGAGATTCACCTCCCTCCTTCTTATCTTTCATGCATTGCTATATTCCAGCATCTGGAGGGCAAAACTCAGAAAGGTTCTTTCTCTTTTGCTTAGCACACCAATATCTTGCCACCAAGCCCACATTCACATATTAAGATAAGATTTATTGAAAACTGTGTTCAAAGCACTATGGATACAGTGAAAATCAGGTTCCAACTTACACTTAGTCTGGTCTTATCAGTGGATGAGTCTGTAGTTTATTATTCATGTTTACAGTAAAACTTGACTTAAAGGTTAATTTTAAGAAATACCTTTCTATTTTTCACCTTCACAAATAAAAACAAAAGCTACACTCTTATCACAGAAAATTTTTAAAAGTTAATAGAAGTAATCACTAGTAGAAAATAAAATATAGGTTATATGCTCCTGTCTTTTTTTGTGTGTGAGTGTCTTTTTGAGACAGGGTCTCACTATGGAGTTTGAGCTGGGATTGAGCTCATTTTGTAGCCCAGGCTGGCCTCAAACTCACAACAATCCTCCTGCCTCAGCCTCCTAAGTGCTGGGATTACAGGCATGTGCAACCACACCCAGCTCCAAGTCTTATATGAGATATATTTTTAAAAGCTACGATGACTGTGTTGGAAGAACAGTGTTGTACAACAAGGATAGAACACAGTCCATATGAGATAACATGTTATATGTGTTAGATTTAGAGTACAAGAAGAAGCATTGCATAAATGAATGAATGAAGGAAGGAAGGAATGCACAGAACAAAAGAATGCACACTAAAATAATTTTAATGTAAATATTAATTATAGATAAAGTATGTTGCAAGATAGAATAAAGGTGTGAAATGTTTAAACTCTAAAAAATTTGTTACAATAAGAGACACATTACTATTATTACCTTTCAAAATATTCCCTTTCACTTGAACACACTTATCCCATTATTTTGCCACTTTTTAACACAGTTCTACAAGTCTTTGTGGATTTAGTTGTGCTGTCATAACTGCCTTGATGTCCTAAACAGGTGCAAAATATTTATCTACCATAGTCATTTTGACTTTGAGGAAGATTCACAGGTCAAAAGTGCCCAGTACGGTAAATAAGGTTGATGAGGACACATGTAGTATTTTTGTAAGCCTGCCTTTATTTTGGATGACACATGGCAGCAGCATTTACCATATCTTTTAGCATACTTCATTAAGACACCCAAAAAAGAAGACTTCTAAACTGTAGTATGTCTGTGGGTGTTGGGCTGAACCCCAGACATCTTCAGGAACTCCAGCAAGCTTCTGCTGTGACTCCCTGACCAGTGGGTGAGGCAGGCAGAACCCTGGGCAACTTCTGGGGTCTCACTGGCTACTCCTCCCACCCCTAGTATTTCTGTGAATGAACCCCTAGCTGAACTCCACACATCTTCACAAACCACAGTGAACCACCCCTGTGCCTCCCCCACTAGTACATAAGGCAGGGAAAGCCCTAGACATTGTCTGGGGCCTCAGTAGCCACTCCCAGCACAACCCGCACCCCCCCAAGGAGACCAGCTGAAACATGGACAGAGTCAGCGGCCTCAGAGACTCCACCCTCACAACTCCCCTGCCAGCATGGAAACCAGGGTTGGTCCTGGGCAATATCTGAAGCCTTGGTAACCACAACCTGCATCCCCTCTACCCTTGTGGAAGCTTGGCTCAAACCCAGGCAGGTTCAGGAACTCCAGTGAGTCTCCCGCACCCCTCCCCCACATGCCTGGGAGCCAACTTAATGCAAGAAAGTTCAGA
>NW_004955404.1:16640386-16642114 GCF_000276665.1 Chinchilla lanigera | reverse complement strand
CACCAATTCTTCTCAAACTCTTTAATGAAACTGAAAGGGAAGGAATTATCCCCAACTCATTCCTGGAGGCAAGTATTATTCTGATACCAAAACCAGAGAAAGACCCAACAGAAAAAGAGAAGTACAGGCCAATCTCTCCTAATTTTTACATCTCCCTACAGGTGTAAAAATTCCCAGTAAAATACTAGCAAACAGAAAACAACAAATCATCAAGAAGATTATAAACCATGACCAAATGAGATTCATCTCAAGAATGCAGGGATGGTTCAATATATGCAAATCAATTAATGTAATACATCATATCAATAGAGCCAAAGACAAAAATCATATGATCATCTCCATCAATGCAGAAAAAGCTTTCAATAAAGTCCAACACTCATTCATGACAAAAAACCCTACAGAAAATAGGAATAGATGGCCTTTACCTCAAGCTGATCAAAGCCATCTATAATAAACCAACAATGAACATCATACTAAATGGTCAAAAATTGAAAGCTTTCACTTTAAAATCAGCAACAAGACAAGGATGTACACTGTCACCACTCTTATTCAATATAGTTTTAGAAATATTAGCTACAGCAATGAGACAAAAGAGAGGAAAAAAGAGAAGAAGGATAGAATGGAAGAAACGAAATTATCATTATTCACAGATGACTTGATACTCTACATAAAAGACCCCCAAACCCAACCAAAAGGTTTAAAGATATTTTTAATTTTTTTTTATTTTAAAGATAACAGAATGAAAACATCTCCATGGACACACATACATTTAGAAAATAATACAACAACAACACAAGCAATACAGAATCTCAGACAAGGTGATAGGAAATTAACAATGGTTGCTGCACTGCATATTGATATCTTTAATTTGGATACTCAGATAAACAAATATATTACTGAAAAATTTTTGCACATTTAAAGAAATCACCAGCAAAACAAAAAGAAAACCCACAAATTTGGAAATGAGTTCTAACTGATTGTCCCTCAGACAAAGGAGTCCTATTTAGAATATATAAAGAATTAAAAAACCTCAGCTGCCCAAAATTCAAAGACCCAATACAAAAATGGGCAACTTAGATGAACACACACTTCTCAGATAAAGAAATACAAATGGCAAATAAATACATGAGAAAATGTTCAACATCATTAGTCATTCATGAAATGCAATTTAAAACCATGCTGTGATTCCCTCTGACCCCACCATAAATGGTTACCATTGAGAAATCAACCAATAACAAATGCTGGTGAGGCTGTGTACAAAAAGGAACCCTTCTCCACTGCTGATGGGAATGCAGACTGGTGAAACCACTGTGGAAAAGAGTTTGGAGATTTCCCACAAAGCTAGGATTGGAAATACCACTTAACCCAGCTATTCCCCTTCTGGGTATTTTCCCAGAAGAATTTAAAGCATCATATCACATGATATATGTGCACCCATGTTTACAGCAGCAGAATTTGTTATAGCTAAATCAGGGAAACAACCCAGATGCCCATCAACTGAAGAATGGCTAAAAAAAGATGTGGTATTTTTATACAATGGAGTATTACTCATCTATAAAAAATGACACACTCGGGGCTTTTGTATGTAAATGGATGCAACTGGAGACTTTACTTTATTCATAAGTAAAATAAATCTGACCCACATGTGCAAAAATCATATTGTCTTCTTGGTGTAGGAACCTGAAAGAATAAGTAAAACTCAAAACATACAATAGATGATAGGAAAGA
>NW_004955404.1:16639230-16640286 GCF_000276665.1 Chinchilla lanigera | reverse complement strand
GATAAGAAAATAGAAGAGCATAGACAAATCATGGAAACCTTGAGTGGGCAACATTGAAAAGAACTAGAATGCATGGAGCAGATTCAAAGATATCCAGGAAATTAAAACTTCCTTCAAAAGCTGGTAAAACCGTCTGAACGCAGTTAAAGACAGACTTCAGACCTTGAAGACAGCATTGCCACTAATGAATATGAAAGGAAGGATCTCTTAAAAACAACAAGGAACCAGGAAATAACAATTCAAAAACTACAAGATAAAGCAAAGAAAACAATGTGAGGTTAGTAGGTATTAATGATACAGGAGGTGTTAACACAAATGACATAAAAAGACTAAAGAATAATAGCAGAAAATTCCCCAGGCACGGAAAAAGAATTGGACATCTGGGTAAGTGAAGCATGTAGAACTCCAGTTAATCATAACCAAAATAAATCTACACCCAGATATATAGTGATCAAGATCCCAGAAACTCAACAAAAGATCAGAATTTTGAAAGGTGTTGGAGAAAAGAAACAGATCAACTATAAAGGAAAGTCCATCAGAATCAAGGCAGATTTCTCAACACCAACCATCAAGTCAAGAAGAGCTTTGAGTGATGTATTTCAGGTACTGAAAGAAAACTACTTCCAACCCAGAGTGATCTACCCTCCGAAAGCATCCTTCAAATTTAATGGAGAAATAAAATATTTTCATGTTCAAAAATATCTGAAGAAATTCATGAGCACCAAACCAATCCGACAAAGAGTACTAACAGATATTCTAGAAGGAGATAAACAGACTGCAACTTCCAGAACAACAATAGAAAGAACCATCACTCAGAGCAAACAATTAAAGACAGAGAAAAAGGAGGATCCAACAGCAGGAAAATAACATGACAAAGATAAAGCAATACACATCAATTATAACTATCAGTGTAAATAGTCTCAGTGCACCAACCAAAAGAAGCAGACTAGCACAGTGTATCAAGAAACAAAATCTAACTATATGCTGTATACAAGAAACACATTTAACTCAATAGGAAATTTATAGCCTGAAAATTAAAGGATGGAAAACAATACT
>NW_004955404.1:16555284-16636215 GCF_000276665.1 Chinchilla lanigera | reverse complement strand
TATGGATATATAGATATATCTGCAATAACTTTATTGCTGATATCTGATGGTATATTGAAAGGAATAGTTAATGTTTAAAATTTTTTTATGTTCTGATCAATTTTGCATGCTTTTGCCTGGTAATCTGAGCTACTGAACTGAAGAGAACAATGTAACAACCATGGTGAACTCCTACCATTTTGTCTAGTGAAACTCTGTATTATCTCAAATACTTTATATATTAATTATCTTTTTATTCTCTTTAATGGTTTAATCAATCTCCCATTCTTACATCTGGTAATCTGAGCAACATAGTTGAAGATAACAATACATAATATAACAACCATTGTTAATTCCTTTCATTTTGTCTTGAAATCCTGTATCACTTTTAATATTCCTGGTTTGTTTCCTTTATGTTTGTGATGTTGTTATGCTGCTATTGGTTTTTTTCTCATTTAGTACTGTTTAAAATTTGAAAAAAGAATACTTCCAGAATTGCTTCAGAAAGTGCCAAGAATGATGAGAAAAGTATGTTCAAAGAGAGTATTTTGAGGAGAATAAATGGCAAGTGTCTTTCCCTGTAATAAAGATTTATTTTAAATTCTCCATATATTTTGAAACTACCTCATATTTGCAGACTGCCCTGTAGAGAAGGTAAGATGTTAATTGAAATGTCAAGAACATTTCAGGCAACATACATGAAGGCACAGGAAGTTCTCTCACATGGTCAGTGTACAGGGAATAAATCAATATTGAGGTAAAGAGGAAAACTGAATTTAATAAGCAATATTAATATCATTTGGGAGACTTTCTTTAGAAGTAACAGAAAATCCAACTGAAGGTACAACTGTGAAGAATTTATTGCTCACAGGACTAGAAGTCTTGCGGCAAGATGGACCCTGGGGATGACAACTCAGGGCCCATCTCAGATTCTCGCTCTCCTGGCTCCAACCTGCTCTGTGATCTGGATCAGTCTAGTAGTTAAATAGCTGCCAGAATTGATTACTTCACACCCATGGAGCACAGCATCCACAGGGAAGGAAGTGGTCTGTGCATGGCACCCTTAAGATAGGATGAGTAAGATCTAGTGTCTCACAGCACAGCAGGGAAATATAGTTTACAGCACCAAGTGATATGTTTTAATAAGAGCTAGAAGAGAAGAGTCAGAAGGCTTCCCGCACAACGTAATGATAAAGAAATGTGAATGCCAATGATCCCAATTTGATTTTTGCATGTTGTATACTTGTACTGTATTACAACATGGTATCCCCAAAATATGTACAATTATGCATCACTTAAAAGAAAAAATGAAAAAGAGGAAGCAATTTTAAGTTTGCTCAAATTAATTTACCTGGGGCTTCTCTTTCCAGAACCAGTTTCTGTAATCAGATCAATGGACTTGTTGACTGAGTCCTAGATTCCTGAGGGGTGTTCTGAGATAAACTGGGAGAGTCAGTTGCCACCTTTTGGTCAGGGGGCAGATTTTAAAGAGGCAACTTCAGTCTCCCCCTATGTTGGAAAATTAACTAGGTGTGTATTAGAAAGAAAAGTTGTATGACCAAATACTATGACTGAAGAGTAATTGATGGTGATTTATGATTTTAAATAAAAGTAAAATTCTCTACCATAAAAATGTTTTCTGAAAAATCCTTTAAGTGAAATCCACATCTTTATTAGCTAAATGTTATTTATAAACCAATAATTTATAAAGGGGAAAAACACCTAGGTAACTAAAAAAGAGAACATGATATAAATACTAATGCTTTATTTGCATGAAAAACCAAGCTGTGTCTCACAATAGTATTTTAAACTGTGAACGAAACATGAAAAAGTGTTCAGTTTTCTCTTTAGAGTAGATTTATTAAAAATTAGACCTGTTGCTATTGAGAATTTATGTATGGTAGTTAGAGAATAAAGTATGAGAACCCTTCTGGATAGAAATTTAGTATTAGGCTTTAGAAGCTTCATCAATAGTCATTGACCCTGTAATTACACTTCCAAGAGTGTATCTTAAGGAACTTATCAGGAATGCAATGAAAGACTTACATATAAAGACTTCCACAGTATAGTACTGAATAATAGCTGAAACTTGAAGGGATTATTAATAGCCAAATAGGCAAATGGCCAAATAAGGAGTAATTCCCACAATGGAAACTACACAGCATGAGAAACGTTTTTTCATGATTAAGGAAAATGTTCAAAATAACAGTCGTTTTAGAAAAACATCATATATATACATTTTAAGTTGAAGAGCAATTTTTGAAGAGAAGAGGAAATTGTAAAAGACTGATCCTTTTAAAGTTCTGCTACATTTTAATCTATTCTATATAAGACTATATTTGACGTTGTTGGTTTGAGAATTGTGAGCTTTAAATGTAATCATAGTATTAGCTTTCTACAAAGTACTATGAAAAAGTAAAAGTAAATGAAATAAAATAAAATAGAAAATTAAAACTTCACCTGCAATATTAAGCAGTGGTAATATTAACTCAATATATTGAGTCTCTCATGAGCCACTCATTGCATTGTTCCGGGTGTGGGAATACATGAATATGACCAAATTTATTAAAACACACTTGATCACTGGGTGATGGGCTCATGGTCTCTCAGTCATTAAAATAACTGTTAAATATTTTACAGTGCTTAATTGTTAAAGCTTGGTAATTGGTCCACTGCAGTTGATTACTTTTTTCTGTCTATGTGTATATTCTGAAATTTTCATAAAAAATATTTGAAAAATAAAATGACTTACTTCAGAAGAGCAAAACCATATCTAATCCTTAACTATTAGTTTCCTAAAATTTAAATCTAATCTTTTCTTCATTCCAGTATATAAAATTGTCTAGTTAACTGATCTGGAAAATAAGTCTATAATTTAAACAAGGATAAACAGTAGCACTTGCATAAGTATAAACTCTACGCACACTTCAAGCATTATTTAATATACTGCAAATGTTATTTTATAATATTGAGATAAATTTTGTATTAGAAAGGATTTTCTTTGATATATAAAAATTAAGTCATATTTATGGATTTATTTTTAATAATTTACAATTTTATTTTAGCATCAAAATTCTATCTTGATAAAATCAACTAATTCCTACAGAGCTTTCCATGTAGTTTATCATAACATTCATCTGTAATTTTATAAGCTGTTTGATTTTCCACATGTAGCATCCTTTTCCACCAAATTAAAATATTTGAGCATGATGAAAGCTTGAAAGAGCCTTAGAGTTCATCAAGGCTACAAAATAATTAAGGGTGGAGCCAATGACTTCATCATGACATCACTAAAAGTGGGTGTTCAGTAAAAAATGTATTGCGTTGATTAGATTTAATCTACTTTCCAGTCCAGTGTAGAATTTCTGCCCATAAGATGCCCAACTAATGGATCTCATACAAATCCTCCACACAAGTCCTTCCAGTGAAAAGGAGCTCACTAATTATTCTTGCTTTAGATTTCCAGGGTTGCTATTACAAAATATCCCAAACTAGATGGTTTAAAACAGCAGGTATTTCCTGTTGCCCAGTTCAGAAATCTAGACATGTGAAACCAAGGTGTCAGGAACACAGAGCTCCCTTTAAAACATGCAAGGGAGCATCTTTCCTTTCTTCTTCCAAACGTGTGACGGCTGGTTGGTTTGCAGCTGCATGTCCCACCCCCCTTCCTCATCACATACTTACTTCTCCTGTATCTCTGTGTCTGTACATTGCGATTTCCGCACTGAGTCTATGTCCAAACTTCCATCCACTTATAGAGTAAGCAGTCATATCAAGGGACGGGCCACCCTAATGACCATCGTCGTGGTCACTTGATCACTTACATCTGCAGACTGTCTAGCTCCATAAGGACAAACTCATAGGTCTGCGGTGTAAGGACTTTATATGTCATATCACATGGCATAATTCAAGCCCTACATACAGATTAATGGATTATAGACAACTGTGTGAAGTAGAGAGTAATGGCTGTTAAACTCCTTAAAGTCTATGGTATGAGGTTTTCTGATTTCTAAAGTAATTTACACTCAATTCCATAGTAATGAAATGCTTTAACAGCTCCTGGTTTTAAAAGACTGGGTTAAGAGACTACTGGAGAGGATATCGGGTTGAGCAAGCACAACCCTCATCAGTGGGGTAACACAATGCTGAGTGCATATCTGAATAGGTATTAGAAGATGGGGCCTCAACGGAGGAAGAGGGTTGTAGGGGCACAGCAATGCTGCAGCCACTTTCTTCTTGGCTCATCCTGCCTCTTTCTGTTTTGTGGGTACCATTTGTTGAGTAGCCCCCAACCTTCCATGCTCTTCTGCCATGATGTTTCTGCCTAGTAGCA
Organism: Chinchilla lanigera; assembly: GCF_000276665.1. Lineage (NCBI taxonomy): Eukaryota > Metazoa > Chordata > Mammalia > Rodentia > Chinchillidae > Chinchilla > Chinchilla lanigera. The sequence continues at coordinate 16,631,903 of NW_004955404.1, read as the reverse complement.
GGCAAACCATGGACTGAAACCTCTGAAACCATGAGCAAATACGAACACCTTCTCCTTTAGTTTGTGTGTGTCAGATACTTTGTCCCAACAATGTAAGGCTGATCAGTACCGTTAGTGAGGGTTGAACAATGTGCTAGGCCCATGTTCTCAGGGCTATCAAGTAATAACTCCTTGAATCTTCACAAAGACCCAACTAGCTACACTTTCAGCCCCATTTTGTGGTTATATATTACAGGCATAATTAAGTAAAGTCACTTTCTCAAGGTCACAGATATAGTTAATGGAGAAATCAGGCACACGATCTCTAGCAGTTTATGTCTTAATCCCACATTGATTAGGTTGAATAGTTCCTTCTGATTCTGAGATCTCTTCTGTGTTTCAGCAGTGTTCTTATGTTTGCCTTTGATTTTTTCTCTGTATAAAAGGCCTTCAAATAGCAAATGATAGCTATTATACTCTTAAAGGGTCTCTTCTTTTTCAAAGTAAACATTATGAGTTCTTTCAACCATTTCTTATGTTGACACTTTTAAACCTTGCAATTTGCATAAACCTGATTTGACTATGGAGATGTTGGAATTACAATTACAGGTATTACCTGGCTCCTAAGTTCTATTGATTATGCATTATGAATTGAATAAATTATTCTCATATATTCTACACTAATTAAACTAGAATTAATGTTTCATAACACATATTTTGTTCTTCTCCTTCATTGTGAGGCAACTCTGCATTCTCTTAAAACATTCGTAGTCACAATTACTCCCCATTTGCAATTACAAATGAAAAGACCAGGATAAAAGTTAGAAAGACCTTCCAGGATTCTTATCATATAAAATTGCAATGCACCTTTTTATGTCACAAGAGATTTCCCAAAGGATTTATGAAATTTTTTGCTCTATTTGTAAGTAATATATTTTTATTTCAGAATGAACTCTAATATGCTGCTTCCTATTTTTAGATATTAAAAATAACTCCAAAGGCTCTTAGATCTTCATTTGGATCCACATACATGTGTCTGCAATTAGATTAGATAAATTGGAACTTCATAAAAATGAGATAGACTTAAACTATTTCATGGTCTGTTTTCTTATTTGGAAAAATATAATTTTATCCTGGGTCCCTGGTGCCCTTGTGCTAGACAAATGCTGAAGCTTTTTATCAAAATTGAAATTTTGACATATATCCAAGATTCTGGTTTTCAGCTAAGATACTTTATATCTGCGGCAGCTTTGTGCTTCATGGACTAATTGCTATAATACATGATTACTGATGCAGAAAGCTCCATGATTCCTTTTGGTCTGGTAGACTTGCACACTGAAAACTGAAGCTATAACATATTTAATAGTACAATGACTGACTAGTCAGAAATTTTCACACTTAAACTCTAGTAGCCTCATTCCCCAAAAGCAAAATACCTGTCCCTTACCCTCCTTCCTCTCTATCCACACCTCTGTCTGCTTACCACCAATACTGCTCAGAGTGTCAGATGCTGGCATCTGGTAAATCCAATTCTTACTGTCCCAGAGAATGCACTAATTATATCCTACAGCTAATTAGAAAGCAGGCTTTTTGCTAGAGAAGTTTGTTTAGCTTGTCAATGAATAAGACTTGGTTTGAATCTTGATTTAAAAATCAAGGGAAATGGCAATAAGATGAAGAGCAAAATATACTCCAAAAGCAAGAGTACTTGCTAATTAAATTTTACAAATAAATATAGGACCTGAAAGGAGGGGAATTTGCAGTGAAACTAGAGACATGAAGGACCATATTCATATTTTAAGAAAATTACAAATATAAGAATATAGCTATTTAAAGATCTCAAAATAGTTATAGTGGCTGTGACAATAACCTATTCTGGTCACTGGCCAGATTCTCTACAACAGGATAGAAAAGTTTATGTTTTATGGATGAATGTTTCATAAATTTTAGGCATGACCCAATATGTATGTTTAGGTTAATTTGTTTTAAAACTCAAATTTCCATAACCTGTATTTGTATTATTTACATGAAATTTATTTTAAAAATATATAACTCCTCCATTACCTAGGCTTTACCATGAATTTGAAGGTGACATGCACCAGTGTGAGCAATTGAAATATGTAAATAATTGCCCAATTCATTCTTTTTTCCTCTGTTATCTCCACAGTCCAGTCTGATCAGACTGAAAGACATTTTTATGGTGATTTTAAAAATTTCTGCCAATGTACTATGACTAATTAAAATGTGAAGCTACATAATATTTTAGGTCAGTGATTCTCCACCTTGACTTACAGTTTAAAATAACCTGGGGAACCTTCTTACAAATATATCCAATACTGTTTCTTACTTATTACCCAACAGTAATTTGTTTAGAAATTCTGAGAGCCAGCAATTATATTTTTGTTAAGAGGTCTAGGTAATTGTATATGGTGGATTTAAAAGTAACATATGGTGAGTTCAACATCCCAAAAGATTGGGAACCCACAAGAAATCTTTTCTTATGTGGCTTAAGAAACATATAAAAGCAGGAAGTTAATCAGTGAAACAAATTCATTATGTCAGCATGGAAAATCTTAGAGGTAACTTCACTATGTCATAGAGCACGATTTTGTAAGAGGCACAGAGATGGTTCTAAGAAGCTGATGGTGGCCTTCTTCTCACAAAAACACATCACATAGTGCATAAATCATAAAACTTACATAGGAGTTTGTGTCACAGAGAATCCGAACCTCAGGATGAAACTCCCTGATCCCTGAAAAATTCCCTCAATCCTTGAAAAAAACAAATGTTCTTAGAGACGAAAGCACCAAAATCAAGAAATGAAACCCAAATATTGCACACATTGAGCCCTGCAGGCAAAGACAATATTGACATATAATGGTCTAGAAGATAACAAAACTTTCCCAATGATACTTACTTCTCTCATTTTAGATATTAGTTGTAAGAGCTTCCTATAGAAACCCAGCTCTTTACTAAATGTAATATGTTGTCCTACTTTTGCTAGACTCTATATCTAAAATGAAGAGGGACTGGTGCATTTATTAATCTAGCTTCCTGAACTATATTCCAAAAAATAATTTTATAAATGTCATATATACTCATTATTTAAATAATATAGAACTGATGCTACTAAAGCAGACCCCAAATTTTAACATCTTTTACATTTCAACCTCAAATTACTAAATGGTTCAGTAGCTATCCACATCAAGTTCTTTTTTTTTTTTTTTAGTTTGAATTTTCTTTCATTCTATCTCCCTAGAATTCCCACTCAATGGACCCTGATTTTCTTTGAGCCTTTCTTACATGACTGCTTTCAAATCATGCTTTTTAAATCTTCTCAACCCACCTTTCTGTATTACAAACCTGAAAGTGTAACTTAGGTGTTAAAATCGGCTCTGAAGCTATTCAAACTATATTCACTCAACCCAATAAATCCTGGATTATTCTATGCTTTTTTTAAAATACAGAATTATCAGCTCATCAGGTAGTCTGAATCAAAAGATTTCTGAGAAGGTGCAGCACATTGAAATCTTTGGTCTGCATAAGTAGACCGAGATATATCAATACTTTTTAAAGTTAAGAATATTGCAAGATTCTTATTCATGCTGCTTTGGGTGTCTTTTCAATCAATCCATTTTCCTTGATATTGTTATTAATAGACAAGTACCAGACTGGGCTCGCATCAGAGACTCACTGAGCAGCACGGTGGGTGAGCCCAGGATGGGCAGGAATGAAGAAGTGATAAAAAGGTAGAAAAGGTAAAATCCACATGATAAAAATCCATATCTCTTGAAAAATATTTCTACACAAAATTTTAGTGCAGCAGATCAAGGACAAAATGTCTCCATCTAGGAATGGATCATCCTAGGAATACTGAAGATTTGGAGCCTACAGTACAGTGCTTCTTACTTCTTTTTGTATTGTTGTTATGTTCTAGTGGACCATGGGTTGAGTTGGATATTAAAATGTCTATGGCATCAAATAACATGAAAAATTTCATTCAAATCATATCTGAAATCTTGCTCCTCTAGGCAAGGGGCCTAATTTTTATTTTGTCATGAATGCTGACAAGTCGCCTTTGCTGAGTCTTCATTATGGGACATTTTTATGCAAACTTATTTGGGATTTACTGGAAAATAGACCACCCACCTGGTAACCAATGTATATTTACGGACATATAATATAAATATTATAATTTATTCTACTTCCTCTAAAGGCGAAGCATCTCAACTTCTTACATGGGTAAATTTTCTTTATATATAGTGTACAATTTATTCCATGTAGATTCCTATGTAGCTGATCAGTGGAAAAATCCACTGGAAAAAATATAAACCTTGAATCATCCCAGTTATCCCTAAGGAGAGCAAAACCTATTACCTAATGTCTAAAATTTTGTGTGCAGTAAAAGCTTATTAAATATTTAAAGAAAGGCAGGAGAATTCAGAGTCACTCTTGCCAATATATCCAAACTACTGCAAAAGAATATGTTATGAGTCTCATAATATTTACCAAGAATCCCTCAAAATATATTTTATATTCAAAATACCATATCTTTCATTATCAAAATGTCCCTTAGATCTTTATAATTATCCAAGCAACCAATAATACCAAAATCAGAGAAGAGTTCTGAAATATTTCACTTTTTAAACAATGCTTATAAATAGAACTTAGCAAATTTTAATTTCATTAGAAATCTAAGCTCAAATACTAATAACACTAAAAAGTAAAATACTATTTCATAAATATGAAGATCAAATTTTGATTTTGCTTTAGCCCACTATAATGCACTATACCCATAAGTCAACACTTTTGTAAAACTCAGTTTGTAGTAGGAGTTCAGACCCCAGCCAACAACCAACAGACTATAATTACCTTATTCACTGGTCTGCAGCCTGTGCCTGGGGCAGTGGTGCTACACATTATTAGGAACAGTGAAGGCTGGAAAACAATGAGTAACAATTAAAACAGAGACAAATAACATCAGAAGTAAAAACTATTATTTGTAACTGGGATTCAAGTTAGAAAAATTATCCTTGCCATATCTGATATTACTTAACTTAGATTTCAATATCCAAGCAAAAACTGTGTACTCATTCAATTTTGGAGCAAGTATATTTGTGAGTTTTAAACTGCTATAACCTAGACCACCCACATGACCATCTTAACTACTGGCAGCTAGCCTTTGCCAACTTCAAGCTTGAAACATTAAGATAATAAGGAACATTAAAAGGGTAACTTAACAAAAGTAATCGCGAGTATTTGCTTTACGCAAAAGAAGCCATTTCTTTGTCCACAAATTATATTTATTAACACAATCAAATTAGCACCATCACCTACAAGTAATTCATAAAAAATTAAGAGTGTGTGTGTGTGTGTGTGTGTGTGTGTGTGTGTGTGTGTTTTATCTTTATCTATTAGGGTTGTTTCACCAAAATACCATAGGCTGAGTGGTTTAGTCCTGGACAGTAAGTTCAAGGTCAAAGTGCCAGCAAATTCAGTTTCTACTGAGGGCTGCTCTCTGCTTCCAAGATGGCAGCCTCTTGCTGTACCTTACATGTAGAGGAGGTCAAAGAAGCTTGGCCCATCTGTAGAGATAGTAACCCAATTCATGAAGGCTCTGCCTTTTTAGCCCATTCATCTCCACCTTTGAGCACCAACACATTGGGTACTGGATTTCAATGTATGTAGTTTACACCTTTATTATATATCGTTATACATATATATAAATTTAATCATATGTTATGTACTCATTATTTTTAAAATATGTAAATTTAATTAAAAGTATATTTATATATTAATATATACTATATATATATATATATATATATATATATATATATATATTAAGCAAAATCAGCTCACAGCCCAGGCAAACGAATAACATATATCAAAGAAGATGTCTAACATGGGCAAAAATACAAGTTTTGCTTGCAGTATAAATAAAATCATGCCTGTTTGGACCGGGACCATGCACTAAGTGATCTACTGATAACTTGCGGCTCAAAATGCTGCTACCATCAGATTCCTTCCTTGGTAGCATTATACACACTTTAATGTTGAGATAACGTGCACATCTCAGATGCAAGATATAATGGGCGCAGAAATGTTTCCCTTGATTTGACCAGAAGTTATTTTTGAGTGTGGAGCAGCATACTACAGTGGTTATTTGCAGATCCTCATTAATAACACCTCATATTATTTCTGCAAAGGCAAATGTATCTTGACATTTGGTATTTTTTCTTCACAATTATTTGAATTCCAGCTGAAAAGAAGTAGAAAATAGGTCATTGTGCCCATGGTTCAAATAGCATGACAGTTTATTTTAGAACTGAGATGAGAACCAATAACCTCTGTCTGGTTTGGTGTTGCAACAAATAAAATTGCTGTTCCTTCCACAATGTAAATTGCTAGAATTCTGTTTCTTCTTGCAAGGTGATGGTGCAAAATATAGCTCTACAGTTAAAAATCCCTTAAGTGTTGCAAACCCTATTACCAAAATTTAGTTGCTTTCACTGCAAAATAAAGCCTGTAAGACAAAAGAGACAGGATACATAATACTAGAAAATTCCAACTATAGTGACAATTTGGAAGGAAACAAAAAATGACATGAAACTCCAGCTTTTATAATATTTATTCTAATATAAATTTCACGGGAAGCACTTGGATGGTCACCAAGTAACTATTTTTTAAAACTGCACAACAAACTCCAGACAAGAATGTAAAGAAGTTAAAGAATTTCAACCAGAACTTTGACCCACCACATCTCTGTTTCTTCCTTCCTTTGTCATTGCTGGGGCTTGATGCCATTTTTACCTGCCTGGAGTTCTCAGAGTAGATCTGGTCACAGGTTTTCATTCTCAGCATGCTGTTTTGCCAGGTCTTTATTTGTCAATATTCTGATTGGTCAGTCTTCTTTATGCAAGCATCCCCATCTTTAGTTCTGTGTCCAAATATCAGACCAGATTGCTATGTGGACACACGCATCACCTACATGTACACTTTGAGCAACTTTTGTTTGTGTCCTTTATATAAGAAACTGTACCACATTGAGACAAAAATTAAACTTAAATTAAATTATTCTCAGAAAGATACTTACGTATTTAGATTATGCTATCTATTTATTCATATATTCTTCTTTCCTGACCTTCTTTCTTTTCTAATCTTTTTCCTTTCCACTTTCTTCTATGGTCTTAAGAGCTGATATGAACTCCATAAAACTCTTTCTTTGAAGAGGAATCTCTTGTTTACCCTTAAAAACTACCTATGAATAATACACAGTAATTACTCAATAAGCACATTTGAATTTAACTAAATCATCTCTTGTTTAGTTGATTCTTGCATATCGTTCATGGAGAACACTTGTCCTTGAAAATAGCTAGGAATTCTAAAATTAAACATGTTAAGTTTACTGGATGGTTTTCAGAGTTATCAGCTATCAACACATCAAGGAATAAATCGCTTGTTCTACTCTTAAAGAGCACACTACAGAGCTACCATCCATGAAGAATATAACGCGAGCCTGTCAAAGGTTGTAATGTTCCAGTATCCATTCACCTAACTTTTAGCCTAAGGACTTCTTTGACATAGTTGGAGTTTTGGGGTTTTTTTTTTGTTGTTGGTTTTTTGTCCAGCTGTTAGTACATAGAGCCCACGTGTTGGCAGGCTTCCCCTTCAGTCTTCCTAGGAGATTCTGCTTACCTGCCAGCTCACTCTTCCACTGCCAAAATCTGTTATGTGTGTGCCACACAACCTATATTAAAAGCAAGATTTCCTACATCAATGGTCACAATCAATACACATGCACACATGCACATGAACACACAGAAACACACACACACTTGTGCTACATTGGGCAGAGTTCTCCAGGGAATCAAAACTAAGTTATGTGTATGTTTATGCATGAGTGTCTCTGCACATAGAAAAACAGAGACTATGAGTATACACGTAGAGAAAGAGATTACATGAGTATATATGTGGGTACCATGTATGTAGCTTTTGTGATTATACAGGCAAGTCCAAAATCAGCAGGGTAAGGTGGCAGTATGTAGGCCAAAGTTTGAGTTGCAGTTTGAGGCCAAAGTCAGGTGCTGGTAGAGTTTTTTCTAGTTGGGAAGTCAGTCTTTTTCAATTAAGACCTTGAAGTGATTGGATAAAGCCCATCCAGATGATGAGTCATCATGCAAAATTCAATAATTTAAAGGTTAATTTCTGCTAAAAGATAATCTTCACAAAAATATCTGGAAAGTGCTTAAACACATATCAGTGTATAGTTTCCTAGCCTCACTGCCACGTAATATGAACCTTCACACATTCCAAATGTTTGGATTCTCCAACCCTGCTGTAGAAGATGAAGAAACTTCATTGTGTTCATAGAAATAATCTTCATTGTCCTTCCTGTAAGACTGGCCCAGTTCTCCGTGTTAATCATTCATTAGGACAGTGGTAAAGGGATTGTGTGTTTCTTTGGTTCCCTATCTTGTTTCTGATGAAAATGCCTTAAAACAAACACAGGGGGATGGGAGACGTGTAGAATTAAGTTGCTAGTATAAAGACCATTGTACTTTATGATACACACTAGAAGAGCCTGCACTTCTCATAACATTTGTTTCTTAAGTATCTTCCATAAAACTTCTTTATTATAGAGTCCATAAAGCATTTTAACCTCCTAAATTCAATTCTTATAGTATCCTTTAAGTGCCTACAATGTAGTCATTTGTAATGGTATTAATAGCAATTATGATACTGACTCTAGTCAGCAAGAAGAAGGTGGGTGACATGCTGTGAAAATACTGCCCTGTAGAACTGTTACATTATAATTTTCTTGGAAAAGAATTCTCTTCTTTATTTACATGGTCAGAGAAATGCAGTTTTGTCTTTCAAGTTTAATTAGTAAAACTTGTTTCCTCAGACTATACAAACTCTAGGAAAAGAAAGATGTACAAGGTGATTGATTCTCACTGCCATCAGCCATTTTTCTAGAATATTCCTCATGTCAAGGAACTACCTAAAAGTCTTTGCTAGACCCTTGCAGTCAATGAATTTGGCCTAATCCATCCTGTGTTCTGTTTTTGTACAGCCTGCAAGCTAAGAAAGGAGTGAAATAAAGCAGAAGAATACCTGACAGACACCATCTGTGAACACAGACCCTAAAATATTTACTGGACCTTTACACAGCATGTAAGTTGTGCAAGTTGAGCCTGGTTTTATAAAAAGTGCACAAAATCCATAGTCTGACATTAAAAGATCTGCACAGTATGAGGGCAAATTGATAAGCTAACCATAGATCAGGTATCACCTGTCCTGGTTTGTCCTCTTTGTCCTTTCCTGTCATCTACGTTAATCTTGTCTCTTAATGATCAGTTCATGCTTCTGATATTTATGAAGCTTCATCTGGTGGTCAAGTTCCATAAGAATCTCTTTCTTGGACTGTAACAGACATCAATATTTGCTTCAAACCAGGCATGGTGGTACATACCAGCAGTCAGGAAGCTGAGACAGGAGGATCACCATGAGTTCCTGGCCAACCTGGGTTACATAAGTGAGTCAAGGCCAATCTACACTGCACAGCAAGCCCGTGTCTCTAGAAAAGAACAACAACAAAAAAATTGCTTCAATCATGGATGATCACATTTATTTTTATGTTCATGCATTTATCCAGTCCTGTCTCCCCAAGCATAAGCATAACATTCTAAATCTAGCATTACTTTGAGATATTTAGTACCAGCGTTATAAATTTTAAAGAACTTCTGCGTCCTGTAAGTCTAATTTCTTATTAAACAATAATGGATGAACACCATTCATGACTATTTGCTATTATCAAAACTACATGTAATCTTTAAAATTTAATCATCACAGAATTTTAGATGATGAGTGCAATTATTTTCTTCTTACACAGAGACTGATATCATTCTCCTTTTAAGTAATACTTAGGCTGAATGATGCATTAATTTTATACCTATACTAATTCAATAGATATGTATTAAACTCTTAATATGTATAGGATATAAATAAGACGCTATAACGTGTAATGACAGATTTCGATTCCAAGTCCATGGAAAATGTAACCATTAATGTATGGTACATATTTTGGAATACAGAGATATAACTTGGGTAAAGATGGCTGCACTTGAGCTACAAGATTAGAAAAGAAGAAGAGTGCATCCATGGACAAGGAGCACAAGAGCCAGAACAGGAAAACTACGAAAAGACAGGTTGGAAAAGGGAGAAGGGAGAAAGAAATTCTTCCAGCATTTATAAAAACTGTGTTTTTGATTACTGAATTATATTGAGGAAACTCTGAAAATTTAACTAGCAGTTAACACTAACCATTCAGTCAGTAAAAGAGGAAGTCACTTGTGAGGGCTAGGTTTTATAAAGAAGATTTAACAGGGGTCCTTTGTGACAATGAATTTGGCAAAGCAAAAGCACAGGCAATGTAACTGAAACTAGGTAAATTTGACTGCGCCAGAATTTAAACTTCTCTGTATCAAAGAAAACAACTCACGGAGTGAAAAAGCAATCTACGGAAATGGGAGAGAAATATCTACAAATCATGATATGAAAGAGAGTTCTACAATCTGTGACATCCATCCACAATTCAACAACAATTATAACAAATGATCAATTTTAATAATGGTCAAGAGATTTGAATAGTCATTCTCCAAAGAAGATATACAAATGACCAAGAGAACATGCAATTGTGTTCAACACAACCAATATTTAGTAAAATACAAATTAAAATCATGAGGAATCACTTAGCACCAGAAAGTTATTATTAAAAAATAATAACCAGCATTGGCAATGATATAGTGAAATTGGAATCCTGAAGCATTCTTGACAGAGGTGCAAAATGGTGTAGCTATCAAGGAAAACAACAGGGGAGTTCCTAAAAATAATAAAAGTAAAATTTCTATATGATCCAATAATACCACTTGGCATGTACCCAAAAGATTTGAAAGGAGTATCTCCGAAAAATATTTTACATGCATGTTCGTATCAGCATTATTCATCAGTATTATTACAGCCAAAATGTGGAAACAAGCCATGGTTAAATGAATAAACAAAATGTAGCATGCACATACAATGGGACACTTTTCAGCCTTTAAAAGGAAGGAAATTCTGCCACATGCTACTTCAGGGATGAACCTGGAAGGCATTACAGTAGGTGAAATAAACAAAAATGCAAGTAGTGTATAGTTAGATTTATATGAGTTAACTAGAAGAGTCCAATTCATAGAGATAGAGTGGTGGATACCTCCAGCAGCTTCAGTAAGGAGTACCAAGGAGTTGTTTAATGGGTAGAGAATTTACATTTTGTAAATTGAGAAGGATTTTAGAGGTTGGCTGTACAACAATATTAACATACAGTTGCCTGTTGGTATCAGCAGGAGCCCTGTTGCAGATTCCAAAATGAATGAATATTCACTCCTTGTATATAAAATGGTAGAATATTTGCATATCATTGGGCACCACCTCCAGTACCCTTTAAATCAGCTTTACATTAATTGTGAAACCTAATAGAATATAAACACTGTGTACTGTAAGTGGATGGTATACTATATTGTTTAGGGCATTATGATAAGAACAAAAAAGTTGTACATGTGCATGTAAAGACAGATTTTACTAAGCATTACTGAGTTGTACACTTAAAAACAATATAGGTGGTAATTATTATATATCTTTTATCACAACTATTGTTTGCAAAATTAAATAAATACGTGTAATAGAGTTTTTCCATTCCTTCCCTGAATTTTCAAGAGATTGACAATAATTAAAGTGATTACATGAGACTAAAAAATCACAATTACAACTTAAACCCAACATCCCTAAAGTAGACCACAGGCCCAAGCACCTGAAAATTGTTAAGATCTGCTTAATTTTCACACCTTTTGAAATGCTGAAAGGTTAATGCATTCTTCACTAATGGAAAAAAATAACAAAAACCCTGCAGATTTGCTATAGGTATTGTCTATACCTTTCTCTGCAAACAGAAACTTTGCTCTTGCACTAGGGTATAAACACTAAGTATCTTATGATATGAAGGAAAATTGATTTCTACAGTCTATGAAATACCCCTACAATTAAACATCAGTCATAACAAATGGCCCAATTTTAATCATTGTCAGGAGACTGGAATAGTGTTTCTACAAAGAAGATCTACAAATGACCAAAAGGACACAAAAATTGTTCAATGACACCAGTATTTAGCATAATGCAAATAAAAATCATGAGTATCTCAGGGATCATTGGTTCACCTTAATTGTTTAACTCTTGTCTTTTCCAATGTAACCGAGAGACTATAGAAATTCATATTGGTGTCATTGTTTAATAGTCCATCGTACTTTTGTGCAGTGATACAAAAAATACAGAGGAAATGCCGCCTCTGATCACCCCTCCCATGGGGTGACACATGTGACCAGAGCTCAGTTCTCTCAGATGTTCCAAGTTACTTCACAGCACAAGTTGATCCACATCCTCATGCCACTGAATCATATCATCGACTGTTTGAATACTGTGGCAACTGCAAGGACATTAAAATTATTAATGACTCCATTTCTAGTTTAAAGACATTTTTAAGTTGATGTGTATGTATATGAAAAGCTAAATAGCAACACAGAACTAAATACACAAAGAAAATTAGAGAAGTGAGGATTGAAGGAAGCATATGTATAATCACAAGCAGCGACATTACCGATACAACCTATTTATTTCAAGAAAGCTTCCAGAAGTTTAGGAAAAACATGTAGGTTACCATATACTGGGGAGGGGGAGGGAAGGAGGGAGAGAGAGAGAGCGGTTAATGGGTACAGGGGTGCAAGTGGATGGGAGAAATCACTTCCAATGTTCTGCGGCACTGCAGGATAACTATGATTGAAACTGTTTGTATGTATCAAAGCAGCTAGTGGAGAGGATTTTGAACGCCCCCAACACACACACAACATACACAAATGCACACAAGATAGATGTGTTGGATATGACAGTTTACTTGACCTGAACATTACACATTGCACACATGTACTGAAATATCACATACATACCCCCAGAACATGTGCAACTATTATATGTCACATAAAAATACAGAAGGATGAAAGCAGAGACCGGAACTGAGGTTCTCAAACAGAAGAGATGTTGCGCTCCTGGGGATGTTTAGCAAGGCCTGGAAATATGCTTGTTCATCACCAAGGGAGAAAAACTGCTCCTGTTGTATATGAGTTCTGTGTCAGTGCTGACGATACTACAATGCACAGGACAGACCTCTACAGCAAGAGTTATTTGGCGCACAGAATCAGTAGTGCTGAGATTAGGCAACTCTGAACTAGCTCTAAACTGTACCACAAAAACTGTTTTACTAAAAAGTAGAAGAGATAAGGCCTAACTGAGAGAGGAAGAGTACAGTAAATACAAAGGGCTGGAGGCTCAAGTGACAGTGACAAGGGGTGCTAAGTGGAGGACCTCAGAGAAGTTGGTCAGTCTTTAGGGACTGGCAAGAGCATGAGATTTAGAGGTGCGTTATTTTGAGATGTGAGATTTTGGACGATGATTTGGATCCTCTGAGCCTGACTTCCTTCATCCGTAAATGAAGATAATAGTATTTGTTTCTAATATTTTTGTCAAGGTCAAATGAGATGACTTTAAGTGCCTCTCACCAAGGAAAAACAAGAGGAGACGATCAATAGGAGACAGAGAAACGTCTGTTCCTTTAATTCTGCAGGCCCTGGAGATTACTGAGCCTCATTTTGCTGATTCTCAATTACTATTGCAATCAGCCAAAGGCTTTTTAGTTAAATCTTTATTATCTGCTTCCATCCTTTTATTTATTTATTTAACAAATATTCCTTTTGTCATTCTTCTTTGTACAACTCTTTCTTTCGCTTAAAAGGGCTGGCATTCTCTGAGAGGAAAATAGATGTTTTACCAAAAAGTGGGAAGAAATCTTACAAAGCTTCTTGTGATTAGATAGATAGACAGATAGATAGATAGATAAACTTCAAACTCATGAGTTAACTGTTTGCTGCATGAAATGGGAAGAGATCCTAATGCTAGAATCAACTGAGATACTTGTAATTCAGTTTTTACTCAGATGGCACATTGAATATGATCATGTTCTCCTGGCTCAGAAAACATTTTTCTTATTGTACTACCATGATGTTTTCCTAAGTATTTCCCACAGGCAAACTCCCTTTGTTAAAATTATCACTGGGTTCAATGGTGTATGTATTGTGTCTGCTTGATAAGAAAAACATTATATTTTCTGTAAATAGCCTAGCCTGACACTGGTGTCCATGCTGTGCTCCGAGCACTGTTAAAAATGAGTATTGGTCATCTCTTCTACTATAAGGTATAGTGTTAGAAATGGAAAAATAGGTGGGAAGAGAAAAATCAAGATTTCATGATGCCTGTGTGGCTATAAGCAGCTGTGTAAGGAGATAGAAATTGTTCAGTGTTACCTACAATGGGAAGGAAAGGATCTTGGACTCCTTGAGCTGTGACTTTGAAGAACAGTAGATGCTTTAAGAGCAAAAACAATTAGGAAAGAATATTCAGGCAAAAGCAACAGCTTGAAAATAAAAAGGTTCCTATTGGGAAAACAGCATTAGTGGCTTGTGGGACACAACAGGTAGCTCACCTCAGTGGATCATGGGCTTAGAGAGGGGACAGGTAGCGAGGCACACAGCCAGCAAGGCCAGCCTGATGGCTTTGGATTTTTCAGAGGTTATTTGGAATTATTGAACAGTTTTACAAATGGACAGAGGGTATAGCTGAGGAGCATTGTGCCTGCCTGGGGAGTGCAAGGCCCTGACTTTGATTCACAGTCCAAAAAAAAAAGGAGTTTTTCAAAAGAAGGTCATAACATCTTCATATTCATGCTTTAAGAAAGATCTCTGGCAGTATTGTGGAAGACCAATTGGGTAAGGCAAGACCAGAGAACAGTTGCCCTGTTACCAATAACAAAATTCTAGACTTACAGACTTGGCTGTGTGACTGTTGCATCAAATGGTAAGTATAGCGTCTTTGTACACACTTTCATCTGCCCGTCACTTTACCCGGGAGGCAACGTCACCTCTTTAGAATGCTCCAGAGAAACAGAAACAACAGTATGGAGAGAGGCAAAGACAGCAACAAAGGAGGGTGCACAGTAGTAGAAACTTGGCAAAAAGGGGGATCGCATACATTCGATTCAATTGTAATTCAGCCATTGAAAACAAGTGAACATAAGTTTCACTTTCAGTCATCCAAGCCCTGCAGCTACAGGAGATCAGGGTTCTTTCTGGGTATATGTTTTTAGATCAGCCACACAACAGTTGAGCTGGGAATTGAATAACTGAGCTTATTATTTTTTCCCCATATTGTTCAGGAATATTAGGAACAAATACTCCTTCCCACTGTTTATTAGCTTATCAAACATATTCAAAGGTATGGTATACATACTTATCCAGACATTGACTCTTGTAAGTTTTAATTTAAGATAACCCTGTCATGGTGTAGTTATATCTTACTGTCACTTTACTCCACGGACTATCAGTGCTATATTTGTGGCTAGAAATAGAGTCGTTGGACTCATTAAATCTAGTAAGATTAGGGAGTTGATTCCTGAAACCTAGAAATATTTCATAAAACTTATCCTTAAGAGGCTGTTCCTCTAAAAATACTACTTACCTAAACTAATATGACTGTATTAATGGGGGGTTCCAAAGAAACAGAAGCAATGGGAAGTGTGCATATATACAGGGAAATAAAATTTTAAAGGAACTTCTATTGTCACTTAGAGGGTTGGAAATGCCAAAATTTGGAATTTGTGACTTAGAGGGTTGGAATCTCCAAAAGACTCAGAGAAACACAGTGGTGATTTCAAGTCAAAGGCTCTCTTGCCAGAGACCCAAGAAAGAGCTAAGCTCAAGGCAATAGTAGGAATGGAGAGGAAATGACTGCACTAGATATGGGCTTTTTGATCAGATGTTTCTGAAAGCTGAACTCAGAGGATATAGGGAGCATGAATAAGAATTTACAATGACAAAGGTAAAGAGCCAGATAGGCATAGTTACATATTTAACATTTATGTTTGACAGTAAGGATGGTCTAGTGAATTTTGGTGACATAATCTTTTTTTTCTTTGTCTTTCTGAGACAGAGTCTCACTCTGCAGTTAAGGCTGACCTTAAACTCACTTTGTAGCCGAGGCTGATCTGGAACTTGCAAAAATCCTACTGCCTCAGCTTCCTGAGTGCTGGGACTACAGTTGTGGGCCACCACCCCTGGCTTGGTGACATAATCTTATGAAATACATCCAACTGCTAGCAGAAGACAAATCATTATTCTTTGTATTTAGAAATATGATTGCTCCATTATCTTAGATAAATTTATTTTTTTAAAATATGTGCTTATTTAAATCTTGAGTAGTTTTTGTCTCAATGTCTAATTCTCTAAGGGTAAGTCATGGTTCTTTCCTGATTAAATTGTTTATGAAATCCTTGTTCCATTAACATATACATACTATATATGATCAACCAATTAAAATTTTCCAATAAAGGAGACACTATAATAAAAGTATGCCTTTCAAATCAGAAACTCTTTCACATTTTTAGTTTGTCATCAGAGAAATGACTGTAGTATCACACGAAAGAAGATAAAAAAATAAATACAATATTGATAATGGAAAAAGAAAGGACAGATGGAAAAGGCATTGCAAATCTCAAATAGAACTCAGTGACTTGTCACGAGTAGATTATTACTATTGCATAACTAGAAAAGTGATGTAAGTGGTGGTTCAAGTGTCATGGGAGGAAATGGTAAGCTTCATTTCATAATTGCTACACTAGTTCCACAAATCTGTTATTCAATTGTAAGTGTTCATATTGCAAAATAAAAGACTATGGTCAAGACTAAGAATGTAAGTGAAAAGAATTTTTTAGGAAAGATTAATACTGAAAAACCCATGAGTGTGGAAAAAGTCTAAAAGAAATGTTAGTAGACAAAAAAATAGGACTGAACATGAAAATAATCCATCATACCTCCAAGAAAAGAGACCCACAGGTTAAATAGAGGAAGAACAGGATTAAGCAAGAGCAGAGATGGCTAAGAAGAAAAATAAATATACAAAGTTATAAGAAAGAAACCACAATTCTGTGGTCAAGAGAAAAAAATCTCTTTTAACTTTATATTTCTTTTACACCTCAAATCCTTGGCTATCACCCCTACTCTTCTGGCTTCTCTTTCTCCCCTACGACCAGGACTTGATAGCCATTTGAATTTCAGTCCATTAAAGAGAGAACATATTGCCACGAGGCCCTTCAAACTGCTCTCTAAACTCTCAGTGAATCTGATGCTTGAAACCTAATTACAGTATTCAATATATTTTTTTCTTAATGTCTATTCTCTGACTGAAGACAATAATCTATTAAAATTATTTCTTCTTCTAGTGTACTAAACTCAATATTGTCTAGATTCCTAAACTTCAGGAAAAAAGGGTATTTTTAGTTTTCTCTCAACAACAGTGCTTTACTGCCTTCCAGATATATCCAGCCGGTGCTCCAACTAGCACCTTGAAATTAAGACTTTTTCACAACAAACCCATGTCCTTCCCCATACCTGCCATTCCTCACTTATATACTATTTACTCACTTACTTACTTACTTACTTGCTTACTTACTTACTTACTTTTACTTACTTATTTATTTTTTGAGACAGAATTTCACTATGTAGTACAGGCTGGCTTTGAACTCATTTATGTAGCCTGGGCTGACCTCAAACTCACAGCCATCTTCCTGCCTCAACCTCTCCAGTGCTGGGATTATAGGTGTGTTCCACTAAGTCCAGGCCTTCACTTATATACAGTCTTAAATAATGGCTTTTCTTCTTTCTACTGCTCTAAACAAGTGATCTAAGAATTATTCTAGGTTTCCTATCTCTTAGTTACTAAAGCAAAGCACACACCTGGGCATGAATTTTTCAACCATCTGTGCATCTATTGTACACCTTTTTCTTCATTTTAACCACCTGAAGCATAATTATCACTTTACCTTACGTGAGGCTTAATTATCTCTCCTGTAGAACCCTGTAGTGGGCTCCTAAATGACCAGATTCTTACCTTACATTATATTTTGGTATCAGTTTGCCCCCCTCAGTGACAAAGAGGCCCAGTTCAAGTATGTTCATCTTACTGATAGTTCCAAAAGTCTCCATGAAATGTAACTCACATTATCGAGAAACCTCCCCCATAACCCCCAGCAACAAATCTGTACAATCATCAACACACAAAAAAATCCCCTGGCCTGATTTCCACCCAGCTCTTCAGTTGTATCTCTTATCTCCTTCAAGATATGTTTCATTCTCTCTTGTGACAATGAATTACTGTCACCACATTCTTCCCACTGCTTTCTTCTGAAATCTGTGCTAGTTCTGTGCTCAATGATAGGAATACAAAATGAAGAAGATAATATATTGGACATAGCAAATATTCAGTACATATTTTTAAGGAAAGTATGAGAAACTAAAATAAATAAGTTCAGAAAATTATTGCAAATTACAAGGGATCACAAGGGAGAATAATGTGTCTAGTTCTTCCTGTGAGTAGTCAGGGAACCAGGAAGTGTTGTCTAAGAGAGGTGACTGTAAAATACAAGCTCATCAGGTAAACAGTATAGAATAGCCCCCACTCCCACACAGATCACAGAAGGACATGTCCTTCAGAAGGAGACTGCAAGTGATCCCACTTGGGCAATATACAGCTGGCCATAGGAAAGGCTGAGGAGGGAGGAGACTGAAAGGAAAGGGGTGAAGAGGGTGTCTGAGTTCCTTCTCTCATTGTTGAGACAAAATACCTAATACCCAAAGATAAAAGAGGAAAGCTTTATTTCAGCTCATAGTTTGTAGAGCTTTCACTTCATAGTCGGCTGGCTCCAAGGGAGGGTGGCATCACAAAGGAGAAACAGTACATAGTGGGCCAAACTGCACAGGACTGAAGAAGCAGAGCAGCACATGACAAGCAACCACAGCAGCCCTCTTTCTGCTCCTTCCATTCTGTCAACACTACCCACTTTTAGGGCAGGTGGCACTCACAGTCAGGAAGCACCTTCCCATTATCCACTCAGATCTACCCAAAACCAGAGAACAAATATAGTACTCAACACCTTTGATCCCAACATCACACACTCTAGATCTAACCACTGCATGAGGATTTGGGAAGACAATTAGACCCAGGCTACAGCAGAGGAGGTAGCAAGTGATAAAGCTGAAAAAAATGTTGAAGAGGGGGAAAATCATGAAATTCTCTGCATGTAGTTTACTCATCGCTAAAACAATGGGAAAATGGAATAGAAATGGTTGTGGGGTGAGTATAAGATACAAAGAGAGCAAGCTAGGAGACCAAGCATATGAGTTGGAGATTATTTCTAGAATTCTGCAAAAAGATCAGCATGGATTAAGCAAGAGTAGAGATGGCTAAGAAGAAAAACAAATGTATAGATGTTAAAGTCTGAATGTTTTGTCTGCAAAAAATTCATATATGGAAATACAATACCCAAAGTGCTGTATTGAGAGGTTAGGCCTCTGAGCTACAACTTGATTGTGAGGGTGGAAATTTCACGAGTGAGGCTGGCTTTCTTATTTAAAAAAAAGTTTCCAAGAGATTTCTTGGCATTTTTACCTGTGCAGATTCATCAAGAAGAAACAATTTACAAACCAGAAGCAGACCCTCACTTACCAGTGAGTCACCCTGTGCCTTCTCTTAAAACTTCCATATATGAAGGCTGGAAAAGAAATTTCTATTGTTTATAAGCAAGCCAGTTTCTGACTTTTCTACTACAGCAGCCCAAGTAAACATAGACAGTGAGCTACTAAAGGGGCAATCACGAAGGAAACTTGTGTCAGACTGTGGGGTGGGCAAAAAAGAAGAACCATGCTGACTTTTGCTTTTCTGGCTAACATGATTTGATAGATGTTACCAAGACATTTCAGATCTTTTCTGAAGGGGAAGATTTTATTATCAGCTAGCACAATTTTCTGTATGTAACGATTATTAATAAGGATAAACTATTTTGAACATGTCATTTTCTTATCCACCACACCCCAAATAATATTTATCAGTTCTATTTATTCTGCATATTTTTCTTTTTGCTGTTGGCAAATGCCAGAGGCATATTTTTAATTTGTTTTTGAGTCTCCAAGGGTTGGATTACTATATTCTAATTTTTTGTTTTCAAATTAAGTACATTCTGCTGCAACTTCTAATAAAGTATATGCATTTTAGGATGCATATTGACCAACCTAAATAACATTTTGCATGTGCTACTCTACTCACAAATAAGAAAATCTATGATGCTGTTCTCGATAAAAGGCCCCACAACACAGTAGAAAGGCCCTGTCTACGGTGCTAATTTCACTGCAGCGCAATCTGCACGTTGCTTTCCTTGGTTAACAATGCCAAAAACATATGTGATGAGTTCACAGCCAAAATAACAGGAATATGGAATTCTTCGCTGCTCACAGGGCAATACCAAACCTTGGGAGCTAGCAAGAGATGTCGGTGATTAACATAACAAAAACATAACAAAACAGAACATAACAGAATATAACACAAACCAAACATAGCACAACATGGAACTGTAAGATGGGTAGCTAAGCATCTAGTAAGAGACAGGGACTATGTTTAGCTCTGTGAGTTTGTCCTTGTCTAGGGAGAACTAGAGTCAGCTGCTCCACCTTAGCTGTGATTCTGCATGGAAGTTGATGCTTACACACTAATATGCATGAGTTATTACAAGAAAGGTGGTAGGGACCAATGAATTGTAAAGTTCCTTTACTTGTCATCACAGAATTAGTCTAGAGGGAAATTAGGGGAAATCTGCAGCACAGAATTTGAACAATCCTCTATGTTAATGACAGATGTCTTATGCTTGAATGGGAAAGTCGTTTAAAGAAGCTTCATATGCATTTGTTCAGTACTAGTTGTATATCTTAGAAATAATGTCTGTACTTCCCAAATAGGTGTTAAAGTTGACAAGGAGACTGATGTTTAGGAATATTTAATGCCTTGCCAAGAACCCAGTTTCCCAATTCCCAGTCCCCCAAATCATCATTTCTACATAAACCTACTGTAATTGTTTTATGTTTAATTAAAATATCTACAGTTTCATAACTTTTGACATAGAAAAGATGTGCCTATCCACCACTTCTGTTTCTATGAAAATCAATATTTATAAATCGTTAATATTTTACTATGTGTGTTAAATAAGATCCCAATCCAGTTGCTGTCAGCCAGCACTTTAAAGCGAAAATGGAATACCTCAGACTGTTATATTTCATGTCATGTATACTGCATCATAGCAGAAAGCAAAGAGAGAAAGGCACTTATTTAGTATGGCCAGAAACAAATCGTGCGAATCAGACTAGGCCACAGGCCTGCATATTTCTTGCTATTTCAAATATTTAGATCTTCTTCATACAATTTAGTTATTTCTGTATTTTTGCACGATTTTACATATAAATTTAGACCTTATTATTAGTTATTTCTCATTGAATCTCTCTTCAGTCATGTTTGTTTACACATGCATCAAGCACTTATCGAGGGCTCCACTGTCTTCCAGACGTGTCTGCTTGAGACTCAATCAACTTGTACTTTGAAAGTATTGTAAGGCACAAAGTTGAGTTCAAAACGTTATTCATTGTAACACTGTGATGTAATAGAGAATATATGTTTGCTTCCTGTACTTCATTTCTGGTTTGTGGCTTCTGAAACCCATGGAATTTCACGAGTGACAGGAGTGACTGTTTCTTTTCTGTTAATTAGTTGTTTGATAACTGGCCCCTGATAACTTCAGGGTGAGGATATTTTACCAAAGAGGCCAAGATGTGAGCAGACTTTCAGCCCTAGTGAATCTCCTAGGAGGAGAAAAGCACAGAAGGTTAAGCTGAACACCAATGGCAAAATATAAAATCACTCATTCATGCTTGATAAAACCTCCATAAAATCCCAAAAAGACAGGTACAAGTCAGAGAGTGCTGGGATTGCTGAATTCCTGGTAGTGCCTAAAGGATGGTATATCCCCAGAAAGCATGGAAATTCGGCACATTTTCCCACTTATTCTTACTCTATGCACCTAGAATATCCTTTGTAATAAACAGGAAACGTAAGAAAAAATGTTTCCCTACGTTCTGTGAGCCACTCTAGCAAATTAGTGGAAAGTGAAGAGATAGTCAAGGGAAGCTCCCAGTTAAATCCTGTCAGAGAAGCATAGGTCAAAACCTTGGGCTGTAATAGTTATCTCATGGGCAGGGCTGTCGTGGGAAATTGGCTCTTTAACCCATGGGATCTGACACTAATTCTAGGTAGACCGTGCCAGCATTGAGCTAAATTGTAGAGTGCCCAGATGTTGTCCACTAAAGAACTGCTTGGTTTGTGGAGGAAAAGTCACACATTCTGTCACTGAAACTTTCTGTGTTGGAATAGAGAGAAAAATCAGTTTGTTTAGTCCCCTCAGACCAAAGAACACATACATGCAAATAATTTGTGTATTAATGTTCTTTTCATCTGCTCCAAGATGGCATGCCCAAATATGACTCACGTTCTGTTAACAGAAGATAAGACTATCCCTGACAGAAATGTGTGCCACAATTTCTCTCCATGAATGAACATTAAAACTGAATGAAACTCTTGAGAAAAACATTGAAATGAAAAGTGAGAGATCTAGTCAACCATCTGGAACTTTCCAACACAGTGCCAAACATCCAGATATTTGTTCAAATCTGGATGAGCATTAGCTGTCATTTTGTTATAATTTAAGTTTATTTTGTTTTAGCATTCAGAGGGTTCTAGTAAATATTGACTTCCAGAGAATGTTTCGTACCCTTAAGATAGTATTTCATCAGTAACATCAGTCTCTTAATTTCTTTGTAAATATTTTTAATAAAAACCATGATTAATAAAGTTTGTAGTGACACATCAGCAAGTGCCAATTCACTTGTCAATATATCACTTCAACTGAAATTGCCATGCCTGTTCTGAAGACTCGGGTAACTTCTGTGAAAATATAAATATGGGGATGAGGGAAAGAAGAAAAAAGAAAGAAGGAAGGCAAAATATAAATATATATATGAATAGCTGCAAAGACTGTATTGCTGATCTCTGATGGTGTATATAAGTGAAGAGTTAATGCTTACAATTTTTTATGTTCTGATCAACTTTGGATGCTTCCGTCTGGTGGTCTGAGCAACTGATTTGAAGGTAACAATATGCAATGGAATTACAGTGGTGAACTCCTACCATCTTTTCTAGTGAAACTCTGTTATCTCTAATGTTTTATTGAAGAATTATTTTCTTATTCTCTAATGGTTTGAGCAATTGTTCATTCTTACATCTGGTACTGTTGATTTGTATTATTTTATCTTGAGACCCTGCATCACTTTGAATGTTCTTGCTTTGATTTGTTTATGTTCATGATACTGGTATGCCGCTACTGTTCTATTTTTTTTGTGTGGTTCTCATTTACTACTGTCTGTAAAATAAAAAAAAAAAATGTGAACATTTAGAGTATCCTTTTAATAAAGTTTTCTGAACAGAAAAAAATGAAAGTTTTACATACATATTTATTAATATCAGTAGTCAAACTTGATGTCCTTGATTGGAAAGATGTCTGTCATTAAAATTTGGATCCCATTGTCACAGCTCCTTGAAAATATTGGAGTGAATCACTCGACAAATATAAACACACTGCTCAGTTTATAAAGGTCCTTGAAAGTAACAAGATCCTTTTAGTTCCACCTATAAAGTTTCTGGTAGCTCATGTAATCACTATTAGTTACTTACTATTATAATTTACTTACTGTCAAAAATAGAAGACACTAATGAAAAACGCTTTCTCAAATAGAACTTTACTCTTTGCTTTCAGTTTGTTCCTTGGGCTATTTAAATAAGTTACTTCTTCTCTATTAAATTAAACAGTATTTCATTCTCTCAAATGTATAGTTTTGTATTAAAATTTGTTTAATAAAATATACATGATTAAATGCACTGAAAGTTACTGTGGTCAGACGTGTTAAAGTAAAATACAAGACTATATAGAAACACTGTGGTGGAACTTTTTAGTCATGAAAAATATGTAATATCTTAGCCCAGGTGAAAATGAACATAATGATTCTCAATCCATATATAATCATAAGCCTGTATACCAGCACTCACATTTGCACCACTTACTACAGTAGATACATGTAGCCTGTGGGTACATAAAAAATAAAATTTGGCTACTACAACTAAGTAATTGAATTCTGAATTTATTTAATGTAAATTAATATAAATTTGAAAACTGAAGTATCTTAAATTATTTTTCTGGTAAACATGGTATTGTTATTTCAGTAGGACTATATTCTATCATACTAGGCATTGTTACATTGTGGTGTATGGGCGGAGCACATGCTTCATTTCCAGTGTTTCCATAAATGCATCAACAATCTAATTGATATCAACAGATTAATTCAGTTGGAATACTTTTTCCACACACCAATGAGTCATCGTAATGTCCTTATTTAAATAATTTTAACAGCCAAAACCAGTCACTGTGATACCTATGTAAATTGATAATTGGTAATTGAATTGAATATTCATTACTATGATGATAATGAATGAGGTTTCTTCTAATTAAAATATGTATGTATAAATTTTTTCACTTGAAAACAAAAGCACCCTCTTGATGCATACTCACCTCAAGATGTGTGCTCTTATAGGATCAGCAAAAAAAGAAAAAAATGGGGTGATTTGTGGAAGTTTCTAGATAAGGGACGATGTCAAATCCATGCAATAGAGCATATTGAAGGAGTTTTTAAAGGTAATAAAATGCTAAATGAGGAGAAACATTTCAGCAATTACAAAATGAGTTTAATAAGAGGTTTGCTTGCGGCAGTCAAAACAAATTAACAAAATGAATTACCCACAGTCACAATGAAGCTGCCTAAAAAGATTTCCAATGATTTTTCAATAGGATCTGAGTTTCTGATTTAGGGTAATCTTAAAATGTCTTGGAATTTTGTATACTTTTGGTAGACAGGAAATTATCTTACAGTACAAATTAATAAACTAAGTTTGAAGATTTAAAGTAAGCAAAAGCTTTTGGCCTAGCTGTACACACACCAGAATTCTTATTAAAATTGAAACATCATAACACAAATTAGTAATCATAATCATATACAATTTTCTAATATTGAATCAATAAGAAAAAAATTAATCAAGATTGAAGAAATAAGAATTTAAATACAGTAAACTCTTAATGTATGTGAGTTGCACATATAACCAAGGTGGGATTGAAAATATTTTTTAAAAACTTACATGGTTGGGGCTGGGGATTTAGCTCAGCGGCAAAAGCGCCTGCTTGGCAAGCGCAAGGTCGTGAGTTCAGTTCCCGGTACTGGAGAAAAACCAAAAAAAAAAAAAAACTTACATGGTTGCTGAAATGTACTAGTTAGCTCTATGACTGTTGGTTCTGCACTAAAAACACACTGATTTTTTTTCTTGTTACTGTTCTTATCACCATTGGCTAAAAAAGCTGTACAACTATTAGCATAGCATTTACATTGGATGAGGTGTTATAAATCATCTAGAAATTATTTAAAGTATTTGGAAAGAGATGCAAAGATTCTTTGCAAGCACCGTGACAATTTACATAAGGACCTTTTTAAGAATCCTTGGATTCTGTTGTCCATCTGGGATCTTAGAGCTAATCCCTAGCAGATACCGTGGGACAATTGTAGAAAGCCTGCGTAAAAGCTTTAAAGATACATAAATCATTTCCTGAAAAGTCTGTTTTCCCGATGATTGATTTTGACTTCATGTTTAGAAACATTTTGATAATGTAAGTATAGATCTATTTCTCCATTGTTTTCTCTATATAATCTTCATCCCAATTCCATACTGTCTTAAAAATCATCTTTGTATTCATTTTCTGGCCTGCTATTACCCTCTTGTGACCCTGCAGATTCCAAGAGATGGCTTTGTACTCTAACTGTATGTTTTGAAGACAGCTCATTTCGTAACATAAGGAAACAAAACCTTCTAACTTTCATATTGATGCATGTAATGTGTCAACATATGTGTTTCTTTTGTTTGCTTCATTTATTTAATGGTTATATAGCATTGTTGCTTCTCTAATGTTCTGGAAAGAAGAATGGCAGCAACATTTGAACAGAAGCTCAGTAATCAATCCAATCCATTGCTCGAAATTACTAAGTCTGCTTTTTCCTAGATATGTAGAGCACTTACTCAAGTGGGCCTGCTATACTGGAATGCCTTGGACTGACTCGTGGATAATTTCTGAGTTTTATTGCTCACAGTGCTGGCACTGGAAGTCCATGCTCAAGGGACCAGCAGAGTTAGTGTCTGATCATGGTGCTTTCCATTTGTCCTCAGGTGAGGGACAGGCAGGGGGCTCCCTCAAGATTAATCTACTGATGAGGTGGCACTCTCATGACTTCGCCACTTCTCAAAGGCTCACCATTCAGTGTAATCACAATAAGGATTAAGTTTCAAAACGTGAAGTTTGGGGAGACATGTATAGCACAGCAAGGGCTAATAAATATGTAATTCTAGATTTGATATTTGACAAAAAGTCTGTCATTTAATATTTAGCACTTTATTCAAAATTCCAAAATAACAAACTCTTAATGTTTGTAAAATAAATGCACACTGTTGATAAAAGTGTCAAGAAACCCATACAAGAATTTCATTCTTTGGATATTTGAGAATATTTCCTGTCACCTCTGAAAGAAATCAAATAACTCTTTGGACTGTAACTTTGGCAGCTTGGAGAAAAGCGTTAACACTTTTAAATATACTGTGGAACTGGACAAAAGTTTCAGGAATGAGTTGTAATTTACCTTCATTTAAAATTGCAAAAGTGAAAAACTGTCTGTAGACATCTACCAACTGTGCTAAATACAAGGCAAGTGTGTTAAAAATCAACATTAAGTCAATATAAGAAGATAACCTTGAATACAATCTAAAGTTTTATTTTTATTAATAAAAGCTTTTGAAAATTTCTGAGTAAAAGCAGTCCTTCTTCCATTTAGGATATTTAAGTATCAATGAAAATTTTATACAAATCTGAAATCATATATATATAGTGTTGATTTATACTTGAGCTGATTGCTAAATCTACATTTTAGACCAATACATTGAGAGGAAGGGCTCACAGATGCTTTTAAATTAGCTATGATTGCAAGAAAAGTCTCAGATGTGGATTGGGTATTGGCATAACGTTAGCTAGTTGGCATCAGAATCAGTAACAGGTGGCATAGTAGGCAGTAAAATTGCAAAGGCAGAACTGTTTGCATTTCCTGTGTTATCATGGTCTTTTTTTAGTAAGTGTAATTCTGGTAATTAAGAGCACTTTTTAAAAAAAATGGAAGCCCAGAAGAACAGAAATATTTATTTCTTGTTTTTAATATTTTAAATCATATAAAATGTTTTGAATCTCTCATCTCAGAAATTATAATGCTTCACATATGGATTCTATGTATTCCTAGATATTATTTTATATTTCTGTGGTGTAAGGCATGAATCTAACAAATTCAAAAAATAAAACATAAGACTTTACTAACACCTTTTATCATCTACTAATGTCTTCATTTTGCACTTGACTTTTTAAACAGGTTGTCCTATTTTCCCAATGTGACTTCTACTGAAATTTTATTGATATTATTTATTACTGTTACATTTAGAAACTTGTCATGTATGTAATGTGATCATTTGTTATTTTTTGCAACAAGTTTTTATGTTAAAATTTTGATTTACAATGTCTTAAAATTAATGATTAAAGTTAAATAATTTATATTAAAATTAGAAATGAAAGAACAAGAAAGTAGTTTGTTTTCTGCAATTACTAGCATTCTAGCATCACTAATGTCAATGTTAATTTTTATAAGAATGTAGATGTTAATTTTGTTTTAACTAAGTATAAAGAAATATGGTTCAGCATTGTGGTCTTCAAAACAGAATAATTTGGGATTTTCATCCCAAACCCTTTTAATTCACTGTCTTCTTTTTAATTCACTTATCTCTACTTTTTACCTAAATAGAGGAGGAAATGTTGCCTACTACACAGAGCTTTGATAAAAATCATCTCTTTTGAGCAAAGGATCTAGTCCAAGCCTGTCTGCTAGCATTCTCGATGGCCATTTTTCCTGCTTTCTTCTTACATCACTTCTATTCTGTGCGTGTCTGTCCAAATTTCCCTTTGTATAAGAGCATCTGTCATGCTGGGTTAGGGTCCACACTGATGACCTCATTTTACCTTCATTACCTCTGTAAAGACCAATCTCCAATAAGGTCACATTCTGAAGTACTGGGCATAAGACTGTCAACAAATAAAGTGGGGTGGGGGACACAAGCCCTATCAGACACCATCTAAACAGCACTTAACTCGGTTCACGATAGTAAGAGCTTATAAATGATAAAAGGTACATTTTATATCCAGATCCTTCATTAACTAGGATGCTCAATTAAAGTTTTATTTACATTAATTAAAATAAATACATTTCCTGCTGGAGCTTAAATTATCTGTCAGGGCCGCAGTCACATTAAAATTTGTCATAATCCATGTCTTCCTTTTTCCTTCATCATTTTATTTTTGTACTGTCATTGCAATGTGTTCTTAATTCTGCTGTTTGTCTCTAGGTTAATTATGTCCCATATGTATATCTCCAAAGTTATCTGTTTTGGACAATAAATTAAACTTGAAAAAATAACTTACTAGTATTTAACTTTACACGAACACTTTGACACATACCCATATTATTGGTCTTAGTGACATCCAGTGGTCGTGACAGGTCAGTGGCAAGATTTCAGCTCTTTCCACAAATGTCTTCACTATGGGATTCTTGGCAGGAGCATAGGAAAAAAGAATATATCTTCAGTCACTGTTCACCTTAACACGTGTAATAAACTATCACCTAGTGCTTTTTGAATCATAAACTGAACTACATTTCAGGTCAAACGTAGAGATAACTAAAAATGTTTTGTTTTGCTTTTGTTGAGAAATTAATGTATCTCATTTCTTAAATATTTAAACTACAAAAGCTACATAAAGAGAAATTCTAAGCAGATATGGCTTATATTTTTAAATAGTATTTTATTTCCCCCCTCTTTACCTTGGAGTTTTATTGAAGTAAAATTATAAGATATAAAATTAATGGCATGTGTTTTCTAAAAAATTAACATTTCTCCTCCTAGATGCTTTTGAGGTGCTAATATTAGGGACAATATATTTCACAAGAAGTGTTTTAAGTATTTCACATTTCATGAGGAAGAAACTTTATGCTAAAGCATGATTATTAAGGCCTGAATATGTTCCAACTGCTGAAGTCAGAAATTAAAGAATCAAATTTCTGCTAGATTAAAAGAGAAAGTCCACAAAATGTGCATTGCAAATATTTCTGGCTTGATGCACAGTATTTGGTTCTATAGGCTAAGTTTTTGATAATAAACTGCTAATCTATATTATAGCACTGAGCTAAGAAGTGATTATAAGTAATGATATCCTAGTCATTTGTGGTTAAAAAAGTCAATCATGTAAATTAACCTGTGCATAAAAAATACAGGAGTTAGAAACTACATCTCTGTCTTTCTGAACAATAGCAAGGTAACCTTTATTAGGCTACTTGTGTCATACAGAACAAAACTTAGAACTAAACAATCATAGAACATTGTCTCA
Organism: Chinchilla lanigera; assembly: GCF_000276665.1. NCBI lineage: Eukaryota > Metazoa > Chordata > Mammalia > Rodentia > Chinchillidae > Chinchilla > Chinchilla lanigera. The sequence continues at coordinate 16,602,235 of NW_004955404.1, read as the reverse complement.
AAATATATTTGCAGTGAATAGAATACCAGGGGGTAGTACTTATAATTTTATTTATTTATTTAGTTTTAAATTAATTAAGTTTATTGGTACATTTCTGAGATGCATAATGATCATATCCATCCTAGGGAATTTGTATCTGTGTGTGAAATGTCTTGATTCTTCTTTTTTTTTTTCCTATTCCCCTCTCTTCCCTTCAATCCCTCTTCCCCTCCTTATTTACAAAAGTTTTGTTTCTACTTTTCCTTCTTTTGTAATTTATTTTCTTATCCCTTCCTTCTTTTCCCTCGCTCCTCTACCTAGTTCCCCTTCCCATTTGAGCAGTTACTTCCTATTTCACAATATGTATTATAAATCTTGTTCCTTATTTTACACTTTTGGTTTCTCACACCACAGAAACAATATGATATTTACACCTGTGTCCAGTGTATTTCGGTTAAGAGTATGATCTCAAGGTGAACTCATTTACCTGGAAACGCCTCGACTTCATCCTTCTTTAAGGCTGAGTGGATCTCCATTGTGTAAAAATTCCAAATCTTCTTTGTCCATTCATTGGTTGATGGCTCTTTGGGCTGTTTCCAAGATTTAGTTGTTACAAACTGTGATACATAAACATGGTGTACATATATCACTACGGTATGATGCTTTTTATTCTTTTGGAAAGATATCAAGAAGGGGGATACCAGGGTAAAATAGAACCGCTAGTACTGGTTTTTTGAAGAATCTCAACACTGATTTTCACAGTGGTTGCCCCAGTCAATACTCCCACAAACAGTGGAGAAGGGTTCCTTTTTTTCCCCACAGCACTGTCAGCACTTATTATTGGTTCATTTCTTGATGATAGCTATTCCTTCTGGAGTGAGATGGAATCTCAGGATGGTTTAAATTTGCATCTCTCACATGACCAGTGATATTGAACATTCTTTCACGTATTCATTTGCTGTTTCTAACTCTTCACCTGAGAAATATCTAATCATTTCAGATGCCCATTTTTGGATTGAGCCTTTAAATTTGGGGAACATTATCTTTTTGTGCTCTTTATATATTCTACATATGAGTCCTTTGTCTGAGGAATGCTTGCCAAAAAATTTTCCCCACTCTGTGGATTATCTCTATACTCTGCTGATGATTTCTTTTTTTATTTTAAAAAGAGTAGTAAATGAGAAACAAACAAACAAACAAATAGAACAGTAGCGGCATACCAGTATCACAACCATAAACAAGTCAAACAAGAACATTCAAAGTGATACAGGGTCTCAAAACAAAATATTTCAAATCGGGGGCTGGGGATTTAGCTCAGGGGTAAAAGTGCCTGCCTGGCAAGAGCAAGGTCGTGAGTTCGGTTCCCGGTACCGGAGAAAAACCAAAACCAAAAAAAAAAAAAATAATCATAATACAAATCAATAGTGGTTGTTACATTACATATCACTATCCTCAACTACATTGCTCAGATTATCAGATGTCAGAATGAAAGATTGTTCAAACCATTATAAGGAATAAGAAAATAATTCTTCAATAAAACATTAGAGATAATACAGAGTTTCACTAGACAAGATGGTAGGAGATCACAATTGTAATTCCATTGCATATTGTTACTTTCAAATCAGTTGCTCAGACCACCAGACACAAACATGCAAAATCGATCAGAATATAAAAAATTGTAATGATTGACTGTTCATTTCAAAACACCATCAGACATCAGCAATACAGTTATAACAGCTATTCATATATATATTTATTTATATTTTGTGTTCCTTCTTTCTTTTCTCTTCTTTCCTTCATCCCAGTCATTCCTTCCTTTGAGTAATTTCTTTCCTTTACCTATCATCTATTGTACATCTGCTGATGATTTCTTTTGCTGTGCAAAATCTTTTTAATAACATGAGATCCCAGTTGTTGATTTTTTGTAATAGTTCCTGTGTGATCATGGCTTTGTTCATAAAAACTTTGCTGACACTTATATCTTCAAGAGTTCTACCTATTCTCTCTTCAAGCAGATTAGTGATTCTGTTTGAATATTTAAATCTCTGATCTGCTTCAATCCTAGTTCAGTACACAGTGAGAGATGTGGGTCTAATTTTAATCTTCAGCATGTGGAAAGGTAGTTTTTCTGGTACTATCTATGGAGGAGGCTATTTTTCTTCCAGCCAGTGTGTTTGACCACTTTGTTGCAGAAAAGGTGGCTGAGTGTGTTTTGTGTCCCCATCTTCTAATCTGTTCCACTGACCTTCATGTCTGTTTTTTGCCAGTATCATGCTGTTTTTGTCACAGTAGCTTTGCAGTATAATTTCAAGTCAGGGATTTTGATGCCTCCTGCCTTGCCCAGAATTGCTTTTGCTATTATAGGTCTCTTCTGATTCCAAATAAATTTTAGGATTGTTTTCTCTAATTCTGTGAGGTATGTTGCTGGTATTTTGATCAGGATTGCATTAAACCTGTATAACAATTTTGAAAATATGGCCATTTTCATCATGTTCATTCCTCCTAATTAAGAGCACGAGATGTATATCTTTGCATTTTCTGATATCATTTTCAATCTCCTTTTTCAGAGTAATGTAGTTTCCATTGTATAGATTTTTACCTCCTTTGTTTAATTGGTTCCTAAGTATTTCATTATTTTCAATGCTATTGTGAAAGATGTAGCTTCCTAAATTTCTCTGTCAGTGCCTTTTCTATTTGTGTACAAAAGTGTTATTGATTTTTGAGTGTTTACTTTATATCCTGCTACATGACTGAAATTGCTTGTTAAATCTAGAACTCTTTTGGTGGAGTTTTCGAGATCTTCTCTGCAGAGTATCGTGTCATGGGTAAATAATAATAATTTAACTTCTTCTAATTATTATTCCTTTTTCTTTCTTTCTCTTGTCTAATTGCTCTGGCTAAAGTTTCCAGATCTATATCGAATAGGAGTGTCTTGTTCTTGATTTTAGATGGTTCAAGTCAGCAAGGAGTCAAGATACCATGCAGAATTTTGACACTGGGCCAAGGATATAGCTCAGTGGCATAAGTGCCTGCCTGGGAAGCACAAGGTCCTGAGTTTGATTCCTGGTAAAAAAAAAAAAAAAAGAACTTTGACACTGTGAATGGTCCTTCCTCTGAAAAAAAAGATGACAATAAGTGCAAATTTTATTTATAAGAAGAAACAAAGCTTTAGCATATTTGATGGAAAAGATGTGGGAAGCTAAAAATGATATGGGTTAAGACCAAAGGTGAGAATTTCAGAATCAAAGCCTAGACCATAAATTTATGTCATCAAAAGAATAATTCCAATCCAAAACTTAGGATTGGGCTGGGAATGAGGTAGGAAGAAGAACGGATAAAAGTAGGATAAAAGTGAAACTCTAAAAGCATAGAAAAACAGAAAAAAGAAAATATAGTTTCAGTTGCCAAGAAAATGTTTTACTCTGATATAATTAAGGATAGATGAGCCATCTGTAGGAAATGGATGAACTTTGTGACCATAATGTTTATTGAAATAAATCAGACACACAAGCTTACATATAACATAATTTCTCTTATATGAGAAACCCAAAGTATAAATAAACAGTAAAATAATAGATAACAGGAAACAGGGAGATAAATCTTTTGGAAAAGGGAAGGAGACCAGGAGATGGATGGGGAGCTGTAGAACAGGATGAAAATGAATTAAGCTGTGTTGTGTACATGTACATATTCCACAAGGAATATAATGATTGTGCATTGAAATCATGTATCAATAAAAATTAAAATTAATAAAGAAGATGATATTTTAAAAGAATGGATATGGAAGGAGCATATTTCAGTGGTAGACCATGTGCCTGTCTTCCAAGTACAATGATCAGGATTCAATGGCTAGTGACAGAAGGAAAAATGAATGAATAAGTAAATAGCTACAATTCCATTAGAGCAGTCAAGGACAGTCAACACTGAGAAAAGGCATTCAACACACTTGGGACAGAAAGAGAAAGGGAGATAGAGCTTGTCACTACTACCTTGAGAGAAAGTGTTTCCATGGAGGTATTAGGTCTCCATCCAAATTTCTAAAAATTGAGAAAATTAGTGTACAAACTCATGAACTGAACTGAAAGCAACTTTTCATTCAAAGACCCTGACTAGTAACAGAAATGAAGTGCTTTTTGAAAAGAAAGATGAACAAAAAAAATCATTTCAATACAGTAAACAGCCTAAATGGGGAAAAGATGAGGCTGGGGTAGCAAAAGTTGAACCAGAAGTAGAGAACAGAAAAGTCAAATAAGGTCCTTTCTAAGGAAGGTCCTTTCTAAGTCTCCTCTAAGAGGAGACAGGAGTAGAAGAATGTCAGATATCCATTTGCAGCCTCAGACATGAGCTTTTGAGAACAGGACATAGTGGGCTTGAAAGAAGAATAACTGCAGCTGTAGGGACAGATGAATTGAATGAAAGATGAACAAATGAACAAGATGGAGAGTTTAACAAAATAAAGTGAAGCCTGAAAAGTGTCTGTGGAAAATGACCCAGGGAGCCAATGAGGGATAAAAAGAGGGAGTGTTGAACTGCAGAACCGGCCAAGTTCCAGTCATACCGCAGGTCTACCAGGGAGCCAGCTGCACTCAGCCACCCGCCTTCCTCCAGCAGCACTCTGCAGTCTGCACGCAGAAGGCTCACGGTAGTATCATCCAAGACTAGAGACCAAAGGGCCCTCGAGGGACTCCCAACACTGGCAGGTGGTGTACAGAGGCAGCTGACCACTTAATACAAGGTGAAAAGGAGTCAAGCTTGGTGTAGTGAGCAGGCCTGGTCTTAGGACAGAGGACTCGGATGAGTGAGGCTGAGCTTCGCAGTGAATGCATAAAGCATGTTTGAACAGTCTGTGGAGGACAGAGAGATAAGAAAATGCATGAATAAGCTGAATTTGGCACTTCCAAGTAATTGTCAGCTGTGTTTTATGCTACAGAGATCTGTGTGTGGCTACCACAGCCTGGTAATATTAATCATGAGGTCAAAGGTTCTGGTAGGAAATTAGATGCTGAAATATACTGTTTTGGACTGGAAAGAGAATAAAATAGCGAAGAAGCAGGTCAAGAGCCAGACTCTAACTCTCTGGGTAAATGAATTTTTTTCTTACAGCAGTGGTTCTCAAAATACGAAACTTCAGAGCAGCATTCATAAACCCAAAATGGAACTAATGAGAAGTCATCTCAAAAAGAGAAACTGAGGAGAGGTTTATTAACTCATGTTTGTTTGTTTTTATTGTCTTTATTTAAGATATGCAACATAGTGATTTGATATAAATCTACATAGTGAAAGAATTATTGCGATAAAATAAATCAACTTATCCATCACCTTCTAGGTTTTAACAAAGCCTGCAAGTGATTTGATGCACACTTCAGTTTGAGAACCACCGTGTTAGAGAAGACAGGGAGGAGGACAGAAATGTCAAAGAGGGGCCTCACCTCTAAAACATTGATCAATATTCTGATATGATTAGCACTAATAGTAATAATCAAGCAACAAATATTTATATAACCTTTTGCTCTTTATAACGTTCTTTCAAATGTCTTATAATTCAATTTAAGCAAGTCAGTGACTTTATGGAGTTCTGCATGTAGGAGGTGACAAAATATTTAGAGTGGGCCTGGGATTTAGCTCAGCGGCAAAAGCGCCTGCCTGGCAAGCGCAAGGTCGTGAGTTCAGTTCCCGGTACCGGAGAAAAACCAAAATCAAAAAAAAAAAAAAAAAAAAATTTAGACTGGATAATAATCAAAAAACAGTGTCTTCTGAGTTGAGAAGTGTTTCTAAGATGCTATAATGGAATGATTTGAAATCATTTTAAAGCAAATGAATGCTACCAAATATTCTAAAATGTCTTTCCATAATAGACAATGGATAAAATTAGCAAGAGGAAAGACTAGGAAAAGCAAAATTTAGTGAATGAAATGTTATAGAGGCAAAGTTGGTTCCAGAAGTCGTGGGCTGTGAAATACTGATGGAAGAGAACAATGGATTGGGATGAGCACGTGGGATCCATTTTGCATCAAAGAAGAGAAAAGTTTTCAGTTATGTGGACCATGTTTTGTGGTTCATACTTGGTGGCTTTGAAGTAAAAAAAAAAAGTTTGAAACCTAGTGCCAATATATGCTAGCCATGTGACTTTCAGAGTTAATTGTCTGGTGCTCTAATTCATTTTCTATGAAATAAATATAGTTAACTCCTACTTTCTAGAGATAGTGTGAGAATAAAAGGAAATACTATATATACCATCAGTAGCTGGTGCTTAGTAAATGTAAGTGATTCCTCCACTTCTCTTTCCTACTCTCTCTACAGTTCTTCTGAAACTGTAAATTCTACATGGTATCAGGAGCACAGATACATGTTCAGAGTATCGTGTAGGGAAATTAACACGTGAGTTTGGCAAAAAAGTTTAAGCTTTCTATAATCTAACAAAACCCATCTAGAGCAACAACTACAGGGAATGCATTCCTTTTAGTAGAAATCATATTCTAAGTAAGCATATTTTGTAATTCCTGGGATAAATATATGTCTAATGAGGCCCAGACTGTTCTCTACATTGGATGTGGGTTGAGCTGCGTCTGCAAAGTTATCACTCTTACATTAAACTTAAAATTATGATAATTACATCTTTAAATAATTTTTATACGGGGAAATAGTATGTCTAAAGGATATGGTGTTTAAACAGAGATGGGGATTATAGGTGGTAGATTAGAAAAAGTATACATCAGATACTGTATAATCAATGACTAAACAATTTGTGATTAATTCATAAATTCCCTCAAGGGACTCTCAAATCCTATCCCCATTTTGCCTACTCTAACTTCCACTTCAGATTCTTCTTTTGAAAAATAAGGAAGTTAGAATACCTCAATTTCAAATTTGCGGCAGCTCAGAAATTTCATTACTGTATGTATTATTTTTATGTAATATTTCCTACCAAAAACCTAATTACAAAAATCAAAAAGTATGGTCACTTAGTCAAATGTTCACTACACACATAGGTCTTCTCAGATGATCAGCAAGTAAAAACTTCTGCAGAAGATTGTTTTATGATTTTTCTCAAATAAAATTGTATATAAGTACATCAGAATCTATCAGTATTACTAAGTAAGTAATTTTGTATCTATTTTGTGGGCTTGATTATAAATATATGTTGCTATTGAGGAGGCTTAAACAGTAGTATTCTATCTTAAACACTGTACCTATTCTTTTTCTTTTTGTTATTTTATTTTAAAGGGAATAATAATTAAGAGAACAATAGCAAAATACCAACAACATAGACAAAAAAACAAAGCATAATCAATAAGAATGATACATGGAGGGCTGGGGATTTAGCTTAGCGGCAAAAGCGCCTGCCTGGCAAGTGCAAGGTCGTGAGTTCGGTTCCCGGTACCGGAAAAAAACAAAAAACAACAACAACAAAAAAAAAGAATGATACATGGTTCAGAACAAAATGGTAAGGAATTAACAGAGGTTGTTATATTAAATATTATCTTCAATGAAATTGTTCAGATTACCGGATGTAAGAATGCCAGACTTTACTTATTCTTGATGATGATTTCATGACAAGTAATAAGACTGTTTACCAATTATTTTGTAGAAAAGAATTCAAAATTGCAAGGAATACATGATAAATGTAGAAATATGATACTTTTCAAATATGGAAAACATTGGCTGGATATTTAGCTCAGTGGCACAGGGACTGCCTGGCAAGTGGAAGGTCATGAGTTCAATTCCCAGTACTGGAAAAAAAAAAAGCAACAACAAAAAAGAAATCCACCAAAATATGGAAAATGAAAAGTTTTATAGGGAATAACAAATTGCAGGTGTAATTCACAGCATTATAAATATGAGTTTTCTTTATGATTTCTTGAGAACAAAATTTTAGTTAATATATTCTGAAGAATTATGATAAGCTAGACATGTTACAATTTCCCAGTAATCACTTTATGAAAAAAATACCATTCCTTATTAGATAATTTACATAAAAATAATTTACAATGTCATTTGAATTTATTTAATTATTGAAATGCCAGGCTAAATATGTTCTGTAGAGAAACCTTCTTTGTAAAATTGTAATTTCATTTCTAATTGGAAGCAATGTTGCTTATTACTTTCTGTGCTGTACATTTAGCTGAATTTCTTAATAGCATTGAGCAATTGTCAAGATGGAACCAAATGACTGACAAGACTGAGAAACTCAAATGTCATACAGACTCAAAAATTTAAAAAGTACATAAATGCTTTAAATTCTCTTTAGGTGGTATATACAATTTAAATGACCATAATATAAATAAATGGAATATAAACAAGTTCCAATGAATCAATAAACACAACCTTTAAAATAACATTTATTTCAAAAATTTTCAAATTTCCTTAATTGCAAAAGTAACATCATTTTGAATTGAAAAGCCCTCATTGTACATTGTAGAAAACAGGGAAATTCAGATAAAATAAAATAAACATCCTCTATTTCTACCATTCATAACTTATGCACATAGTACAACTTAGTATAAATCTTTACAGATATTTTGGTATGTATATGTACATCCATATGTGCACACACACATATTTTTCATTTACTTAATATCTATATTTTCTTATACACAACTGATTATATAAACCAGGACAAATACTTTATCTTTCTTTATACTCTTTGGATCATTTTTATAATCCAACAAACTTCTGTCCTCTAATTTCACCTTAGGTGATTGACTTACTGCCTAAAGAAATCTTGCCAGTTATACTAAAGAATATTCTACCTTCCAGGTAAACCATATTAAAATATAGCTTGTTTTCTGCCTTTCAAAAATGACTGTTGTATTAAAATATATCAATGATGCAATACACACTGTAATATCAAAAGACATCTGGATAAGCTACCACTAATAAAATGAAGATTAACTACTGAATTTAGAAAATGACAATCTTCTGCCTCAAAGTACAACTATTTCTGCCCCTTGGGCCTGGAAAGGTATCTCTGTTGTTTTACATTAGCATTTTTCAAATTGATATTCTCATTTCTACTGGTAGAAATGTGAATTGCCATAGCCATATGGAAAATTGTATGGAAGTTCTCCAAAAACCAGAAATAGAAATTAATATATGGGGAAGATTTTGTCCTTGTGCCCTTCACAGATGGAGAAACTCCCCTCCCATTCAGCTTTCACCTCTGGCCATCTCCAGTGCCCTGAACTTTGCACACTGGTCATGTTCAACTACCAACTCCAAGCCTGCTCTGTGTTTTGCTGCCCTTGTCGTGGGACAGCACAAGCACTGATCAGCTGAGCAACCTGACTGTGGAAGAGGCGAATGCCCCAGGAGAGAAGATAAGCTGCAGAGAGTTGACAGACTCAGGGAGAAATAACAGGCCTAACCAGCAGCACTCATCTTCCAAAAAGGCCATGGCTATTGTAAAATACAAAACAGTGTAGGGCTTTACTCTGAAAATGACTTCTTCATGATAGGCTAGAGTTAGAGAAGAAACACAGTGCGGTGCCTGCCATGTTGCCAGAGTGCTTAATCAAGTGCTGAGCCAGGGAACAACTACAGAGCAACTCCACACTAGGTTTTCCCATGTTACTGTCCCACAGTGACTGGCTGAAAGATAGCCATGGCAGACAGTGGCAGAAAGGGTGTGGGCTAGATGTAGATCCCCTCAGAAGTTTCAAACCAATCCAGGAACAACATGGGCCCTGCTCTCTGCAGTTAGAAACCAGGCCCAGTGAGTGTGGCTTTCAGAGAAGATTGGATCTGAAAGCATAGGCATTAAGTTCAACAATCTGCTTGAACACCTACCCCCATGGCCCACATCCAGCAAAAACCAGAGGGCTGATTGCTTTTCCAGTCTACCATGTGAATAAGGGCCTGCCTCAGCATGGATGGTTGCCACAGTCTGGACTGCACAGACACAGGAGCTCCTGGAGCAGGGAGGGCACCTCACAAATCCACAGCCCAGAGAGGTAGGCAGAGAAAATCATGACACGCTGGTTTCCAAGAATGCAGATCCTAGAAGGAAATCATTCATTGAAAGATATGCAGGAATTTATTTTAATGAACTCAACTGTTTTTCTCTTTTTCCTTCATGGATTTTTTTGCAGTTTTTTTTGCAATGTTTATTCATGCAGGTCTGGTTTATTTCACTTATGAGTATGGTCTCTAATTGCATCCATTTATTTATAAAAGCCTCAAGTTTATCTGTCTTCATAGCTCAGTAGTACTTTTCCAGTATTACTTATCCTTTTTTTTACTCTCTGTTTTTATTCATTTTTTTGGCTTTTTTTGTTACTGTTATCTAATACAATTAATTTCCTTTTTCTCCCCAATAAGTTCCCCTACCCCATTTTTCTCTTCTCCCTCTCATCTTCCATTGATTAACGTTTCAACTTTTACTTTTCCCATTCTCCAGGGTACCATCCCCTCTGCTTTTACTAGTATAACCGTTAAGCTTTGTGAGTCATTAGATACTTCATCGTATGCTATTAATATTGAATGCTATTAGATTGATAATGGCAGTTTCATTTAATAGATATTTACTGTTCATCAATGTTTGGCTTTTCCATAATTAGAGATATCTTTTCTATACTTAAAGTTGGGACATTGTTGATTCTTAGGGTTTGTTAATGTCCAGTTTGTGTTTGATACTACTTTTGTTGATGATCTTATTACTATAGCTAATGTGACATAGTTGTAGCTATCAATTAGTTTTCCCTGTGTGCCAATATCTAGACTGTCTTGGTGTCATTACAATACTGAAGTCCATTCCCAGAGAATCGAGTACTGAGCCAAATACACTAAACTTCCCCTCACAAATTAATGGAGCTGGTGGAGTTCTGGGACAGAGGCAAAGGCCTATAGTTAGCCACACCCAGAGTGCATCATTAAAAAGCAGATACTATATAAAGAGCTTTCCACTGGGACTGGCATTTCTCTACTTTCTAAGGATGATTATTTTCCAGTTAAGTTTCATTTTCAAGGAAATGAGGTAGCTGTAAAACAGGGCTGCTGTCAGTGACCATTTATTGATCGACAGCTTAGAAACATGAAAATATGAAAAATGGATTCAACAACTGCTAGATGATGCAAAGAAGAACAATATATTAATTGGATTCAGAAAATCAGAACAGAGCAGAAATAGCATAAAACATGTTTGCAGAAATAATAGCACAAAACCTCCTAACTATAGGAAAAGAATTAAACACATATAAAGGTGAGGCATGTCAAACTTCAAATAGCCATGATCAAAAAAGAATTTCTCCACAAAACATCACAGTAAAAATCTCAGAAGTCCAACACAAGAACAGAATCTTAAAAGCTATTTTTAAAAAAGCAACCAAGCTCAAATATAAGTAAAGACATTAGAATTTCAACACAAACTATAATGGCCAGGAGAACTTGGAGTGAAATGTTTCAAGTTTTAAAAGAAAACAACTTCCAATCCAGGCTATATGTCATGCAAAATCTTTCAAAAAAATTAAGATATTTCCATGATAAAGAACACCTAAAAAATTATGACTTCCAAGCCAGTTCTGCAAAAATTTCTCAAGTATATCCTAAAAAGAGACGATGAAGTTAACATTGCCAGAAGGTACATTGGAATGAATACACCAGTTAAGGTGAATATTTAAGTAGAAGAAAAAGAAAATAAATCAGAAATAATTCTCAATGTGAATGTGGTCTCAGTTCTCCAGTCAAAAGACACAGATTGGCTGATTGGTCAGGAAAAAAACAAAACAAAATAGGAGTATGCGGTACACAAGAAACACACTTAAACCAGAAAGAAATTCATAATCTAAAAATCAAAGGGTGGAAAAAAATGTTCCCTGAAATGTGAAAGCCAACACAAGCAGATATAGCTGTACTCTTTTCAGACAAAGTTGAAGTTAACCCAAAACTAACCAGAGGAGGCAAAGTAGGTCACTCTATATTGATTAAGGGGACAATTCAGCAGGGAGAGGTACAGACTGTAAATAAATGTACCAAAATTCATAAAACAAACACTTGCTGGACAAAAATTCAGATAAACATCAATACAATTATAGTGGGGGACCTCAATACCGCACTATCACAAGTAGATCTACTAGAGAAAAGCATCAGCAAAGAAATGTCAGAGTTGAATCAAAGCTTCAAATGGATTTAATAGATATCTAGAGACTGTTCTACTCAAAAACAAACCAGAATATGCATTTTTCTCAGTAACACATAGAACTTTCTCCAAAATAGACCACAAAATAGTCAATAAATCATGCTTACTTAAATGCAAAAGAAACAAAATTAGACTTTGCACATTATCAAATCATAGTGAAATAAAATAAATCAGTGGACAACTCCACCCATGGAAACTATACAAATGCATGAAAATTAAAAAACACACTTGCAAGCATAGGCAGAAGCAATGACTTTTTGAACAGAAACCCAATGGCGCAAGATATAGAACCAGTAATTACCAAACTGTACCACATCAAATTTAAAAGCTTCTTTACAGCAAAAAAAGCAACCAGTAGAATGAAAAGATGACCTGCAGGATGGAAAAAAGATTTGCTATCTGTTCCTCAGATAGAGGATTAATATCTATAATATATAAAGAACTCAAAAAAGTAGATCCAAAATAAAGGACTCAGTCAAAAACTGGCAAGTGGAATGAACAGGCACATCTCTAAAGAAAAAGTACAAATGCCAATAAATATGTGAAGAGATGCTTAGCCTTGCTGATCATTAGAGAAATCCAACATTAAACAACACTGAGATTCCATCTCACTCCAGCAAAAATGGCTATTGTAAGGAAGTCAAATAATAACACATGTTGGCAAGGCTGCAAAAAAGAAGGACCCCTTCTACATTGTTGGTGGGAATGTAAACTAATACAACCATTATGGAAAATAGTGTACAGATTCCTCAAAAACTTAAAGCTAGAAATTCCATTTGAGCCAGCTATCTCCTTCTCAGTATTGTCCCAAGTTGAAAACATATTACACAGATGCATGCACATCTACACCACACACCAAATTGTGTGTTTATAGTACCACAATTCATAATACCTAAATCTTGGAAGCAGCCTATATATGCATCAACAGATAAATGAATAAAGAAAATGTAGTATTATACATGATGGAATTCTATTTTGCCATAAAGAACAATAAATGTGAGCCATTTATAAAGACAGATGTAGAAGATAGATTATCCAACATTATTGTCACCATAATGTTAAGTGAAATAAATCAGACATACACACTTAAATATCGCATTCTTTCTTTTATATGAAAAATCCAAACTATAAAGAAAAAGCAATATAACAGATAGATAATAATAAGTTGGAAGATAGACATACTTTCAATTGGGAAGGGGATCAAGAGAAAAGGAAGGGAAGGGAAGGTAGGGGAAATGGATGAAAAAAGCCTAAGTTGTGTTATATACTTGTACCAACTACTCACTAGAAATGCAATCATTATATGATCAAAACATGTACAAAACAAAAAACTGAAGAAAAAAATTACTATATGAATCAACAGTCACAGTCATGGATATTTATCTAAAGTATATGAAGTCTACATGTAAAGAGATATGTGCATTCCCATGTTTATTGTGGCATTACTCATAATAGCCAAGAAAAGATACTTCAAGTGTCCATCAGCTAATGACTGATAAAATAGGGGGATAAATAGCTAATAAAATTATACACTTGTACCAACTATTCACAAGAAATGCAATCATTATATAATCAAAACTTATACAAAACAATAAAAAATTGAAGAAAAAAGAAAATTACTATATGAGTCAGCAATCACAGTTATGGATATTTATCTAAAGTATATGAAGTCTACATATAAAGAGATATCTGCATTCCCATGTTTATTGTGGCATCACTCACAATAGCCAAGAAAAGACACTCCAAGTGTCCATCAGCTAATACCTGATAAAATAGCTGAATAAATAGCTAATAAAAATGTAGTAAATACACACAATGGAATATCATCCAGCTTGGAAAAAAAAGGAAATTACGTACTTTGCAATGATGTGGATGAACCTGGAGGAAATTATTCTGCACAAGACACACACAAACAAATAACAATTGCATGATATCATTCATATGTAGAACTTAAACAAGTAAAACTTCTAAAGGCTGATGGATAGTGCTGTAATAAATGAGGAAACTGGGAGATGTTGATGAAAAGACACAAAGTTCCAGCGAGATAGGAGGGATAGATTTTCAAAATCTAATGCACATCATTATGACCATAGAGAGTGTATTATATATTTCAGAACTGCTAAAAGATGAGATTTTTAATGTCACATTATAAAATGTACGTGAGGTAATATGCTAATGTTTGATATAATCATTCCACAGTACATACATATAGCAAAAGATTACCTTGTACCCCATAAGCTTATATAATCACTATTTGTCAAGTAAACCACGTAAATTTTAAAAGTCAAATAAATTTTCCTTGCTAGCATCTCATTTACGCTGGAAGCAGTATCCAAATCCAGTAAGTCTATCAGGCTCTAAAGATTTTTATATTTACCAAAATATCAGCTCTCCAAGCTACAAATATATTTTGTTTGGGTAATAAAAAGTCAACAACATTAAATGACACTATGAGATACAGCTATGAACTTCCATGAAACAGCCTTCCTCTACCAATTGCTCTCTTGCCTGCATCCTTTCTGCCATTCATTCTTCTATGTCAGCACTCCATGTCTAAAACCCCTGTGGTTTAATTTAACAGTTTTCCATTTTAAAATTTGAAATTGGAGCAGAGGAGAAAACAGAAGAGATGTTGATGACCCCATGAAAAAACCTCCGTCTGGTTTTGTTCCCTCTTGACAACTAATGAGCAACTGGTGGTGAAGAAATCAAATTACTGCAGAAAGAGTGCAAGCAGTGTAATCATTTCCCCATGATTTCTTGGGAACTATTCTCATTTATCTTATTTATTTGATTTACTTGAATCTAGAATGTTAACGGATTTTGTTATTCCCATGAAATGCTTTGAGATTTGTTGATATATTTTTTCTTCAATATTTTGTATTAAATACTGAATAAATACAAAGTAACATTTAAAATATACATGTAAAGCATAGTGAACACTGACTTATTTAAAGAAAACCCTTGCAATCTTATCATTCTGTTTAAGAAATACACAGACACCCTTAATTATCCTGTCTGCCTCTCTCCAGGTGGTATCTCCCTATGCACCAAAGATAGCTACTTGCCTTGTCAATTTTTGACACTGGTAAGCATTCTAACATTTCCCATTCTTGTTCATATCAAATTGTAATTGTTCATTATCATGTTGTAATGTTGTCAATGGGGTACCATGATATGGTATTGCAATGGTCAGTTTTTATGTCAGTGGGACAGGATAAAGAATACCTAGAAACCTAGAAAAAAAATTATTCTGAGTGTGTCTGTAAGGGAGTTTTCCAAGGAGGGTAACATGTGAATCTCAGTAAAGAGGTAATAAAGAAGTCTCTGGACAGTACCATCCAATCAGTTAGAAATCAGAGAGAACAAACAGAAGGCAGATTCCCACCTCCAAGGGCTGAGATTTTCATCTCCAGCCTTGAACACTGGAAGTCTAGGTTCTCCAGTTCTTGCTTCTCTATCAACAGCTTCCTTCCAGAACTCCATGGTTCTGAGGCCTTAGGACACAGGTTGAATCACAGTACCAGCATGCCAGGGTCTCCAGCCCACGAACCTATCATGGGGCTTCTCAGTTGTCTTAGTGTGAGTCAGTTCCCTAATCAATTCCCTAATAAGTACTCTCTTATGTGTTTATATTAATATCCTATTAGTTCCTCTCTCTGTCTTACTCTGAAAAATCCTAATACAGATATAGATATAGATATAGACATAGACATATATATAGATAT
Source organism: Chinchilla lanigera (assembly GCF_000276665.1). Lineage (NCBI taxonomy): Eukaryota > Metazoa > Chordata > Mammalia > Rodentia > Chinchillidae > Chinchilla > Chinchilla lanigera. Next base: position 16,586,395 of record NW_004955404.1, on the reverse strand, counting down.
AGATTATGTATGTATCAGCCATTCCCATTTCCATTTTGAAGAAATTGTCCTTTTTTGCAAATCTTTTCTTTTTAGCATTTATTGAGACTTAGTGGCTTTGCAATATAATTACCAATGTAAATGAACCTTGAATTTGAATTAACCTTGCTTACATCTTTTGCCTCCTTTGGTAATATAGGAATCAGAAGACCTTTGATATTTTAGGGAGTTTTGTTGCATTTTAATTGACTCAGGACTTTTGAAAGTGGGGTGTAGATATTAAGCCCTTCCAAAATATTTGCTGCAACTGATGGTTTATTATTTCACAATAAGTATATAATATTTTGAGGCTCAGGAGTTCATTATATTGATTATAAGTTTTTCATTCTTTTCGTTTGCATTTTACACTTGTGTTTTATTATTTCTACCAAAAAGTCAACACTGTATTTTCTGTTAACATATCATGGCTTTACTTTTAACATGCAAATTACTGTAATTAGTTTTTTTTCTTCTTTTTATGTTCTGCTTTGTTGTATATTGGAAGTAAATGCTCCACTATAAAATCTATTTACTTAATGCTCCACTATAATTTACTTAGTTCTTTGTTTGAAAGCAACTTTTTTCATTTATTTTTCGTGGAACTTTTGGCAAGAATTTAAACTCTACAGTTAATATAGTAATTATACATAAGATATAGTATGTGTTTAAATATGTTTTAATTTTATGCAATCCCATTATACACATTATCTTCTAGCTTTTGTCAATGATGTATAAATGGAATTTTAAGTGGCAAAATGGGAGGTTTCTATTTATTGTTTTTACCTTTCATTATTAATTTCAAATTGAACAGTGTTGAGGTCTGAGAAAAAGTTCTGCTGATATCAGGTCTTTCGTATTTATTGATATTTACTCTGCTGTATCATACATACTCAGTATCTGTAAACATTTTTGTGCTTGAAAAAAATTAGTGTTTTTTAAGTTGTTGAATTCTACATATCTCTTAAACTTTATATTTTGTTTAAAAATATTTTGTTTACTTTCTACCTCTCTATCAGTAACTAAAAAGAATAGATAAAAAGTAAATCTTGTATTTTAATAGCTGATTTGTCAATTTCTGCTATAACTCCTCAATTTGTTCCTTATGTATTTTGATAGTATGTTGATAAGTACTTATAAGTACACAATCATTGTATTCCCCAAATAGTCAAAGGTTAATTTTATCATTTTACAGTGATATAGTTTATTATATAAATACTTTTATCTCAAATCTTATGTTTCTTTTAATTAAAAAATCTGTATTGATCCCTTTTTGTTTTATTCTACTTGAGTCAAGGCCAATATAAGTGTTTTAGTTATTTTTCCCTTGTTTCTGAGACAAAATGCCTGATACCCAATATTAAGGAAGGGAAGGTTTATTTAGCTCAGTCTCTGGAGATTTTAGTCGATACTAGGCTGGCTCCAAGGCAGAATGCACATGGCACAGGGCAACTGTTCATGGCAGTGGAAAACAGCAAAAGCAAGAGCAAAAAGGGAGGAAGGAGGAGCAGCTGCAAGAGTAAGCCTCTTTCCCTCCCTGACACTGTATGCAAACTACCACCCCAGGGCGGGTGTAGCACTCACACCCATGAATCAATCATAAACTCTAGAAGCCTGCCCCACGACTACATGAGGTTCTGGGGTTGGGGGGAGACATCCAGAGCCAAACCATAACATTCCACCCCAGGCCCCCCAAAGACTAGTGTACATCCCTTTATGCAAAAGACATTTTAGTCCATCTCTAAGAGTTGCCAAAGTCCTAAGAGTTTCAGCGTTGCTGAAAAGTCCAAGTCTCAAGTCTTCAAGATCTAAGGCAAACTCTTAGCTGTGAGCCCCTGTACCAATGAAAAGTTAAACACTTCCAACATTTAATAGCACAAAAAAAAAGCATTTTCATTCCAAAAACTACAAACAAGGGTACACAAAGCATTAGGACCAAAGCAAGTCCAATGTCCAGCAGGACACACATTAAGTTCTGTAGTTCCATGTCCAGCATCTGAGGCAATCTGTAGTACATTGTGAGATCCAAAGGGTTAAGTGGCTCCACCCGTACAGGATTTCTGGTGGTTATAGCTCCCATGGCTTCTCTTTTAGGCCTGCTCTGCTCCATCCTTGCAGCTTTCCTCAGACAATGCGTGTTTTTGGCCTTTTCAAACTTCTGAGGTCTCCACTGGACATTTCAGTTCACACTCACAGCTTCACACACTGCCCTCTAAGGGGCACATTTCCTGGCCTCCCAGGTCTTCTTCTGAAATCAAGGTGGAAGCCTTCTTTATCTCAAAACTCTTGCATTCTGTATGCACCTAAAACCAGTGCCACATGAATGATGCCAAGTTCTGCTGCCATCTGGAACAGTAGCCAAGCTTTCCTCTCTCTTGGCCATAGGAGTTGAGTGCCTGGATTGCTGGGCACTCTGAATCCAATTCTGAGGAACAAATTCTCTATGCCACCACCATTCTGGAACATGGCACTGTGCAGCTTTCTCCTCAGAGCAAAGTCTTTCATTTTTGCAGGTTTGAGGTTGCAGAGGGTGGAGATTTACTGCTTCTTATGATGCCCTCAGGCCATCTTTTCTATTCTCCTATTGTTTCACCTCAGGAATCAGGATCTCCTCAACTCTATCTTTGTAGTCCACATCTTTACTGGAGCTTCCTTTCTCGTCAAACTCACAACATTTTAAATCATCCTTCTGGGCTCTTTGCTCTTGATTCTTAACATAAATCTGGCTAAAAGCTCCCAGCAACAGCCATGCCACCATTTCAACTTTGGACTGCCTTGAAATTTCTTTTGCCAGATTAATCAATCCACCCCCCTTAATCTCAGTCTCAGTCAAAGTCTCTGGACATAAACAAAATGCAGACAAACTTTCTGCCAAGCACAACATATATCCTCTGGAGTCCAAAAACCAATGCAGTCCTTCTTCTTAGCAGAAACCTCCCAAACCTGGTCTTTATGGGTAGAATTTCTATCAGCCTTCTGGTCTTCTGAGCTTTGACCAGACTCTCCTAGACAGAAAAATGAAAGGTGTGCTAGCACTTTTCTTTCACGTGACATCTCTGAACCTTTCCAAACTCTTCCCACAAGCCATTTCAAAAGCCTTTTGAACCACATGGTCAGGGAGAGTCAAAGCCATGACCCCACTCCTGATACCAAATTCTGTCTCAGTTACTTTTCTTTCATTGCTGAGACAAAAAACCTGATGCCCAGTATTAATGAAGGAAAGGTTTATTTAGCTCACAGTTTGTGAAGGTTTTAGTCCATCCTAGGCTGTTTCCAAGGCAGAGTGGCACACAGCACAGGGCAACTGTTCATGACAGTGGAAAACAGCAAAAGCAAGAGCAAAAAAGGAGGAGCAGCAGCTGCAAGAGCAAGCCTCTTTCCCTCCCTTACACTGTATGCAAACTACCCATTCCAGGGTCAGTGTAGCAATGAATCAATCATAAACTCTATAAGCCTGCCCCATGACTGCATGAGGCTTTGGGGGGACATCCAAAACAAAACCATAACAATAAGCAAATATCTCTTCCCTCTCTTTATATTATTAGCTTTCTTGCCTTCTATCTCTGAAAATGTAGCCTTTCAAACCCCTGTTTATATCAGGTCTAATTTCCATTCCATCTTCCTTCACTTAAGACAGCAAAGACTCATCATATGTTCCCTTACATAAAATTTTTTCTTTCAGGAAAATAGCACATTTTGATGAAACACTCACTGCACTGACTCTTGTGCTTGGTGTTGTACTTGTCTCTTAAGTTTGGTCATCTGTTGATTTTATCTCACTTTGGAGCGACTAGTTGTTCATTTAAATGTGGGTTTATTGTACTTTATTCTGCATTTCTAGATATACTAAGATGGGGCAATTCTAGTTATTGATGAACTGGAGCTTCTTTATCGACTCAATCACATCAATGAACCCCAAGAGCATTCTACACTGGCTACTGCTGCAAAATTTCATGACACTTGAGTTAAAATAGTTCTTTGGACTTTTCTCAACCTTTCTTTACTAGCATACAATAAAGACATAAATTAAGCCTACCAAATGGAAGTGATTAGTGATATTGTCATAAGAGTATTTTATTTTTATAAAGATGGATAATGAGATTTTATGAGGTTCAAATTGCAGAATAAAATATACTCATTTAAAGTACTGTGAAGAGCTAAATCTTCAAAACACTATTACATATTTAATAAGAGTGAAAATTATTAATTTTAAATGGTTTCCTATAAAACTGTGAATATAAAATAATGCATAAAATGTGAAAATACTACGCTGTTTTCATTTCTTCAGATATTAATTTTACAGCCTTGCAAGCAAATAGTTTTTGAGAAAGCAAAATGATAGGAAACTGTAAACGGTTGTAATATTCTGATAAACAAGTTAAATAAAGCACTAACAATTCCCAAGAAAAACTAATCCATAATTTTAGTTGTTCAATATATAAAATTAATATATATTCAGTGTGCCACAAGAGTATTGCTTGTTGTCACTTCCCTGAATAGGCCTGGTGGCATTTATTAATCCTTTATTTAATCCTTATTAATCCTTTATTTCCACTGAGAAACTTATTTTGGGGGATTTTTTTTTGTTTTGTTTTGTTTTGTTTTGTTTTTCTCCGGTACCGGGAACCGAACTCATGACCTTGCGCTTGCCAGGCAGACGCTTTTGCTGCTGAGCTAAATCCCCAGCCCCTTTTGTTTTTTTTTGTTTTGTTTTTTTTTGTTTTATTTTGGGGGATTATTGCATGTGTAGTTTTATTTAACTTGGATGTTTTCCACTTTATGCTAAGCTTCCCTATTTTATTGAGGTACAATTGACAAAAACTCTGTATTTAGGCTATAGAATGTCATATGTTTTATACATATATGCTAGAAATAATTAACACAATCAAACTAATTCACACAGACATAACCTCACATACCTGCTGGGTGCCTGGGTGTATGGTAAGACTACTGAGACTTTCACCAAAGCTAAATGAAAGGTCCTAGTGTTCTCTACCCTTGCTCACATAGGAATTTTTAGAGTTTTCAAAATACTACTCATGCTGGTGGTGTATACGGAATTTCATTGTATGCTTTTAATTTATATTTACCAATTTCTATTAGTAAAAGTATAATAAGTTCTTTTCTCTGCACTTGTTGCATATGTATATACTCTCTTCTACAAATAGCTTGTTCAAATTAATTGCCCAGTATTTTACTAAGTAAACACATGTCCTTCCTGAGTGCTATGAATTATGGGTCATTTTTAGTTATTTTGGTTGCAAATATCTTCTACTATTTGGTTTGGTATTCACTGTCTTCAAGGACTATTTTTCATTTTATTTTAAAAATAAAAGAATGGAAGCATATTAACAAACACACATACATTTACAAAATAACAATACAAGCAATACTAAACTTCAGACAAAGTGATAGGAAATTAACAATGGCTATTGTATTATATATTGATTTCTTCAAAGTGGTTATTCAGGAAAACAAATATAGACATGTAAGATTGATCAAATAATCATTCACTGTTCCTTTCAATAAATTGATAGAAGTCAGTAGTACAATTGTTAGCTATCCTGTGTATACATATATACATAATTTTCCCCTTCTTTCTTTTCTCTTTTCCCTCATCCCAGTTGATCTTTACTTTTGAGCGCTTTCCTTTCTTTTCACAATGTCTATCATACCTCCTAATTGTATTCACTCTTTTAGGTTCTTACAATAGTGAGAGAATACATTGTTTACACATGCAGGTCTGATTTATTTCACTTATGAATAGGGTCTCTAGTTGTGACCATTTACCTATAAAAGCTTCAAGTTTATCTTTATAGCTGAGTAATATTCCATGATATAAAAATACTACAACTTTTTCTATCCATCCCTCAGTGGATGGACCTTTGGGTTGCTTCCACAATTTAGCTAAAGGGGCCAAATAAGTTCACTGGAAGAAAGTCATCCTCTTCGATAAATGGTGCTGGAAAAACTGGCTTGCCACTTGCCAAAGACTGAAAATAGACCCAAGGCTTTCACTATGCACCAAACTCAATTCAAGGACCATTTTAAAGAATAAAAGGTTTTCTGTTTCATCCAGTCAAACATTTTCCATTTCTTTCTTTGTGGTTAGAGCTTTCATTCTTCTCTTAATGGCATTTTGTTTTGTTTGAGACAAGGTCTTGCCCTGTAGTTCAGGCTGGCCTTGAACTCACTATGTAGTATAGGCTGGCCTCAAACTCATGGCAAATCTCCTGCCTCAGCTTCTCAAGTGCTGGGATTACAGGTGTGCATCACCACGCCTAGCCTTAATGACACATTCTTAATCCTGTAGTATAATATTAAATATAAAATATTAAAGATTGCTTCACTTCTAAAGGAAAAATTATCAACATTTTATTATTATAAAATATACAGTATATGAATGAGTTATTTTGGTGGGGTTGTTTGGATAACCTTTCTTTCATTAATAAAATTACCTGCTACTCTTAATTTTTTGTAAATATTTAATTTTATTAAAAACAATTCTGCAGAGTTTTCAGCAGCTTTAATATTTCCTCCAAGCTTTTAATAAGGACACTTAGTTAATAGTATAAGAAACATTTATTACTGAAAATTCTGCATTTTTAAAAAAATAACCAACTGTTTATGTGATATAGAATCCTCATCATATGTCCCTGAGTTCAGTTTGTTACTATTTTAGTTAGAAGTGTGCGTCACTGCTCATCACTAAATGACTACAGTGTGTGTGAGTCACTAATGTTCCTGTTAGGTTTTGCTGTCAAAGTAATGTTGAGCTCATTAAATGCTTCAAGTGTCTGAAGGAATCAGGGCATGTTTGGTATTAGAAAATGTCAAGAGTTGATTCTCTAAAGCCACCTGCGTGTAAGATTCTGGTCACCTCGGCCCCTCTGCAACCCAATCCCTGCCTCCAAAACTCAACGAGATGGATGTGATCCACAGCAATCTCCTTCCCAGGAGAAGGGTGAGTCTGTTCTCTGTGACTTTATGTTGGCAGAAGCAGAAATCAAAATATACAAAGAATGATGATTGTTTTTTATAAATCTCTCTAAAGAAAATCATCAATATTATTTTCAGAAAAGAGATTTCTCTCTTTATGTTATGTAAAAAGAAGAAAATGTATGCTCAATTTTTTCTTAAGTTTCCTATCACAGAAAGGAGCAATTTAACCTTTTCATATTTGTGATACCTCGACTGTTTCATTTTGTATTCTACGATTGTCTTTCTGGTCTTCTAAAAGACAGTTTTCCTCTACCAAGAATCTGGAAATTGTTTAGACATTATAATTTTTTAAACTTTTACTGTCTTTTGCTTGGCAAGATTGTTTATCTTTACTTTTTTGAGGGGGGAGGTACTGGGACTTGAACTGAAGACCTTATTCTTGCCAGGCAGGTGCTGTGTGGCTGAGCCATCTCCCTGGCCTTAAGATTGTTTCTCAAAATCAATTTTGGTAATTTACATTCTTTATAATAAAAGTAGATGCTTCCACACACTTAGAATTTATCTCTTAAAATATTTTTATTAATCATGATAATACATGCTTTTAAATACAATCCTGGACTAAAAAATGTTTGATTTTCTGATTTATTGTGCGTTCTTTTTGCAAATTTGTTTTGTGCATTTTCTCTCCAAATCAGTTGCACTTATCAGAATGCATCATTTTATTTGCTATTACACATATTTAAAATGAATCAGCTTGGGCTGGTGATATAGCTCAGTGGCATAAGCACCAGCTGGGCAGGCACAAGGTCCTGAGTTCAATGCGTGGTACTGCAAAAAAAAAAAAAAAACAAGATGAATCAGCTCTTGGAATTGTTCATTTAATATACATTTCTATTTTATTACTTAATTTTTCTTTGTATTTCTCTTACACTTTTTTAAAAAATACCTTCATTCTTCTTGCTGATGCTATTTATTTTTGTTTTTTTATTTATATATTGAAGATATTTCACAATAAAGTTACCTCTAGGAATTGCTTTAGGACTGCCATCTGGTTTTAAATTGCAGAATTATAATCAATTGTTAGGGCTGTTGTCATGATTTTAGTTTAATCCCACCTATAGTGAAACACTGAAAATTAAGTAGCTTATAAAGAATTAAATTACGGATTTTTTGTCATTTTGTTCCTTGATTTGTTGAAGTGAAATTAGAAATTTGTCACAATTGAAAATAGCTTGTAAAACTCTAACAATTTGAAGAATTTTATGATTGTTTAAATTTATATATTCAGTTCATTGGACACAAATATAAATATAAATAAAATTTTAGATATATGTATTAATCAAGAATTTGTATCATAAAATACAGTCCTTAATGTCTTTATTTCATCAATATAAAGACTGACTGGCTCAGAGTGTTTTGGTTAATTATCTTACTATAATTGTATCCTATTATGTTCTAGTTGCATTACTAATTGTTCTTTTCTTTTGTGCCATTATGCATGTAATGTAGAATAAAAAGACTTTTGTTTTCTTATTTTTATTGTGTATTTTGCCTCTTTTCAAAATAGAATTATAGATTGCACCCATCAGATTTCAAGCAGGAAACAGATGACCCAACCAGGTCAAGTAATTCGAAAAGAATTTAATTAAAGAACTATTTTTTACAAAAGTCTTCAGGGTAGGAAAATCACAAAGTATAATGAAGATCCCAAAACTAGTGAACACCAGGATACCATCTTAGATCTGAAGGTAGAGACAAGTGCATAGACAGGGATGCAGACAGGGCTGCCTTTTCCAGTGTGAATTCACACTGAGTTTTCAGCAATGCTGCACAAAACACATCTCCAACTCACTGCCTGATCTTTTGGCTGGGAGTAGAAGAAATAACTCCTTGTAAGCCCTAGTTGTGCGCACTTCCACTTTTTCTCAAAAAATAGATTAAAATATGCACCCATCCACTCAGACCGAGCTCAGGATAGATTGTTGATAAAATCTCAGCACTACCTTAATTGATTTATTCACTATTATATCACTAAACTCTGCATGTTTATGGCATTACATTTGGCACATATTAATAAACTTGTACATTTTTCCTAAAAGAGGGTAAAGTGCTTGCAGAGATGATTGCCTTAATTATTGATATCTCACTATGCAAAAATAGACATTGGGATGGAAAACAATTATTTTCTGGAAGGATACCCAAGATTGAAGCAAAACCTTATCAGTGTGACATTTCTGTATTCCTTTTGGTCCTCCAGTAAAGCCAAACTATTTTAGAACTTACAATAAATATGTCCATCTTTGTATGTTTCAAATTTCATCTTTTGATATTTCAACATTAATCCTTTGCTGCACAGACTATTAATTATTTTTTAATGTTCCTTTTCCACTTTTGTGGTGATAATATTTTTTAACTGGATTACATTTGCCATCCTTTCCTGGAACTAGGCATCATCGTGTTCCAAAATTCTCACCAATGAAATTTTTTAATGGAAAAAAGCCACATTTACATACGCAAATCATAAGAGTATAACGAAAGTTATTACATTGTGTGTTGTTATTTTTACACTATTGATTCAGTATAAGGCACAAACCATAAAGATTCCTACAAAAAAAGAAACAAGTGCATAGGTAATAGCACATAGTTTCTTTTCAAGGAACTAGGATAAAATTTTAGTGTAAATGGAACAAAATCAAAACAAATTTGAGCAGAAGTGATGTATGAAAATTAAAGGTGGGCCTATAAAAATAAAATGCATCTTTCTCATTTGTTCCTTTTCACAACCAGAATGTGGAACTTTAACCAGAGTTGGGATAGATATCTTGGACCATGAGAGGGACAATTTTGTGACAGATACTGGAATACCATGTGATTGAAGACCCTGAATCCTCTCCACACAGGGTCACGGGCTTTTGCTGGCTTCTCCTCTGAGACAAATGTCTCCATTGTATTTAAAGCATTGCCATTTGGGTATTTCTTATAGATTGAATGCTATAAGCAATCCAGAAAATCTCTCATAACTCATTAATCTTTGTCCTTTACAAACTCTTGTGTTCTGTTTTGCCATTTCCTCCATGTGAAATAAAATTATCTTTCTGTAGAAAAATAAAATCAAGATATGATGCAAATCAATGTAAGAAATGCTACTATGAGTATGTTCTCTGACATTCTACACAACTGTTCAAAAATAATTCAAAGAAAAAATTTTTAAGAAAGGGGCTGGGGATATAGCTCAGTGGCACAGTGCCTTCCTGTCAAGGGCAAGGTCCTGAGTTCAATTCCCAATACCAAAGAAAAAGGGAAAAAAAAAATCACAAAATTTTTAAGAAAAAGCACTCATATTAAGTATGGTTAAATTAATTATTCAATAACATAATATGAAAGACTTTTAAATTTTACATAGTCTCCTGAGATTAATCTGGTCTTATTTGTATTGTTTGTTAATTTGCTCACTCTCTGAGTAGGTATTTCTCTCAGTCAGATTTTTGTTTTTGCATTTCTCATTGAAAAATGTCATTGCACTTACATTAATTTAAGCAAAAGAATCATGAACATAACATCTCTGTAAATTTCAGGATCAGAAAATGAGTTTTTCATGAGGTTTTTAATTTGTTAAAATTAATTATGATTTATTATTATTTCACAAAATATACTTCTTTTGAGACAGGGTCTCTCTATGTAGCTGGCCTAGTACTCACAGAGATCCTGCGGCCTCGGCCTCCCAAATGTTGGGATTATAGGCAGGTGCCACCATACCCAGCCATGACAAGCTATACTTTTCAAGCAGATATAAACAATAATAATAACATGCAAAGAATACGGGGACAGATTGAAGAAGCTGCCTTAGTTGGAGGGACCCTGGAGCTCTTGCCCACCCTAAGACACCACCCATCAACTTGAAGCTGAACGGCCAATTTTTGTGGTGCCATAAGTGGGTAGCAATCCATCCCCAAAAAGAAAAAATTTATTTTAGCAGGAAGTTGGCAAATTAAAATAAAGAATCCTTTAAAGCATACCGGTCACATACACTCTCAAAGGAGAAATACTGGGAAAATTAAATTTACAAAATGTCCTTGTATCACCATCCATTAGCATTTATTGAACAAGGAATCAGTAAGGGAATATGGACATCTGACTTATACTACCAGAAACGGTTATTCCCTAAAGATGCTTTTGATTTGTTTAGCTCATATAATCCTGATATTTTGTGACATTTCAAGTGAGTGGTAAGCACAATAATTAAAATTCTGTGTTGACATTTTCATGTTTTTAATGAATTTCTCATAAATTTATTGGAAATCTACATGCCATAAATTAGAATGTAATACGAATAAGTCTTCAAAATTTAAAGAAGTGGCAAGTATTACTTGGGTTGTTGACTTAAATACCACATCAATTTTATAAATTTGAGACATTAACTCCAGCAATGATCTCCTCAAGCAATGAAATGGTGTTTATATCTTTACAAATCAGAGTAAAGTCTAAATATGTACTCAGGCAGAGAGGTACCAGAGTAGTGAGTGGTTCACATAGGATCAAACACCCCTTTTATCAAACTACCTTATAAATATAATTGCCACTTTTCTACATGTATAAACTATTGATATAACAATAGAACCCATCTAATGATTCCCTGCTGAACCTTCACAAACATTAGTTCATTGACATTAATTCTTAAAACATCCTTTAAGGTGAGCTTATTATCCCTGCTTTGCAGATGAGATCATGAGCTTTAAAGAGGTTGAGAAACTTACCCAAGCTCACAGACTTAGGAAATGGTAAACCCGTTCACAATTACCTTACTAACTCTCATGTGCTAGAAGTATCACAACTATATCACTGCTTCTTTAAATAAAATTAATTTTGCATATGAACCCCCACAACAATGGACTAAAGAAAATTACATTTAAATCTTTCTCAGATGATGTAGCTATGGTGTGTGTCCTCTGCTATCATATAACTTTTACAGATTATATGATAATTTGTGAAGAAGGATTAGGACCTGCCTTAGCCCTAACTTCAGAAGAAGCTCCTTTTCTATCCTACAAATTCAATTCATTTCATAAATACTAAATTTCAGGGGGTAAGAAGTCAGGACTTCTGGCTGATGAATACATTTAGGCCTATGCATTCCTTCTTTAAAACAACAAAATACAAGTCACACTTCTTAGACAGTAAAATGAAAATAGAGGAAGAAAAAATATGCTAAGATTTCTTAAATAGAATTCAACAGTTAAAATACAATCCACCCGGACCACATTCTTCCTCCAAGTACAGTTAGAGGCTATTAAAATATAACAGTGCTGTGTTATCTAGACCATCTCGTCGCTGACCAGAAACATCACACACAGAGAGCAAGACAAATTACCAACACCAGCATGACACAATTTATCCAACCACACGCCCGTGGAGGAGAACTAAATAAATTCATCCAATTCTGATGAGAAACTCATTCCTCACCCAAATCTTAAAAGCCTTTTCAGGACATCAGAAACTTCCATTAAAAGCAATATAAATCTTTTGGGGAGTAGGAAAAGGAATCAAAGGATCTTCTGCAGAATAATGATGCTTTGCTGTTGATACAACTATTTCCATTCTCAACGTGGAATTGGATATTACTTCCCTCCTTTCTTGAAAGGAAAAAAAAAATGATGGATATCCTTGGAAATACTGCTGTTCTTGCCCTGCTCTAACAAATAGGCTTACCAGATGAGCAGATAGGTAAAGCAATACTCGCAGTTGTGGAAATGGTGAAAGGAATGCACAATCTGTAGAACGACTTCAGGAGGAAACATTAAAACACTATTCCTTGTCTTGTAGCACTGGAATATGCCAGAGCAGCATCACAACTGAAGTCTTAAAATATAGTTTTGCTACAATTCCTACATGGAATGATTGGGGAACCCACCCACCACCACCCTGTATTTAGATACAATCAAATGGTGGATCCAAGGACCAAAGATTCTGCCCAGTGGACAGAGATGAGAGTCCCATTGATAGCTTTGTACAGAGAGACCTCTGCAAGTTCGGGTTTGGGGCAGCAATGAGACAAAGTAGAAGCAGCAAGTTAATCATGTTCACAGGGGTCCTCTTATCTTTCTGTACTTTCCCATTGGGACGTTTTAGAAAGGAGACATTGTCAAGAACTGTAACTTTTCAGTCTTCAGCTATGAGTTTAATATAAGGAAGCCAGATGTGAGGAAGAAATGAGACACATTCTTCTCGACTCCCTTGCCACTTTCCTCTGAAGATGAGGGATCTGTAAGCCACAATCCTCTTGTCAGAGGCTGTAGTTGTCCACTAGCAAGTGGTCCGCACACAGCGATGCTTGGAACACTGGAGATGACCACAGGTTCCTGGTGTGCACTAAGGGGAAATGCCACAGGGAGAGGAACACTCAAATACTGCTTATTTTTACCCAAATAATGGAAAGCTGTCCTCTGAAGAAAAGTGCATGTGAAAGGGAGGATGGAGATCAGAGTTGCTCTCATTTGCACAAAGATTATCAACAGCTAATGTAACTTCATTATTCCACGTATGCTTTCAACAAAAATGCATTAGTATCTCCTGTAGGTCAGATACTCTGATGAAATGGAAGCAACTTTTTTTTGTCTCTGCTCTGCAGATATTAATATTCTACAGCGGAACACGGTCAAATAAACACAGAGTGTAGAACAGTAAGTGATACAGGCAAGATTCAACCTCTGCTGATTTACCCAGATTTCATGTTCTTTCCCATTCACAATCGATTTATTTATAATTACCTGTTGTGAAAACCAAAGCATTATCAGAAATCATCCCCCAACTCTACAGAGAATTTCATACCAGCTATTTTTCACTTAATCCTCACAACAGTTCCGTGAGATGAGTATTTTATCCTCAGCTTCTAAATCAGGAAACAGGCTCGGTGGCTGATGTCAGTCACATAGGAGAAGGGCAGAACAAGACTAAATGCAGCGTCCAGTGGTAGCTAAGGGATCTTTAGACTACAGCATTGTCAGTTACTAGAAAGATCTAGGGGAGGTAAGTGAGGAGGTTGCAAAAGAGACAGAGAATCTTTAAAAAGCATCTTTTAAAGAAAAAAATTATGATTCAGGCCTTCGTGATATGCTGGCTGCACATCAGTTTTCATAATATCACATTCAGCCTGCACAGTGGAAAATGAGTCAATCTCTCTATTACTGAGGCTTTGTCAAAGACCTCTCCAGGGAACTGTAAGAATTTGCTGAATTCATGTTGCAATCTAGCTCATTATATGAACTCTAAAGTAATTAGACTCAGAACCAGAAATTGCAGACACCCATCAGCTTGGGAAACAGAGAGGGGTGCATTATCTAGTTAAATACCTCCAGTTATTCATCATCATGTTATCTGTAACTTTAGCACATCAGTAAAGCCAGACCTTACCATCTCATGGTTTTCCAGCATACAGAAAAATCTGGAGACTGTCAAGAAGAACAATTCTGAGGAGAGGTAAATATTTGTTACTATCAAAATAATCGTATCATGCTTGCTCTAAACTAGGTTATTAATATTATAATATCTTGTTTCTATTCCCTCTGCTATTTCCCAGTTTATTTTAATGCCTAAAGAATTATCTGATGGGAGGGGTGAACATGGGCATATTTTGAATTAGCCAAATAATCGTGAATTGTAAAATCATTATATTGTATGTATAACTTGTCAAAAGAATTCTATTCCTATTTCAGGGACTGGATTATAAAGATAATAAAGAACATGTCATTATGAATGATACTTAAATATGTTCTGTTTGAATGGTAATATGGACAATTGGAGATTTCTCCACCAAAACACGATGAAACATGGTTTGGACACATACAAAACAGAAAAGAAACTTAAGGAAAAATATGGATTTTACTGAAAGGAAAATAATCCAAAGGAAACAAAGGAAGGACATAGCTGAGACTCAAAACTGACTGAAAGTAGGTTTCTGGACCGGCCTTCTCAGCCTGTCTTTGTGAACATTTGCCATAAGCCACCCAGCAATGGAACAGGGGTGCTCAAGTGACCCAGGTGTATGTCTTCTCTGTTCAAAAGAGTAGAACCAGTGGGCTGAAAACTTTAACCGCAGAGCTGTATTTGCCTCTGGGATGTGAACAAACGCGATGACTTCTTTGACCCAAGGTGGATGGGCCAAGGGCAGTTCCCCAAGTGGTAAGACCAAAGGTGAGCCGTACACACACTAAGCATCTACCTAACCATCAATGTTTGAAAAATCTGTACAACAAACCTGGCAAGTGCATCATACTATAATCAGGAAAGAAGTCATCAGTGCTCTGCACCGAAGTGCATGAATTAAGGAAACTACTTTCAGAAAGTCATGTTACTTGAAAAGCATAAAATATCACTTACTGGAGAAATATAGACAATGAAAATGAAGAAAGGAAATAGCTATCTAAGTAAAAAATATAATGTCCTCTGTTACATTCTTTCTTCTTTACCCATTCTCCTCAATCCACCTACCCAACCTTCTGTCCTTCTTCAAGTCCCTTTGCTAAGAAGAACCACTTCTTTCAGAGAAACTGCAAGGACACAGTGTTCCCTGACTGAGGTGGAAGTTTAATGTAACAGGGAGTCACTTCTCTGAAATTCTAGCCAACAGTCAATAATATGTAAATAGGCTATCAAGGGTGCTATAATGTATGCAGAAGTGATGTACACAACACTTTAAGTAAAGTTCATGGTTTCTTTTTCAGGAAATAAAAAAATAATATACAAAATATGTAACACCACCTATAATCTTCCATTTTACAGAAAGGGAAACTGAATTTCTAATCGCTAACAACAACAACAAGAAAACCCCAAAGAATTGCATGCCAACCACAGTATTTATCATTAGAAAAATTCAACTCTCAAATCTACAATGCAAAATTTAATAAAGTACGTATTTGACACCATAATACTGGCAAGGACATAGTAGAAGGAGATAGAAATATTGTAAAATGTAGTAACATGCATAAAGTTCCATGAGAAAAATACATATTTAACAGGAGAGTTTCAATTCAAGGTTGAAGTTACATCCTTGTAATAAATGGGTGTTGTTCATCTATAATACATTTGTCTACAACTAGAATTGATTTACTTTCAAAGAAAAAAATGTGGAAAACATTTCAAAGTTTAAGAAAAAGAAAATTTAATGTGACTAATAAATACATCATCTGTTGCTGAAGCTAAGAAAATATTCAAATAACAAAGTAATTGGAGTAAAAATTTGTGACTCTTAAGTCAGAAGTGAACATGAACCTTTGTCCCAAGCTTCAGTGTAGAGTGTCAGCAATGCTAGGAACTTTCTTGTTGTTTCTCCAGAGTCAAATAAATTACAGAATTCAAAATATTAATTGAGAAATTCATCTTCCCCATATGAAATTATGTTTACAACATCTAATTAGTAGGAGTTTAACACAGCTGTAGTTTATATTCTATAGGATGAGAATATAATCAGAAAATATGCCCAGGAAAGTTCAGTGTAGAAGATCAAGATTATGAAGCACAGTATAACCCATTTTGGATGGTTCTAAATAAGCAAATTAATATGTTGTTACATATTCAAAAGAGGTTACATAGGTTATATCACATTAGAACGAAGTATTTCCATTTCAGTCAAATTTAAACTATTATTTGTCTCCCCTTACCTCAGTGGGGCAAGTCTAGGACTTGGCTTTTCTCTGTTGACTGATATACAGTGCATACCTAGACCAGACACAAGCTGGAATGTAGTAGAGATCCAATGAGTATTAGTCAAAGTGATTAATGCTCTTTGAATTCAGTTCAATCTCATTTTCATACAAGATACATATGTACTATTGCTTTTCTCTCCACACCCCTTCTGTTAAAATGCTTGGTAGGTGATTTTCTAATGAAATAAAAAAGAAATCTACAGCTTCTAAGCAGTGCTTTGTGAGTACCCGAATCCTTAAGGACATGCCACGAAGTTGCTGAATGTTATGGCAGAGACAACACAGACTATTAACTTTTCACACTCCTGAAGAGCAAGCCATCAACTCATGCTTTTCTCAGCATGCAATTAAAGTATGATGGTACCTGAATAAGCACACATTATTATAAAAATAAATATTCTCATCAAAACAAGGGTAGAAATGTAAAAATATCCCATTCTAAAATTTTGAAGGAATGCGCCCCAAACCAGGAGGTAACGTCATGCTTCATTACAGTCAATAAAAGTGATCATTCCTGTTATTACAAGTAATATTGGGCATGATTTAGAACATATTAGACAGTGAAATTTGATGAGAGGAAAAATAAACGGAGAAATTAAAGAAAAAGCAAAACGTCATTATTTGTAAAAACTACATCTTTCTGCCTTTCTTTGCTCTGTTTCCTTTATCAACATTTGGTTTCTTTATGTTGTATTTCTTCCCACTAGGACTATGCACCATAGGGAAGGGATATTTATATGTGCTGCTTCCCATTTTGCTCTCAGTCTGACAACCCAGCCTGGTACTAAATAACTGCTCAACAAAACTATGTCAAATGAATGAACAAGAATATGGCATAGCTCTACTGTTAATCTAACTAGAAAATTCAAAATTCTCAGCAAAATATATATAGAAAGAGAATCCAATGGGATAAATTTTTATAAACTATATAGAAACATTATAGCTATATAATATATATATATCAATGTTGTAAAGCTATAACTAAATGAATCCACATATTTGATGCCTTTTCATCAAAATCAAATTTACAATTTACACAATTTCTCTACTTTTTGACTATAATATGGCATGTAAAAAGGAAAAGTAATTATACTAATAACCCCTACCTTCAAGACTATACAAGCTGTACCATATTTACTTTTAATTTTATATGTGTGTGTTTATTAATAAACTAGCTCATTTATATACATTTCATGTTTCCAAACTGATAAATATTTTTTGTTATTTCTTTTTTATGGCCAAGATTTATAAGAGTAAAACCATATTCTAATTTGTATAACAACATCATTGGTGCTTAGCCCAGAAGCTGGTCATTACTGTATTGGTATCCAACACACACACACACACACACACACACATACACACACACACACACATTCAATCACTCATTGATATACATGAGAAGTTTTATTTTAAAAAAGGAAAAAGGAAGAACCAGTGGAGGAGCGGAATGAAGTGACGTTGTGCTGTCTTACCAGTTTGATCCCTTCCAACCTCTTTAGACCCTCATAGAGAGCAATGATAGAAATATTTGTCTTGTGACACTGCACCAGCAATCCCCCTGTGGGATCCTTGTGACATGTGTAGCACGCGTATCCATGCTTGAAAATGGAGTCCTCTCTCCTATCTGAAGGTGAAAACTGCTTTAGAATAACATCAGCTTCTCAAATAATACAAGTCATATTTATCAAAATAATTGAAAAATGCAAAATGGGAATATTAGGACTGTTTGACTTGCAAATGACAGAAATCTGAACTGAATTCCTTTAGTAACTGAGAAAAAGATATTTTTTTGGTAAAACTAATGGAATGCTTGAAAGTCAGGGCAATACGTGGCCCTAAGAACTGGGCCCTGGCCTGTGCTCAGACAATCCCTCCCACTCTGGAGCTGCTTATCCATTAGCATTGGCTTCTGCTTTGTCTTTGTAAAGCTTTTCCCGCCTAGGAAAAGCCAGGCTGCCAGGGTGTCCCAGGTGTCACATTTGTATTAGTTTCCTGGGGCTATTATAACAATGTACCACAAACCAGAGAGCTCTGTGAAGAAAGAAATGTGTTGTCGTCCTGTCTGGAGGTGGGAAGTCTGAGATCAAGGTGTCGGCAGAACTGTACTCCCTTGGAAGGGACTAGAGAAGGATCTGTTCCTGGCCTCTGACTTTCTGATAGCTCCTTTCTGGACTCAGGGCAGCGGGACTCCAATCTTCACATGATGTGGAATGTCTCTGTGCCCAAGCGTCTCCTTTATATTTTTATTTTTTTCCACTGAAACATCAGGCTTCTTGATAATTCTACTGTTTTTTTTTTCTCAGTTTTATTGTAGTATGATTCTATATATTTAAGGTTCATAGTTTGCTATTTTGATATGCACGTGTGTTTCTAAGTGATTACTACAATCAAAGTAACTGACATGCTCATTGTTTCGCATAGTCACATGTTAGGGTGGGTGTGGGTATGGTAAGAACACTTTAAAACTATTCTCTTAGCAAATTTTAAGCAAGTACTGTTAACAATAATAGTCAAGTGCTGAACATTGGATCTTCAGAATTCATCTTACAACCTCATGTTTATACACTTAGATCAAAATGTCTCCATTTTCTCTCTCCTGTCAACATCTGCTAACCAACATGTCACCCTATTTCCGGGAGTTCAACTTTAGTATTCCACACTGCAGTGGGATTGTACAGCACTTGTCTTTCTCTAAGAAGTAGGCAGAGGAACACACAGGAAATGATACTGGAAGACAACATCTACTATAGCGGTTATATGAATATTATGTATTTTCAAATAAATATGACTGTGATGGATTGTGTTTCACACAGGATCTCACACAAACACACACACACACAAACTAGATTTGTAATATATGCAATTTTTGTAACATATGCACATATTATATGCCTAAAAATGTAATTCTTATATGTATAGTAGCTACATATTGATATTAAGAAATAGATATCTCTATTTCTTTCAGTCACCACATCATGACTGACATTTTTCCCACTGCAAGTGAGTTTATTTCTTCTCCCCTTAAATCTAGGCAGACATTTTTAACCATCTTATCTAACAATGGGCAGCAGACCTGACGCCACCTGTCTTCTGAAACCACATCAGCAAAGAAAAGATATCTTCTGCCAGGCTTCATCTCTGTTTTTCTCTCATGAGAATACAGTGGCCAAGCCATGATGGAGTTGAGGACACAAGGCAACAGATCCAATGCAGGTCGCACCCCACAGGTATCATACACAAGCAGATCAGAAATAGTTCTTCAGGTACACTAGCCCCTGCTCCAGGGCTTAGGCTGGGGTCCCCAGACTCTGGGAGGCAGAAAATCTCTGCTGCCAATTTACTTTGTCTAAATTCCCAAGCCACCCCAACTTGAAGAGATAAATAGTCACTGTTATTTTTTATCTTTCTTGTGGGCTGAACTGTGTTCCCCAGCCCCCAAATTCACACATTTGTATCCCAACTCCCAGTCTGTCAGTGACTGTATTTGCAGATGAGGCTGTGAGGAGGTGACCAAGTTAAAAAGAGGCTGGCTTGTATGCTGGTGCCAATCCAACCCGAAGGCTGGCCTTGTAAGAACAGAGATACCTGGAGTATTCACGGCACAGGACCAGGAGTTTGAGAACATGTTGAATAGTGGCCATTTTCAAGGAGAAAGGCTTCCAGGCTTGCTGAACTTGTGAACATTGACATTGGACTTCCAGTGTACAAAACTGTGAGAAAATAAATTTCTGTCATTTATTCATACAGTCAGTGGTATTTTATTATGCCAGTTCTAGTAAACTAGGATAGTAACTAAATTTTGGGGTGATTTGTTAATATAGCGGCAGAGCGCAGATACAATGATGTTCACTTGGAGTTGTATTTATTAAATTAAGACATCATTGATTTTTAGGAGCATAGGCTAAAAATAGAGCCTTGATACAGATAGTTAACTTAGAAATACTATAGTGCCAACAAGACTGAACAAAAATATAAACATATAATTACTTACATTATATCCAGGCTGTCAGGCTAATACACTGGTATTTCAGGCTCTTTACAGATAAAACATGCCATTAAACTGTCCTAAGTGATAAATATTCCTATCATTATCTTTTCTTAACAAATGTAAAGGTTTAAGCCTTATGATAATGTAGCACTCTAATTTTGAAAGCAGTTCCTCTTTAAATATGTGTATACCAAATATCAAAGAACTATTCAAAATATGTATAAATAATGAAATACCTTCCTAACATGCTATAAATTCAATGGAAGGGGGCGGTACTTTGAGAGTATGGATTTGTCATTGTATTTTTTCTAGTAAAAGGTAAGTTTTCAAATATAACCTTAGCATCTAGGAGAGTTTTATCCATTCCAAAGCCTAGGTATCTAAGGGTATTCCCAAGGTAAATGTGACAGTGCTCCTAAAAAAGACTCCTACTTTGCCGATACTTTATACCTTGAATAAAGGAATAAGTAAAGTAACTCCTGAAAAGCAAACATCACTCTAACCAGTGACTAACTAATTAGCCAGTGTATTATAAGGACATGATATCAATCAATCAATAAATCAATAAATGGAGCCCACGAAGATGTAGTTTGGGTGTGGGTGACTGTGGATTGAGGGAATGGTTAATAATTATTATGAAGGATCTGGTGAGTCATCTTCACTTTAATCCTAAGGACAACAGCGAATCACTAAATACATTAAAGTGTAAAATGACATACTCTATAGCACTTTATGTAGACACTGCTTTGGCTGCAGTGGGGAGAAAAAATGACTAAGATAAGTACATCTGCATGGAGACACATAGAGAGGGTTCTGCCTTATTCCAAGCAGACAGGATTGCATTGTTCACTCTCACTGAGCTATAAAGAAGTAGCTAGAAAACACTTTGTCAACAGTGACTGTTGGATCCAAACTATTTTATCTTCCCGTGGGTCTTCATCCCACACATAACCCTGCTCATGGGCACACCATACATCTGTGCAAGTCGTTCTACGACTTGTGCAAGTCGTTCTACCTACCTGGCACATTTTCTCCTACTGCTTTTTCTTCCTTCAAGCATTTTGTTGTACTCTTCCCCAAAATTATTTGCATTTGCCTGTGTGCATTCCATCTTCTGCCTCTGTAACAGAATTTTTCATACCCTGTAAATTATTGTACACACACCTTCTTCTTCAGAGAGGGAGCTATAGTTTACTAACGTACTGGCAGAGAGCCTGTGTTAGATCCTGTTACACGGTAAATATCAGACAGAAGTATATTCATTAAATAAACCAATAACCACAAATGCTAAATACATCACTCAAAGAGTGAGCAGGAATTTTAGTCTGAGAGTCTCAAAAAGTCTCAAAAAACAAATCATTTTTTCTGCAAAGCATGTATTTTGTTTCTTTCACAATAAAAGAAGCAGAGAAAAACAGTTCAGTAAGAGAAAATGAGCACAGAACCTCAAAACTCTGACAAGGGAGAGGTGATTTTCACCCTTGTATAAGTCTTGAATGTGTTAGAAAGAATAATGACTCTGAAATCAGGATACAGTAGTCGTTATATTTGTGGAGGTTATCTTTCCAGGTCACCAGCAGATGCCTGATATTACAGGTAATATCAAACTCTACACACACACACACTGTTTTCTCTTAAATATACTACCTGTGATAACATGAATTTATTAAATATGGATAGTAAGAGATTAACAATGATTAATAATAAAATAGAATACTTATGATGATATATTGTAATAAAAGTTGTTTAAAACCTGTAGAGTTTTTTTCTGGAATTTTCCATGTATTATTTTTGGTCCATGTTGACTGCAAGTGACTGAAGCTGTAGAAAGAAAATCAAAAATAGAGGTGGGCTACTTTATAACAATGGATGATGTAATTTTATTACAGCACTGAATCGAAGTACTGAGGATCAAACCCAGGGCCTTACACACCCTAGGTAAGCATTCTTCAGCTGAGTGACATCTCCAGCCCTTTTGTTTTCAATTTTTATTTTTTCTTAATACATATGTCCGTACATAGTGGTTGCATTACTTGTGGGGAGTTGGTACATGTACATCACACATCTTAATTCACTTTTCCTCCCCTTCACCTCCCCTGCCGCCTCCTCCCTGCTTTTCTTGATCTCCCTCCCATTCACAAAAGATCTAGCTCCCTGTTTCCTATTATCTGTCTTTTTTTTATTGGTACACGTTTGCAGGACATAATGATTACATTCATTATGAGAAGTTGGCACATGTACATGAAATTTTTATGTTTCATTTTGCTCTTTATTTACCTTTTGGTTTTCTCCTGTAAGAGAAACCTTCTGTCCTTTAAATGTGTGTGTCTGATTTATTGCATTTAACATTATGGTCTGTAAAGGTCTTTACTTTATTCTGAGACAAGATCTTACTAAGTAGCCCAGGCTAGCCTTGAACTCTAGCTCCTCTGGCCTCAGCCTCTTGAGTAGCTGGGTTTTCAGGGGTGTGCCATCACACCCAGCTGCTCCCCTACCACGTTTGTTTCTCCTCTCTCCACATAGTGGGGACTTAACTTGTCCTTTTGTCCTCACATTGTCAGGGTCTTTCAGATTAAATCTATTTTTATGAAGATATACATATTACTTTTTAAATTATTTTATTTTGAAGTAATCTGAAACTTATTTTTACAGTTAAAAAGAGATTTGAAACACAAGTTAAGCCTTACTGAGGAACTCAAATTGACAGGCAAGCACATTCATAAATTTAAATAAAAAGCTGATTTTCTTGAGAAAATATTCATATTTGTTTATAATATATTATTTACATGCTCTAATTGGTTATCTCGGTATTCTAAAGGTAAATTTTAGAATAATTTTCTTATTTGAACTTTAATTTGCAAACTATTGTGTCCTTTTGCATATTTGGTTACAAATTTGCATAAACAGTATAATTACACTTATCTCCTTTCCTCAAAAGATTGGAAAGGAAAAACTACTAATTAATCTATCTCATTTACATGTGGATAAGGTTAATTGCTAAAACCAATTTTTATCTTCTCTTGCTAAACTGTAATAAATGCTGCCGTGCTTATTAAGATACAGCATAGATATTATATTAGGTACCAAATTGAATAGCAATTATATTTATGTAATATCTTTCCCCCATTTTCAAAAATAATTTTTCCTTATCAAATAACACATTGTCTGATTAGATGGGTGCTTCCTCTCCTCCAGAAAGATTATGGTCTTACCTTCTGTTAATTGTGTTCACCTACCTTCTCCAGCCTACTTCATGGTTCTTCTTGCCTATAGGAAGATAGACACCAAATACAAGTCTGATGTTGTAAAATGTAGAATTACTGTTAATATGTCAGTACAAAATAAACACTTAAAACATAAATATATGTTAACTTTTATTTTGTATTCATGCAGATACCTGTTTTTATATATTCTGTTGGTTTTTGAATATTCGCCTCTTTATAAAGTTCATTTCCCATATAATTTCTGGACTATTTCTTCAATTCTTTTTATCCCAATGTTTAATGTTTATTTTTAGGCTATTTGAAGCAATTTCCAATTAGTACTTGCTAAAGCCATTCCTCTGGACTTCCACCCATTTCTACATGTTCCTGAGATGGATTTCTAAAATGTGAAGTTAATCATGGAGCATTCTCACCTATAATCCTTCAAAGCTTCCATTTCCTACAAGGCATCCAAGCTTCTTATGCAGCATGCAAAGTCCTTCGCTCTCTGGCTGGAGGTGTTGCTCAGTTGATCAGTGCTTGGTTTCCATACACAAGAATCTGGGTTCACTTCCCAGCACCAAAGTACAATTAAACAAAACCTTACCCCACTGGCTTTTTGCCTGGGTGTCTGTCCTCAGCTCTGTCTGTAATCCACAGTGGTGGGGTCCCAGAAAAGCCATTACTTGGAGTTCTTGAAATTCACATTTCACACCCTGAAGTTAACAAAACCAGCATCCTCACTACTCTTGCTGAAAAGTGCTGGTGGTTATAAATGTCTGAGGAAGGGACAGGTAGTCAGACTGCAATTAGGAAATAGCTCTTTGAAAGCATTCATGTAATTTTGCCTAAAGAGATCCCCAAAGAAAGACATTTAAAACTTTAAAAACTCCAGTAATTCATTGTTCCCTCATTTTAAAAATGGTCATTTTCATGTATTAATTGAGGGGTCATACACTTGTATTATTTTTACTGAATAGAGCCCCTACATCCATTCTATTCAAGATTCTGTCTTTGCTCATGTCCATTTTGCAAGATGAACCCCTAAGTCTCAGATTCAAATTCACATCCTCAGTTTCCTTGCCCCCAAGCATTCCAGAAGTACCTTCCGTCCTTCCTGTTTCTTTTACTAAACAGTTTACTACACTGTATGTGTTTACTGCATGATTATCTATTCTGTCATAATTCTCTGCTGTCTGTCTCTTTTAAAGGTATCACAGTGTAGATGTATGATAGTTTGGAAACACGGGTTGCTTTGTCTTTTCTTAAAAATACCCGAGTTTCCCTCTGGGTGTTCTTTTCCCACCATGGGTCTTGGCGGTGTTTGGATGGTATACTGAGCTGTACTCACTCCACTCCTTCACCCATTGCTTTTATTTGCCCTCACAAAACAAATTTACTTCCATAGAGCTCCTCTAACATCATGGGAAGCTTTCTCCTGGGACTTTCAGCTGTGATGTTGGGATCAAACAGCCTATTTGAAGTGGTCCTTCCACTGAGACCCTCTCTAACTTCTAGGACGCTGAGTTTTCAGCCTTTCCTTCAGAGAGGGAGCCTGTAGCTGTGTCCCAGTTCACATACCCTTTCTGCCAGAACACAAAACCAGCCACCAGGAGCCAACACTCCCTCAACTCGCTTGAGAATTCTTCTTTTTCTCCCTTGTATTTTGAGACAGCTTCTTGCTCTGCAGTTCAGGCTGGCCTTGAGCTCATTTTGTAGCCCAGCCGGGTCTCAAACTCACAACGATCCTCCTGCCTCAGCCTCCCAAGTGCTGGGGTTACAGGCGTGCGCCACCACACCCTGATCCTCACTTGAATTTGGTATGGCCTTATGAGTACATTCTCGCCAATGGAATGTGACCGGAAATGACATGTTAAGACCTAGGTTTTAAGTGGGTGGATTCTCCACATCGTCCTTCTCCTCCTTACTGATGGCCGCAGGCCACTCCCTAGCACAGGACTTCTCCTGGTACTTTGGCTAATGGTTCAATGTTGTATCGTTTCCCGTCAAAGCTCTTCTTGAACTGTGGGAGCTCTGCCTCCAAGGTGCTCCCTACCGGAGATGCAGCTGTTTCAACCATGGAAAGTGGTTTATCTCAAACTACAAAGAATCTACTACTTACTAAGTTTCCTTATGGAAGGGTGGTTTTTGTTTCCCTTTATGCCAATATCTAACATAGTGCTTAACAAATGTTTTCTTAAATATATAATTAAACCTTTTAATTTTCCAGTGCTTGGATGATGAAACTCAGGAAGACCTGATAAAGTTAGCATTATCACATTTCATTCCTTCTTTAAATACAATTTTATCAGTTATAAATGCTATGTTTAATATATGATTAATAATTTTTCTGGTAGTGTTAAATATTGTGACTTGCCAAAAAAATACAATTTGTGGGATGTGAATAATAACATCAAAATTTCACTTTTGTTACATTAATATATCTATATTTCAGAATCTATATGATTTAGGCTTATCAGAGCAGTAAAATGTTTGTAGCTGCATGTGTATTTTAATATTTTTTTAACTTTGGGAGACTTCCTAAAGAATAAAATTATTCAAGTAGTCCATTCTTAACAAAAAAAATTGCGTTGAAATTTGCTCTCATCAATGTGATAGCATTAAAACTTAATACAATGATTCCCAATTGCATTACAAGTTAGAATTTCTCAGAGAATTTTTAAAAAATTTCTGGTACTTGAGCTCCACATCTATATCCAGATTTCTAGAAATTTAATTGGTTCAGGGCAGATCCCTGAGATCTGTGTGTTGTTAAATCTTTCCAGGTGATTGTAATTTACAACCAGGGTTAAACTGCAAAGACTTAGAGGGGGAGATCCTGCAATTTTCCTTGATTCTGCTAGAAGTTCCGCTGATAATGTCACAGCTGATTACCTCTGTCCTACACACTAAAAGGGGAAATAAGGGCTTTTACAATAGCAGAAGCATGTGTTTACATTTATCATGTCTGCATTTGGTGTATCATACATGCATCACATATAAAAATACACTGGGGCCAATGAGAGAAATTAGGTAGGGCTCCCTGGATAAAAGGCTGATTTGGGGCCTGGAGCAAAGACTACACAAGCTGGGCATGGCACACCACGATGTGCCAGAATGTAAGGAACTGTTCAAAAACACAAAGATTGGGTCCACCAAAGGACCACAGGAACCGGACCAAATAGCTACCAGTTGCCAAATATGGAACAGTAAGCATGAAATAAATAAGTAATAATAGTATAGGATTATAACCCAATGTGAAAAATAAGTATCCTTAAACCTATATTGATATAACTATTAATAAATGGGTAAAAATAACATCTTCCATGCAGAACTCTAAGTGGATAAGACCCCAAATTGTGGTCTATGCTAAGTGACTGGCTCCTATAGAGGAGGAAATGGGAAGAGGCGGAAAGGCAACTACAGATGGGGACGTCTGATCGGGGCTGCCTCTGACACATGGTCCAGCTTAATGCTTGCAGTGGAGCTGTGTTGACAGCCCGTCCCCTCAATACTATGCACTGCAGTCTCTCCCAACTTACCAGCCCCCGTCTAACTATGAAAATTAGCAGACAAACCCAAGGAACATCCTGCAAGGTAGCTGACTAGTATTTCTCAAAGCTGTCCAGGTCAGGAGAATGAAGGATAGACTAAAAAACGGTTACAACCCAACAGAGCCTAAGAAGGATGACAAAGAAGTGTGAAGTGTGATTTTGAACTGGGACCTGGAACAGGTAAAGGACATTGCAGGAAAACTAAAAATGATAACTAAAGCACACATGGAGCTTAGAGAATAAAAATGAACACAGGGTGGTCTCTGACAGCAAATGGATCATAGTATCATAAGATGTGAACAATAATTTCCAATGAGTGTCTGGTATATGAAATTCTGCAGTAAATTTGCAGGTTTTCTATAAATATAAAATTATTCTAGAACTCACAGTTTATATAAACTTTAAAAAATACACCAAGGGCATGACATTCACATTATGAACATTTGATATTTTAAGAATATTTGAACTATGTGTGGTGGTGCACACCTGTAATCCCAGTACTCTTGGAGGCTGAGGCAGGAGGATTTTGAGTTCAAGACCACCCTAAGGAATTTAGCAACTCAGTGAGAACCTGTCTTAAGATTAAAAAAAAAACAAAACAGGCAGGGAATATACAATAATATCCTGGTTCTTGAATGCTTCTGTTTGCAAACAATTTAGTTTGCAAGCAAAAACATTTGGCAAAATTTGACTTCAATTGGGAAACTCTGCATTCAGTGATTAACATGACCATCTTCCCCATACAAACACAAATGTAGCCATCTTCCCCAAAACTGTGAAAAATAATTAAGTTCCTAAACCAAGGTACCACTGTCCCTCAGCAGTAGACTGCTTGCCTAGGATTGCAGACACTGGGGTCAATCCTCAGTACCACCAAAAAAGAAAAAAACTACACAAAATTTTAAAAGGCTCAGTGGATATAGCTCAGTGAAAAGGTCTGGGATTCAATCCTCAGCAACACACACACACACACATACACATGCCACACTCACATGAGTAAAAGAAGAAAGAAAAAAATTGAAATTTTCCTTTGAGCTATAAATATTTATTAAGTACCAGAATTATGATTATAGAGAATTATTAGGATTTAGTCCACACTAGACATTGCAACAAAGTTTAGGAAAAATAGAAAAGAAGAATAGATTTCCAAATGTACCCAGTGGGAGTTACCCCTGAATACTCACAGAGCATTGTATTTCCTGTGCTTTGGGGATTTGGAGTTGAACCTGAGAACAAACAGATACTAAGGATAAGGATCTCAATATTCTACAAGCAGAAAACAAGACAATCTCAGTGGGATTTGCAAAGAGTTGAACAAAAAAATAATTTTGCCAGCATAACTCCATTACCCATCTCTAGGCTCAGAGAAGATTAAAGATAAGAAAATTTGGTTGAAAGAAACAGTGAGTGAAAGGGCACTGTGACAGACATCCATGAATGTATTGTTCCTCGTCTCTGAGCGGATGAAGAGAATCTCTGTGTCATGAGTCAGGGTAAAAGCTATTTCAGAAGAAAACCACAGAAGAGTCCATAAAATAAATCAAAATTTGGAATCTACCACATAAAGCAAACACTAATGCCAGATTCCAGCATCACCGAGTAAAAGACTCTATCTCTTATCTCATGCTTCCAGCTATAACTGCTATGTAGCATTCCAAAAGACAGAAGTTTAAAGTAATCATTTCATTATGTTTGCAGATTCCAAAGTTTGAAAATCCAGAAAAGAAACCTGAGAGATGGCGTGTCTCCATCTCGTGATATCTGAAAGCCCTGCTGTGAAGACTGGAGTGAGCTCATTGGGTGGGGACTGGAAGCTACTCCAGCCCACATACCTGAGGCCTCAGCTGAGGCACCGGGGAGACCAGGATTACTTCTGGATCTGCAGACATGCAACCTGGCCTGAATCCCTCTTGTGCTTTGTTTCCTCACTTCCTAGCGGTTCTGGGGAGGCAAAGGGGGCCAGTTAGAATGCCAAGCATGAGTGTCCCATAAGAAGGTGAAAGTGCATGGACCTTTTACAACTCTGCCACAGAATCACAGCATCACTTCTACCAGAATTCATTGGCTGAAATTAGAGTCCATTTATTATTGGAAGGGTTAACATCACTACCTTCCCCAAAATATCTCTACCTGGCCATCATAGCTTCAACACACAAGTCTTCAAGAGAAATTCCATATCCAAGTGTAACAGCTTATCCGTTTGATCATGACTATGGCCTAATAAATTAGTTTTCAATTCGGGATATCATATTCTTTACCATCATTATTCCTCTAATGTTGAACTGCCCGAAACCTAGCTAGAGGGACTCTTCCAGGATGGCTCTGATATCTTCTGTTTCTGTCCTCATCAATGTTTAAGCCTTTCCTTATTTTCCTCACAAGATGCTCCTG
Source organism: Chinchilla lanigera (assembly GCF_000276665.1). Taxonomy (NCBI): domain Eukaryota; kingdom Metazoa; phylum Chordata; class Mammalia; order Rodentia; family Chinchillidae; genus Chinchilla; species Chinchilla lanigera. The sequence continues at coordinate 16,556,601 of NW_004955404.1, read as the reverse complement.
ACTCAACATGTAATTTTCTGCCGTACACTGGAAACCAACCATTTATTGAAAAATTTTAAATTTAAATTTCTTTTAGAAATTAGAAACCAAGTCTAGGTGCTGGGTATACTGACTGCTATTGAAAATCAGTAGTTCTCTTTCGGAATTTCTGTTGACAATTCTAGGAATTATGTCTTTCCTTAAAACTAATTGGCTCCTAATGCGTCTAACTACTTGATTTTAGTCATTATTTCAGTTATAGCAAAAAACAACCAGAGTCTATACTTGTTAAAAGTTTACTTTTTTTATACTATATGCAAGTATGGTTGAGTCAAAAAATTAATTCTTTCTCCAAATTTGATAGAAATTAAGACACAGTATACGTATCCATAAAGGAAAACCACTAAGAGAAGCACATAGAAGGAGAGTTTCCTCAAAAAGTACTATTATAAAAGATCACTGGCATTTTTTGATAGCATATATTTTATTAAATCAATGCATGGAACTTTTAAAATAATCCTCAGAAAGTGAGAACATATATCAAAGCTTCTCTAATGGAATTCTTCTTAGTTTTTTCTTTTACAAATATAAATTAAATGTTGAAGGGAATCAAAATAATTTTTAGCAAATGTACAGAAGGACAAAAAAATAACCCAAACACCTCAGCTTCCATATCCCATTTTAGTTAGGATAAAGTAACCACCATATATGAATTTCTGTGTATTCCAGGATGTACCAAATAATTGGCCCTTCCCTTAGAAGTAACCATATTCAAAACATAATGTTACTATACATTTATTTTTCTACATTTACTTTAATACAGAGTTTGCATCCCTAAGGTATATATTAGTTAATTATGTACAGCTCTGAACTTTATATGGTTCTAAATGCACTATGTAAATTCTTCTGTAGCATGGTGTTCCTGAGAATCAATCTTGTTTTTGTTCCAGACTGTAACTCATTCATCTTCAGTTCTCTAGTGTATCATCAGATGAATGTGCCACAGTGTATTTATTTACTGTGATGTGAATTAATTGGGTTGTTTACATTTTTCTCTATCAAAAATAACACTGGTCCGTATGTTTCAATAGATCTGGCAATGTCTGTCTCTGATAGGAGAAGAATTCATCACTCACTGAACATGTCCATTTCATATTGACCAGACTAAGCCATATAATTTTTCACACTGGTTTTGTCAATTTACATATGTGTGCATTTGTTCCATAACCACACAGCCCTCACTTTTAAAAGTTACCTTGAACCTCTTAATTTTTTAGTTTTTATTTCTTCATAAGATTTTTTAGATGTACTAGTAGCCAGTTTGCACTTTTGAAGATA
>NW_004955404.1:16536757-16555123 GCF_000276665.1 Chinchilla lanigera | reverse complement strand
AACTCACGACTTTGCACTTGCCAGGCAGGTGCTGTGCCACTGAGCTAAATCCCCAGCTCCCTCAATTTTTAAATTTAAACTTTATTTTTAGATCAGTTTTAGATTGATAGCAAATCATGTAGAAATTGGAGTTCCCATATACTTCCTTCCCACCAGTACCTCCAACACATACACGAGTGTGTGCATGCACACACACACACACACACACACACACACACACTATTTCCTCCATTATCAATATTTTTACCACCAAAATGGTACATTTGTTACAATCAACCCACCTTGACACATCATTATTTCCCAAATTCTATAGTTAACTGTAGGCTTCATGCTTAGTTTTCTATATCCTGTGGGTTTTGACACATGTATAATGACATACATACACCACAATAGTGTTCTCTGAGATTCCTGCGGCTGAGGTTTGGCATCCAACATCAGTATGGGGGAAATTTTCAGTCATCCTTCCTTCAAATATTTCTTCTCTTTCTTTCTTTGTAGTATTCCACTATTTAAATGTTATACCTTCTATAGTTTTCCCAAAGTTCTTGGATGATTTATTCTAGGTTTTGTTATTTTCAGTATTTTTTCTCTATCATTTTCAGTTTTAAAAGTTCCTATATTTCATCCCAAAATTCAGAGATTTTTTGTCCTAGATGGAACCAGTCTCCTAAGCCACCAAAAGCATTCTTAAATTTCTGTAAGTTGTAACGTTTTGATCTGTAGCATTTTTTATTCTTTCTTATAATTTCCATGTCTCTGATCATATTACCTGTCTGTTGTTGAATACTGTGGTGGGTTAACTAATGATCAATCTATAACACACAGCTGAGCTGAATCAATGTGGTGCTGGGTGTGGAAGGCCCACCTGAGGATTATTACCAACAGCATAGAAGGAGAACTGGAGGGGAAGATGGTGTACTATTAATTCTCCTGGAGAAGCTTATCTCATTGGCTTTCCTGATATGAACTTTGCTGTTCTCCGCATTGGAGAAGCTCAGGTCCTCACTGTCCCTGAGGATGGCTGAAGTTTCTTCAGGGCAGCGCTGGTCCTTACCTTGAGTATTGCTTCCTGGCTCCAGTGCAGATCCCTTGGCTTGCGGCACAGATCATTTACCCCGCTGGTACAGACTTTCTAGCTTCCACAACTGGTCTTTGGATATTCCCAATGCAGATCCTTGATACAGACTTGCATGAGATATTGTCATGGGCTCTAGACCTCCAGCTGGTCTCGTGGAAGACATTGCCATGGGCTCTAGGTCTTCAGCTGGACTCATGCAGGATATTACAGTGAGATCCAGGTCCTCAGCTGGATTGTTTACATCTCTAGTATGTGGACACATCTGTCACACTATTTTGCATTTGACTCTGGGTGAATATTATAAAACAATCCTATAAATTATGTGTCTTATATTAAATTGTTTCCCTTGTAAGTTTTTTGTGTGTATGCCAGAAATTGGACTCATAACCTTGCACCTGCTAGGCAGGCACTGTATGGCTGAGTTATATCCCTGGCCCCATAAATCCTGACTACAACAAATATTGTCTGTTTTTCCATTAGATACTTTAGCATACTAATTGCAATTGCTTTAAATCCAAGATCTGATAATTCCAACTTTTCTGACATATATATAGTTCTGATTCTGAAGCGTGATTCGTCTCTTCAAATTATCTTTTTTTTCTCCTTTAATATGGTTTATTTTTTTCCAAAAGGCAGATATGATGTTCTCAGCAATAAGGTGTGGGAAAGAAAAAGAATACTATAGTTTTGTGACTAGGTCTCAGTCTTGTCATGCGTTCTGTCCCTGGGATGTGAACTTCACAAGTTCTTCTCAATCTGTTTTTGCTTGTTTCAGTCCATGCGGTGGCACAGGATTACCAGCACTGGCTGCAGCTGGGTATGTCTTTTTTCCCAAGTTGCTAGACTGTGGTAAACCCCAGTATGTCAGGCTCAGTTCAAATTTGCTTTGAGGTTATGCCTATTCCCACAAAGGTTTCTGCTCATGGATCACTGTTTGGGCAGATTGTGATTCTTGGCTTTGATCTGCTTGTCTCTCCAATTTGGGGGGCAGCAGTTTGCCCTCTGATCTCATTCTTCTGACAAATGTAGGAAGAGATATTAGTTTCATTTGCCTAGTGTTTTATTTGTTGATAGATACAACAGTGAGTCCTAAGCTTTTTGATGTTGGTCTAAGAACCAGAAGTCTTGGGATTCAACTTATTTTGTACACTGATTTCATATAGAGAAGATTTATGAAGCTCTTCTATTAGTTAAAACATTTTTTGAACTTTCTTTCAGGTCTTTCCTTTTTTGTGCCTTCATATTAGGACATCAATTTGTTTGGAAAGTATTGATTTTGTACACTAGTGCTTGGGAAAATAGTTTTACTATTTATCTTAAGGAACACATTCACTGTTCAGTTTTGTATTTGTACTTTCTATGGAAGGAATGATTACATCTAGCCCTGGTTTTCTCTTTCTTGATTTAAAAATTTCAAACGTTGGAAAGGGTAAATATTTTAACAATAGTAGTGCAATAAATATCCATGTCTCCTCCATTTTAAACATATTGAAGTACTTATTTTATATTTTATCAGATACTGCCAATATTTAATGTTTCTGAGCTCAAGGGTGATAATTCTACTTGATACAGGTACAGGTAGATACAGATAAAGATATGGAACTAGATGATGTCCAATATTGAAAACTGTGGTAGGATGAATAATGCTGAATTTTCCCCCAAAGATGTCCACATTACAACCCTCAACCTTTGAATGTTCTTCCTTATATGAAAACAGTACTTTCAAGATGTGCTTAGGTGAAGGATCCTGAGGTGGAGAGGCCATCCTGAATTAACCGGGTAAACTGGAGTAGTCACAGCAGTTCTCAAAAGAGGGAGACAGGAGAAGTTGATACCTAGGATAAGACAAGATGACATCCTGCAAGCAGAGTTTGGAGTCCTAGAAGTGGTCACAGGTGAGCGATTTCAGATGGTCATTAGAAGTTTAAAAAATAAGCACATGGTTTCCTCCTTAGAGCCCAGTAAAGGAAAAAACTCAGTTCACTGGACACCTTTATTTTAACTCTGTCAGATTTATTTCCAGCTTTTAGTCTCCCAAACTGCAAAGGGGGTACATTAGTAGAGTTTACACCCATTGCGTTGTGGTAATCTGTTATAGCGTCAGCAACAACCCAATAGCTAAACTCATGCTTGCTCTTTAAATAATGTCATTCCAATTGATCTCATTTGTTCTCATTTCAGGTTTGTATCTTAGTCAAGTGAAATCATCTCAAATTGATTGTATCCACAGTGAGAAGGGGAGAGGCAGCAAAAAAATATGTAAAAAGTAAAAAAAAAAAAAAAGACAGTGTCTATGAAAAATTGGTGACTATTATCCTGTTTTTTTTTTCCCCATACTTTTCTTGATTTTTAAAGAGAATAACAGATACTTAGCTAGAAAAGGTCACATCAGAGAGCACCAAGTGCAAAATGAGCCCGGAAAGCAAAGGCACACTGTTACCATTTTCCCTTGGTCACATCCACTGAACTTACAGCCAGTGTGAGAAACATGTCTGAATACGCCTGCGTGGTCATGACAGGAGGACGCTCTCATGCAAATATATCTCCTTTTAATTCCTGATGCAGCTATGGAGTATTTTTAGTGGTCAGCAGATGACTAGGAAATGAAACAAGCAAGCAAATGAAACAACCAAGAGCACCAAGATTATAACACTTTAAAGGAACGAGTTGTCCTGTGTCAGATTGTCCAGCCCTGTGTACTAACTGTAAATGCCCATAGATAAGGTGGGGATATTGGGAAATCTCTGTATTAGAACAGCCCAGTTCCATGAATTTCACTATAACGATGCTAAGTTTATCCTTGGAAACTGATTAGGGTTTGACTTAAATAGGTTGGAAACATCCTTTCAGATACTGGCAGGGTTTGTGAAGTCAGTGAAGTTTTTGTATGGAAAATGGGAAAGAAGTCTGTACTGGGTTTTTGTGCCAATGGTACTCATAAAGAAAAGAGCAAAATGAACTTTAGAGAAGATTGCCAGTGGTGTGACTCCACAGTTTACCTGGAGAAACGAACAGCCAGGTGCAGTGGTGGGTTCTGGGAACCCCAGATTGCTCAGGAGTCTGAGGCAGGAGGATTTCAAGTTAAGGCATCTGGGCAACTTAGAAAGACGTTGTTTCAAAGTATTTTTTCATTTAAAAAGGATGAGGGTGTAACCCAGTGATAACGTACTTGCCTAACTTGGAGGAGACTCTGGTCTCAACCCTCAGAACTCCAGGAAACACGAAACATAGTGCTGAGTAGAATTTGATGGACTTTTTCATTGAAAACAACTAAAAATATCTAGTGAAATGTAAATAAATATAAACAGCTATTTTTTAAACTAATGGATGACTACAATAGGAAATTAGGAAGAATTACAGTTGAGATCTAAAATGTCTCCTAAATGCCTTACTGTGCTGCAGGCTATGCTGCCAGTTACTGAGCTTTGGAGTAGTGATTGGATTATGAGAGCTCTCACCTCATTGAATGATGAGTTCATAGTTTATTATATTTATTGGAAGGTGGGACCTAATTGGATGAGGCAGGTCACTGGAGGCATGGATCTGAAGGGCATGACTTATCCTTAGCCAGGCTTTCCCTCTTCTCCTATCCCTTCATGGTTGCCATGAGTTGAAGATCGTCATTACAATGAACATTTCTGCCATAGTATTCTGCCTCACCTAAGGCCCACAATGAAAGCAGCTGACCATGGACTGTAATCTCTAAAACTGTGAGCCAAGATAAATCTTTCATCCATTAGGTTGAGTTTCTCACGTATTTATCACAGTAGTGGAAAGCTGACTAACACAGTAAAGACCATTCAGAGCCCCAAAGTTTGCTTTTCTGTTAAAGGCCTTTGCTGAACGGGGACAGTTGAGCTTTGGTCATCATCCCTGCAGAGGACAAGGTGGGCCAGACACACAACTCGGGGTGAGTCTAAGATTTGCTTTATAAGTTGACATGTGAGGCTTCTGCAAAAGGACTTGAACCCCTGTCTCCTGGCAAAAAGCTTAGTCCATCAACAGTTCTGACCCAGACCTGCAGAGGCTGGGCCCTGATAAGTAGTCCTACCCTGAACTTGGTCTCTAGGAAATGTCATGTGCTTGCTCTTGAGACAAGAGTTAAGCAAAAGGTAGAAAGTATTTATAAACTATTTCTTTTCCTAACAATTTGTTAGATGGAAGGCATGACTAAAACACCTGTAAATCTTCTCTCTAAGCATCATTGTTGACATATTAGTTACACTTGGCATTGTTTTCACCTAGAAATATTTCACTGAGTTAGCAATTTACACAAGAATGCATGAATTAATAAAGCCTTCCTTAACCAAATTTTTCAGTAAATGCTTTTATGAGATGTAGTTGATTCTAACACTTAAAATACAAAGTTGTGAGAAGCAATTCATTTGAACATACAGTCATCATTAGAAAAGTATATCCAAATCAGAAAATACAGACATGGAACTTTTTCAAAGGGAGAGAGAAAGATAAGAGAAGGAGAAGGCAAGAGTGAGAAATGGTATTATATTACAAAGATGAAAGAAAGAAACTGGAGATCCTGGTCTAATAATCTATGCTCAAGGGGCTACTACTTGTGTTTTTAGATGGAGAAGTTAACAAAGACCATTAAAGCCAATCAGGTCACACTTGGTTTTTGTCCCCGCTCTCTCCTGCATTTAGGCGGGGCCATAGGACCTCTGTCCAGGCAGTAGGAATGAAAGCGCTGAGTGGGCCTGGCCTTACCCTTCTCCATCATGCCACAGCTCACTCTCTTCCACTTCTGCAGGAACACCAAAGACTGACTAATTATAAGGAATAAAATGGCTGGGACAGAGAGGAGAACCATGAAGAGACAGCGCATGCACCTTGAGATAGCAGTATTAAGGGAAGTAAGTCAAACACACAGGCTTAAATGTCACGTATGAGAAACCAAAAATATGAATGAAGAGCAAAATAAAAGACAAATAAAAGGAAATAGAGAGACACATCTTTTGCAAAAGGAACGACGATCAAAAGACAGAGGGAGGAAGAAGGAGGGAAGAATTGAATAAAAAAGAATTAAGGTGGATTTTATACCTGTACCAACTCCCCAGGAGGAATGTGATCAATATGTACTGAAAACGTGTACTGATCAATTTTTAAAAATTAATGAAAACAAACCCCAGAGATATATTTGAACTGTGCCTGACAGTGACATGAACAAAAGACACAGGTTTATAATGCTAAGCTGTCACATACTAATTCTGCCTGTTGCAGGAGGCAACAATTGCTTACCTTGACCAAAATAGTAGATAGGTGACAGGGTCTGTTTTGAGATGTATCTAAGTTCCGCTGACAGCTGTGACATGGCGGGTTAGAGCACAGAAATATGTGAGCAGTAAAATGAGCAGAACTTCAGGGTTGGTGTCAAGGTGAAGTGGGGAACAGCACCAGTTCCCACGCATCTTAGAGGGACCTTAGTGGAATAGCGCAAGCATCCCTGCGAGACAATGCTGAACCAGAAATAACTTAGGGAGTCTGGAGTCTTGAAGTTAAAATGTTCTCTCCTCTCTTTCACTGTGCACTTTACATTTGGAATTTGTTTAGGGGACTATTTCATCCATGACTTTTAAACTGTGAGGCTTCGTAAGGATAGAGACCTTATCTGTTTTTAATTTATGGTATGTCCTTCTCCCTAAACCATCCTTGATATAAAGTAGACATGCAGGAAATGCATGTTGAATAAATGAATGAAACAGTGGGTGGTATGACAGCAGACACCTGGACATATAAATCTCAAGGGAGGAACTAGACTTGAGAAGTTGCAGTTAGAATTCTTCAGCTTTAAACTGCTAGGTACGGGCCAGGTGTGGTGGTGCACACCTGTAATCCTAGCACTCGGGTGTCTGAGGAAGGAGGATTGTTGTGAGTTTGAGACCAGCCTGGGCTACAAAGTTAGTTCAAGGCCAGCCTGAACTGCATAACGAGACCCTGTCTCAAAAATGACAAAAAAATAACAACAACAACAAAAAAAAATTGCTAAGCAGAATCCTGAGTGTGGATGGAATGGTCCTTGATGTAAAAGAGGAAGGAAAAGAAGGAGTCAAAGAGGACATAGGGTGAAGAGGACTTTTATTCTCTCAAGGGAGAGGATTGCTTCAGAGACTACCAGGAAGGAAAAGGTTAAAGAAGAGGTGGAGGAGAGAAAAGAGAAAGAGGGAGAAAAAGAAAGAGAGAGAGAGAGAGAGAGAGAGAGAGAGAGAGAGAGAGAGAGAGAGAGAGAGAGAGAGAGAGAGAGATCTTCACAGCCTGAGTGAGAGGAACTCAGGGTGGGTGTGGGTCAAGTCATAGGTGATGGGAATGCAACTGAAAGGGATGACGTGTCTGACAGATGTATGGGCTATGGGTAGGGTCAGCTCTTGAAGAGAATGAAAGAGGTTCAAAATATTTACTGAGGGAAAAAATCCTGAGAGGAAGGAAAATAACAGCGTTCTAGACAGTACTGGGAGCCAAGTTTAGCTTGGGGACAATGAATGTGTGGACCATGAGAATGAGAGCGTCACATGTAAGATTCTTTGTTCATTCAGCAAATATTTACTCAGCACCTTCCATTACAAAAGCACAGTGCTCCTCGCCAGGATCAAAGTGTGTTAATGATGTTAATGCTTTGTATTTATTGTGGCCGAAGCAGAAGCCATCAGTCATTCCAGTGAAAACAAAACAACTTATTAGTGGGTGGCAGGCAGACAAAATTATTGGCTGTGTGAAATTTTCCCTTCTCAGGCTGTTGCTTTATTATAGTGGTATACACAGGTTCCCTGTTTTATTTTTCAAGTTAAAGCATTTAATGTGTTCTCCTACTGACCTTCGTTAAATAAATCACAGCAAGCCCAAGAGTCTGGAAACAAGGCTTATGAAGCCAGGCAGTGAGAGAATCACCCACATCTGTATCTTTCTGGGACTCTATTTCCCTCCCTAAGCACAATTTTCGCTTTTCCCAATTCCTTTCCTTTACGGATAATCTTCATGTAAATAGTCTAAGCAATATGGTAATTTCAAGCTGAGAATTTCTTTTAAAGAAAATAGAGGTGCTATTAGTATGCTTATGTTGTGGTGGTGTTGGAGTTGAGGTCATCAAATGAGATGGACAAGCCCTGCCTGCTCAATACAAAGGAAGACCAGAGGTTTCTCACTATAAGAGCAGTTAAGTTAGTTTATGGTTATTTGTTTCCCAAAATTAGAACTTGAGGGATGAAAATGTTACAAACTTGACCAACACTGTTGGTTCATAATGAGACTAAGAATCCCTGCCTTCTATGCAATCAAATTCTTGTCCTCTGGTCATAAAAATCCAGACAATATCCATTTCCCATAGTAACCCAAAATATTATTGCCTTAATTTTATCGAAGTAGTTTGGTTCATTTCTAAAGATTTAGGAAATTTTTCTTTGAAAATACCTGTTTCACGTAGTTGCAGAAAGAGTACTATGCATATAGTTTGCTGATAGCCTCATTTTCTATATTATTGAGTGTTGTTAATGTTTCAGAATGTTAAATACAGTTCCACGTTAGGATGTGCAATTTATGAGGTAGCTTTGGAGTAAATTATTGAATTACAGTGGTGATTCTGGCCCTGCATACCTTATCTCTCTGCTCCATTAAGAGAACCAACTTGAATGACCTGTGAATTATTCGAGGGAAATAGCAGAATGGTAATAACAGTCAATTAAACTAATTTCTAAATTCACCTACTTGCTTTTATCAAGGTCATCCAACCAAACAAGATTTCAGAAAAATTAACATTCTGTCTCCTTTTGATTAAATCATCTCCAATGGCCTTAGGAGAAAGAAGTGTTGAATGCCACTGGTTTTATCTTTGAAATCCTCCCAGTCTACTTAAATGAATCCACTGTTAGGCTTATTTTTAAAAAGTGACAGTTTAGATAACCCATAAAATGCAGGAAAGAGCAGGAGACTTATAAACTGTAGGTGATACAGTGTTTATCTCTCCAGCGCTAAATGCTTGTTTTGCACTTCTGACGTGCTCACGTTCTTGCACTGGAAGTTACACGCTTCCAGCCCCACCTTCCATCACTGCATCTGTGAGCTGGGGCTGCTTTGTGAGACACGGGAAGAAGGAAGCTCAGGAACACATCGTTCTCTGCATTCCTGCTCTCTTAATATTACATTTAATTATTGAAGCATGCACCATCGTAAGTTTAATTTAATTTCAGTGCATATTTGTGCATTTTAAAATATTAATATGTAATTTCTGTGCACTTTATGTAGAGTCTCCCTCCTACATATCTGTCTTTGGAATCCTCCTATTTCATTTAATTCTCTAACCTAGTCCAGGTTGCCAGCATCACTCACTTAATTTATCACATCAGCCTTCCACTTGGGTCTTTCCCACCAATTCATTCAGTAAAAGTTTCACGAGTCTCGAGGAAATTACATTAAGTCAAATTTGAGTCAGAAAGACAAATATCACATACTTCCACATATATTTTGTACCTCAAAGAATCAAACTCAGACTCAGACTAGAGTGGTGGTTTCCAGTAGCTGGGGTAGGGGGCATTTTGGAGTAACTAACCAACTAGCATAGAGCTTCAGTAAAGCATTATGTTTACATTCTGGAGATCGGTAGTATAACATTTCACCCATCGTTAATCCATTATTCTAAGAGTTTATAAGAGATCTCATGTTAAGTGCTCTTATCAAAAAACATTTTTAAAAAAAAATTAAAATTCAATATTTATTCAACAAACTTTTTTATTTCCTAATATAAGTCAAGCACAATTTAAAGCACTACACAGAGAGCAGTAAAAAGGTCTTTAAAAAGAATTCTCTGGGTGTTCTTCCTGGGTAAGCTTTCTACACCACAGATGTATTTCTATCATTCTGTCCCTTAATACCTTTCAATGGTTTTCTACAACACCAATAATAAATCCAAAATATGGGGAGTCCCAGTACCAAAAAAAATGTTAACATGGTTTGAGGATTTTTTCCCAAAGTGGTCCCTTATTACCTGTTTTTTAATCTTCTTTCACCACTAGGGTTGCTCCAGGTGTGTCTGTAGGTGACAATGGGTAGTTCCTTGTTGCCATCTAGGGGATGCTGGTCCAGTTCATTTCAGAGCCTTTGTTTTGCCAAGCACAGTAACCCTGCTAGAACAGAGTGTCATCTGTCCTCCTTCTCCACAATTGTTCAGGCAGCATTCAGTTTCTACTCCAAATAGATGCTGAGTAAATATTTTATAAGAACAGTCTACAAGGATATCTATAACCCAAGCTACCTCAAAGTACTCACAAGTCTCAGAGAGATCACAAATAAGAGAATGCAACTTTTCACAAATGGAACAAAATATATTGCCTACAGGAATCTCAATTCTGTTCCAACCAAGATGGGTTGACAACTAGTCATGTGCAGTGTCTTGGTTACTTTTTTCTCACTGCTGGGACAAAATACCTGACGCCCAAAATTAAGGAAGGAAAGGTTTGTTTCGCTTACAGTTTGTGGAGGTTTCAATCCATACTTGGCAGATTATAAGGCAGAGTGGCACATGGCAGAGGGCTACAGCTCATGGCGGCAGAACACAGCAAAGCAACAAGCACACAAGCCAGGAATGGCCTCAAGCACTCTTTTCCTCTCCCTTACATATGCAAACTATCCACCCCAGGGTGGGTGTAGCTCTCACACCCACAGTCATTCAACTCTAATAGCCTGCCCATGGTTGCATGAGGCTTTGGAGGGGACACACAGACATAAACCATAACATGCAGTGAAATAAAACTTTGCTTGAGAAATAAAGTGTACAGAATAACAGAACAGGAAGAAGCAGGATACATTTTAAACTATTATTCTTCACGCCTTTGTTTCAGCTTATGAATGTAAAAGTTCATGCAAATATGTGTGCATGGGGTTCATGTTTACTCTTTCTATTGTTTTTGGTCAAAAGTCTTCAACCATCACATTTAATAGTTTGCTTTTCCTTTTATGTTGTTATTACCGGGGAGTTTATCAAGTAGTTTCAAAGGGTTCTGAAAGCAGAAGCTGGAGTAAGGAGAGGTGAGAAAATCATAACCATCTCTCAATCCTTTTCAGCCCTTCCAGGAATAGAGGAGTGTGTGGGTGGACCAGCAGTGCTAAGTAGTCCTGCCCAGAGCTATTGAATTTGAATGTTTATTTTAAATAAAATACTTAGGTGATTCATATGCAGGTTAGAGTTCAAGAAACCTGGGGTAGTTAAGGTTGTGATTGTCCTGCTCACATCTCCTCAGATGCTTCCATTTCTTTCTTTTTCTTTGTTTGTGCACACTTTTACTTTCAAGCCCATCATTCAGTACATTTCTCCCCTCCTCAGGCTGCCAGGACCTCATTTGCCTACAAAGAAGCAGCCACCCAAAGAGATGAAGAATGCACTTCCGCCTGGGCAGTGGCTGTCAGTGAGAGATATAAATATACCATCCACCCATGAAGGGTGGGTGAAGTATGTCTGGATGATGACTTTTCTGTTTGGGCTATGGATATTTAGGTACTATTTGGCTAAGTGTTATTTCAGCTGATAGCTTGTGTATAGTAGACTGGTTTCTCCAAGTGAATGGGCTTCACACAACTTGACAAAGGTGTGAAAACAACCAAACATTCACTCTCTCTGGTTGTCTTCAACCTAGGACGTTCTCTTCCACCTTCAAGTCTGCCACAGACTGGAACTCACACCATCAGCACCTCTCCTTCTTGTGCCATCTGACTGAACAGGGACTGTGACATCAGCTCTCCTGGACTTCTGGCTTGCTGAGTGCAGACCTAGGGAATTCTTGGTCTCCGTGAACATGCAAGTCACTTTCTTATGACCATTCAGTCTCCTGCTGGTTCTGTTTCTTTACAGATCCCTGCTCTGTCTCCTATGGAATTGAGCCAAAGTTTCTGAGAACTTCGCTTATGTTGCATCTGGTTGATTCCCTTTGCCTCTCTAGAACTTCCCTGCCAGTGTTTCTGGGAACTCATTCTAATAATTTATTGTAATAAGTCCCTTTTACCTGAATCCTTATCACATTGTCCGCTACTGCAAAATTCAATAAAGATAGAAATCTAAATTGGTAAATCACAAATGAATAGTTTTGCTCATTCCTGATAATTTCTGAGTGTTGTGAGGTGTAAAATGTAATGATTTTATGTTGCACTCAGGGAGTGTGATTTTTAAAAGTTGCTGACAAGAATATTCACTTCTCACCACAATGGAGTTACAGAACCAAATTTACTCTCTCACTTGAAAAAAAAAATAACAATAAAGCACCCAGAAAACAACATAAACAATGACGAGTTTTGAGAATTTTGCATGAGGTGACAAAGATCTGGGAGAGACAGGAAGGAAGTCAGTTCATGGACTGCACCCGCTCACTGAGTTTGGATCGTTTCCAGGCTGCCCTGCAAAGAGGAGCAACCAGTGGCGAGCTCAATGCATCCCGGATTACAGGAGAGGAAGACAGGGCAACCAAGGCAACTAGCGCTTGCAGGGGCAACGTCACAGAGGAAAGAGGTGGACAGAGAAACGGAGGTGATATCAGGTAGGAATGTGAGTAAACTAACAGAAATGAAGAGCTCAGAATTAGTAACTGCATTAGTAAATAGGGAAGATTAGTTTTCCTGTTTAATACATTGATGAAAAGTGTGTGAAATTTTATTTTCTGGAGAGATAAAGTCATACAACGAACCTTCATTGTTTATTTCTTGCTCAAATGCCCCTCTCATATAGTGTCTATGTTAGTTTTTTTCAGAAACTGATGGCTATGAAAATAAGTTTGGAATTTCTTCTGTTATTTTTAATTCTGAATGTGGGCATTCCCAAAACAGGAGTACACTTTACTTTATTGTGGATTTACCATCTTATTTTAAAATCAGCATTCTATGCAATAAAAACTTATCAAATGTATCCAAAAGAGTTAAGTTTAAAATATTTGAAGTGATGGATGACTTGGGTGACTTTCTTTTAAACTTTTAAAATATCTGAACTCCTTTCCCCAAGAAATCTGCAGCTGAAATAGCTTTCTGTTAATATCCATAAATATTTAGAAAGTTCAATGATCATGCTATAGATTGCTAAAATTGGATCACACTTCATCATATCTAATACTGAATTGCTTCAATGTTCAGAGACACAACTTTATCAGTATGAGCTGAATTTAACCTTACTTCTTAATGTATTTTTAATATTATGTAGTATATAAGCTCTTGTGTAATGAGCAATATTCTACCTCTAATTTATCTTAAGGAAAAAAGTTTGTTACCTTGGGAATTTTTGTCCTTAATTGTTCAAAAACTCATAGAAAACATTCACTTTTGAACAACTAGAAACATACTACCATAAAATACACACAGCAACTATAAAGATGCTCTAGAACTTCTCCAAGAATTATTCCAAATGAAAAAAAAAGTGAGATTCTTTAAATAGACTCTTCAAATTGCATGTGTAGTCTATAAATACTCCCAACTTCTATGGGAATTATAGACAATTATTCATTAATTTTATGAGATAGATATGTCATGGTAGAGAACTGCACATGAGATATTATCACAGCTCTGTGCACGGCTTTTATAATTTTTTTTATTTTTTTATTGGGAAAAAACTTTCAAAATTAGTTAATTTACCATTTTCTCAGAAAAAGGTAGTGTATGTAGAGCACTGTGGAGTCACTTTATAATAAGAAGAATAAAAAAATAAAATGTGAAATTAGTTTTACTAACTTTGGTGAAATAATATCTATAATAAAAGAGTGAAGTTCAAGAAAAAATATAAAGAATATATCAATGAAATTTTATCAGAAATGTAACAAAAGTAAAGAAACACTTTTATAAGCTCTGTATAATAAAACTTGGTGATGGGGTAGTGATTGAAGTATGTTCAGGTATTTCAAATTTCAATCATTTTTACATAAATTCTGACTTTAAAATGAATAAATAAATAAGAATGTCTGACAATCAACTCATTAATAAAAGACAGTAAGTGATCAAACTTTTAATTATTCTCTCAAATATCTTCTATATCATTTCTTTACCTGACTCTTTAACAGGTCCTATAACTTTTTTTTAATAACAAAAACTATATATTTTAGTACCTACTGACAACCAGAGATAGTTTTTATACATATGAGAATCACATATCCTCTTAATACACTGATAGTTTGTATATCAGTGATAGTTTATGCAGAGGTAGCTGATAACATCCAACTTTTTAAAACTTAAAACCATGACTTATTGAAATATAAAATGAACACATCAAGTATTTTGTGGATTTCATTGATTAATGTGTGTGTGTAAGACACTAGAGCTGGGTGAAAGGTAGGTGGGTTAGATGTAGATATAGCTATAGGTAAGTAACACTTTCGAGAACATTGGGATGATACTGTTTACAGATCTACAGCTAACTGGAAGTATACAATCTTTTGACTAAATGTTTCTATCAGGCAGATATTAATTGAATCTCTAAGTAAAAACCTGTTTTTATTTCAACAGACAAGAATATTTTTTATTAGTATTGGTTTTCTACTATTTGCAGAATTGTAATACAGCATAACCAAAGATAAGAAAAGTTATAGATCCTTCCAGTTCAGGCAAACCAGACAATCAGTGAAAACAGAACTCTTCCTTTAAGAAAGATTGAAATTATGGTGAAGCTCTGCATCATTTCGAATGTTTTACATTTTCTATTTTTTTTTTTTTTACTTGTTACTGTCTTTGATTGTTTGATCAAGCTTACATTCTTGGGGCTGGGGATTCAGCTCAGTGGCAAAGTGCCTGCCTAGCAAGCACAAGGTCGTGAGTTTGGTTTCCGGTACCAGAGAAAAACCAAAAAAAAAAAAAACTTACATTCTTATGTCTGGTGGACTGAGCAACTTTGTTGAAGATAACACTATGTAATACAGCAACCATTATAAATTTCTATCATTTTGTTTTGAAGTCATATATCATTTTTGTTGCATTTGTGTTGTTTTGATTTTGTCTTCATTGTTGTTTTATCAGTTCTTTAATTTTTAAAATAAAAAAGAAAGATTGAAATTAATTTATTTTCCACCAGAAAAAGGCAAGCATTCCACAGAACAGAATGAGAAGTTAAAGTCTGTCTCAATTTCAGGCACAAAGACCTGACTCAAAAAGCGTATGACTTCAGTTTGCTGGTTCTGGTAAAATCAAAAGCAAACCCAGAAACACGAAGACTCACTAATTCAGGTATCTAAACACAGTTATTATCAGTGAGCACAAAATTGTAATTGTGCGCATACAAATGGACAGAAGTAGAAAATGGACAAGAGATTTCCTACCATTTTTCACTCATCTGAGAATATATTTCTATTAACATCCAGGCACATATCTTAAAAAGTCACATCATGAAATCAATTTTCTAATCGTTGTTGTCACCAAGGTGGAATAAATTATTGTACTGTGCAAACTACACACACAAACACACACACACAATTATTAGGGATGGGGAATTACAGAAACAATGTCAACAAAGTTTGAATTGTGTCACCTGGAGATTTATTCAATAAATTAAAGAAAAACTGGATTTAAATAGTCCTTGAAGTACACATCTCCAATAACCTGATTTTTCAGAGTAATCCATTGAGTTTATCTCTGTAGATTTCTAGAACTGATTTAATGTAATTTCCAAAACTGTGATTCCATGACTGTCATACAGACACATTTTATTTAGCTTATATATTAATGAAACACTAATTTTTTTTATTTTAAAGAGAAAAAACTCAATAACACAGAATGACAAAACAAGATAATAGGAAATTGGGCTAGGGATATAGTTAAGTGTCATAGCACCTACCTGGCAAGCTCGAGGCCCTGAGTTTGATTGCTGATAACAAAAAAAAAGAAATTTAATAATGATTAATATATTGTGTATTATCTACAAAGTAGTTGCTCAGATTGCAAAATATAGGCATGCCTAAATGATGAAACAATATAAGCACAAGCCATTTTTTAGTGAACTAAAAGAAGTCAGTAGTGTAACTTTCTTATCTAATGTATTATTTTTTCTTTTCCCTTCCTTCTTTTCTCCTTTCACCCATCCCAGTTGTTCTTTCTTTTAGGGCAGTTTCATTCCCTTTCATGATATCTGTTACAGATTTTGGGTAACATTTTAAAGCTAGTTCAAAGTAGAATCCAAATTTTCTGTGCACATATAGAGATATGTAGGATATACAGCATACATTCAACACATAGCATATATAATATATTATCAATACAGAAACAAATCACTCCAAGAAAAATGAACTTCCTCATAAATGCACAATAACAGGGAGTCTGGCAATACAAGTCTTTTCTCTTCGTATTAATCTTTCCCACATTTGCTCAAATGACTTGAGAATTTTACGTCCACAGAAAAGAACTGCTGTTAAAAATTTGAATTTGCTAATACATATTACCTCTATAGACAAGTTGGGCATTGTGGCACATGCCTGTAATCCCAGCACTTGGGAGGCTGAGGCAGGAGGATCGTTGTGAGTTCGAGACCAGTCTAGGCTATAAAGTGAGCTCAAGGCCAGCTTGAACTGCATAGCGAGACCCTGTCTCAAAAAGACAAAAAGCAAAAAAAAAAAACAAAATAAAACAAAAACTCTCTATAGACAATAAAACACAATGCTTGAAATCATCTCTCTAAAGGCAGAACTCAACTGTATCTCTACTGAACAAATTTATTTGTATTTCTATGGACATTAATCATTTGCATTACTATAAGCTTTCTATAGTTTGTAAAGTTGTAAAATAATCTAGTCAAAGACACTCAGTTGACATAGATTGACACATCTCCAAAAAGGCAGTTAAACAATGCTAGCATTTCTACTGAGAGCCATGTATTAGTTTAATCTGCCCATTGAAAGTGTTTCATAGTTTTTCCTAACAGAACCAAAAAAGGAAAGCTAAATATTGACCCAGGGAAACAAGATTAAGGAAGAAGATGAGAAAATACTCATTAAAACTATGAAAAGGAAAAGATGGCAGAAAAGTAGAATTAAATAAGACCTAATATCACAAGACAGTACAAGTACTCAGGGTGTTCAGAGAGTTCAGAATAGTTCAACTGTGAGATTTCAGCCAAGAAAAATGACACTAGAGAGGTGTCAGGAAGTTAGATGTCGAGGTAACGTTGATACTTCTGTTTTAAAGCAATGAATAACCTTACAGCTAATTTCTCTCACCAGAGATGACTTTGTCATGTGTACACAGACAATGATGATGTTCATAAAAGGTTAGGGGTATTCTGTATCAGTGAAATATAATAGTGTTGGTGGGAGTGGGAAGAAAAGCCAGTAGAAGAGTCATGCCAGATAGACAACAGATTCTGAGCATCTTTAGAAGGATTAGATTATGTCTCTTTTTACCTTTGGTGATCTGCCTGCCTAAGCCTGATATTGAGATGCTGCTTGTCATCCTGGATTATCACCTTAGCCCATCATAAGCGCATAGGCAGATTTGAATGCAGGGGTGGGATGTGGGGATGAAAGTGTGCACTTGATGGAGTGTGATGGATTCAAATTCGTGTAATGGACTCTGTCCTTAGATAACTTTCAAAGGGGCGTCATTCATTACAGCCTGAGGCAGTTTATCAGAGCACCAAAAAAAAAAAAAAAAAAAAAAAGAATGAATAAACAAAGCTCTAGATTTTTGTTTTAATTCAGAGTGTAGGAAGTATGGTTGAAAAAACAGAATGTTTAAGTTTAAAATAATTTTAGTAAAAGACGTATTGCCATTAGTTCCTCTCAAAATACTCCCTCTTGCTTTGAAAACACTTATCCCACAGTTTCTGCCACTTTCTGAAGCAGTTCTGGAAGTCCTTTACCATGAAAACCTTTAGCTTCACAGTTCTGGCTTTTTCAGTACCCTGAATCAATTGAAAACATTCCCTTTTAAAGGTCATTTGGACTTTGAGGAAGAGCCCGAAGTCACACCGTACCAGATTCTGTCAATAAGGTGGCTAAGGACGCACTGCAGTGCTTTCCAGCCTTTCTGCTACATGGCTTTCAGCAGCTGCACTGTCGGCACGTTAGAATCCCACCTCCTAAAGAAATGAAGGAAAACTTCTCCAACTGCTTCAGAAAGTGGCAAGAGCAATGAAGTAAATGTGTTCAAATGGGGCAGGGGTATTCTGATGCAATTAATGGCAGTGTGTCTTTTACTGCGATAAACTTTTAAACCTTAAACATTCACCATATACTTCATTACACCTCATATTTATCCAAATTTTAGAAGCAATACAATATAAATTAAAGGAATCCAGAATTTAATCATTGCATCATAATTTAATAACTAAACTGACTATT
>NW_004955404.1:16521054-16530197 GCF_000276665.1 Chinchilla lanigera | reverse complement strand
TCTTTAAAATAATAATAAAAAAAAAGAATAGATCCCAAGACCGTGAATTAATACCATTATTTTCAGTTCATTTTTTTAGAGATTTGTGGATATTCTTTTATAGAAGCTTGGGATGGATATCAAACTTTTCAAAATTTATAGTGGCTATTTCTATAACTTTATACTGCAATGCACTACTATCTTTTTAAATTTATTGTGAAATGTAAGTTTATATATCAAACTTTACAAAAGGATTAGGCAACTACCACAAGCTGTATGACTTTTTGACAGTCAGAAAATTATGGTTTGACACAAATGACATTTTTCTACCTCCCCCAGAATACTTTTAACTGAGATCTCATGGTGGAAATTATAGCAATGAAAGCATAAACTAGCAATGATTTTATTATAATAGAGTTTTCATTATAAAGATGTTATGTGAAGAGAAATGGTTTATGATACTGCTGATTCTTAAAATATGAGCCAGCTTTCCCTCTTCCTGCTTTTAGAAAAGTATGACTTTAAAAAGTCAATGAGACTTCACTAAAAATGTGGAGTTATGGCTGGTCTTTTATTTCTGAGATTTTCAATCATGAATTTAGGGTATGACATTGAAATATAAAGCACATTTCATTAAACTAATTTCTTTCATTGAAATATTTGATACCAAATTTTTTTGAGTGCTTTTTCTGATAAAATGAATTCCTTTTTTATAATTAACAAGAGGTATGTTAATCAGTTTGTTGTGTCTTAATAAATAAACTTATTTGTGCAGTATAAGAGAACATGTATAGCATTATTTAACAAGCCAGCTAGAGTAGAGAGGGAAAATACATGGCATAAATTCCATCAGTCACCTTTTTTCCATTGAGGAAATTAGGTCCCAATATTAGGTGTTACTGATCTAGCAATGCACCTTTTTTTAAGGTGGAAAATGACCTCAGAGTCATCTTCAAATCAGTTGGAGTTAAGCATGAAAGAAAAGCTGTTTGCCAACTCTGATTTAAGGGTCTAGCAAGACTCAAATATGAAATTTTTATTGCAAGTACTATTAGTTGCCGCTATAATAGAACTCATTATTTCACTGATGCTACGCTACTGGATGAAATAAATAGTAATTAAAACAACTATAATAAATAAAAGCTAACATGACATGACTGTGAGGATATGATTCAATCATACATGTTAACTGTTACTGATATTCCTACAATGTACTGCAGATATTCTTTTCAGAATTTTTATTTCAAATATATTGATTGATATATTTTTATTGGTCCTAGATATAAACAGTGTAAAAAGCTTACAGGAAATATTTACCATTAAAATTAAGTAAGATCAAGAAATGAAAACACAGTACACGTTACAGATTTATTTTTGCGTTACTTATACACATAAATAAAATATAAATTTAGGACAACAGAGACCAACTTCTAAAATCTTTAGATATCTACACTGGTTCTGAACATAAAAATAGTCAAAATAATCACAAGATAAAAATCAATAAAAGGTAAAAGCTTTTCTAGATCCAGGATGCTTCTTTGGACACTTAAGATATGAATTTTGGTTTGTTCAACATGATGTAGAAGAGCAATTTATAATGTTTACTTCATAGGGTTTCAATTTGAATGAAAGAGCATAAAATGTATCAGGGAACTGGGGTTATAGCTTAGTGCTAGAGCACTTGCCTAGGGTGCAAGAGTTTGGGCTTTAATTCTCAGAAATGAAGGATTGAAAAGTAACAGCAGGAAAATTCAATCTATACAATCAATGTTATCTGCTATCCCTCCTTCTTTATATGAGAAATGGACAACAGGATGGCAGTGTGACTTCATCTCTTGCTGCATCTTCATACTTAGGACAGTACTACACTTGGCAAATACCTTTCAGAAGAAATGAACTGTTGATTAGATTACCTAGTAGAAGGATAAGAATGTACCAGTTAGCAGCAATAGCTTTTTGTTTGTCTAATATTAATGGAACAGTAGGGATGAGGCAGAAAAAAACTTTTAAAAAGATGATCGCAGTTTCTTTGTCTTTACAATACACCTTACCTGGGATATAGCTCAGCAGCACAATGCCTGCCTGGCGAGCATAAGATCCTGAGTTCAATTCCCAGTACCGAAAAAAAATTCTTTATAATACACCTTGAAGTTCAAGAACATATGCATGTCTATGAACTTTTGTTTGGGTGGCAATAAATCAGATAAATAGAGGGAACAATACTAATCTTGCCAGTATGAGGTTTTTCAAGAAAAAGAATAAGGTCTCTGTGTGATGAAGGGTGGCCTAGAGAACATGAGTGGACCCCTGAGGAAGGGTACAGTGGTGTTACAAAGATCCCGTTGGCTGATGTACACAAAGATTCCTAGTTTTGACAGGTAAATCCACTGTCCATATTCACAACCAAGAGAAACATTCCAGGTAAATGGTCAACCAATATTTCATCTCATCACAGAACCAGGCTATTTTAGTAGTACTTGTGAACATCTGCTTTGGAAAGTAGTGCCTATGCTATGGCTTGCATGTGTCCTTTGGGGTTCATGAGTTAGAAACTTAATTCTGAAGCAGCCGGATTGAGAGATGAGGCTTTTAAGCATGAGTACATCATGAGGACTTTGTCCTCTGAATGGCTTAACCTTTATTATTGGGAGAGTAGTGTTTTCCTTTTTTATGAAAGCAAGTTTGCAAACTCTGCTCTCACACGCATTCACTGACATCTGTTCTCTCTCTGCCCCTTCGTCTTCTCCAGCTTCCTCAACCTCACTCTGTCTTCTTTCTCTCCCTCTCAACTTCCTCCATAGATGCCACAGTGAGAAGGCACTTGTCAGATGCTTGCACCTTAATATTGGACTTCCCAGCCTCCAGATCTGTAAGGAATATGGTATCCAACCTCAAGTGTCTTGTTATAACAACACAAAACAGACTGAGGCAGCCTCCGATGGTGTTTCCACCCCATTTAAGAAGATACATTTTCAGGACTGTCTTCTCATTAGCAGTGTTTTCAAGATTTTGATCTCAAAACTTTTTGAGATAAGAAAATTTCATGGACATTGGCCTTTCTCAAGTGTATACATGAATTGGGCTTTTAGAAGACAAGTTAATATGAAGACTAACAATGTATTTTTCTTCACTGCTCCTATTATGTTCTTATTTCTTGGATGAAGATCATTTATCAGAATCATAAGCTTTACAGAAAAGCATAACAGAGGAAACTACCCAATATTAACTAATCATACAGCTACTTCTTAGAAAGAAATAGTAGTATCTATGAACTTTGTTCTTTGATTTTGGTTCTCTCTAGTTACTTTGTCAAATCTTTCTTTTAACTAAGGGTAGTCAGGTATGTAACATATAAAAAGAGGCATGGGTAGAAAATGTTCAGTCACCATATTGATAATTTAGAAGATGCTCATTTTTTGCATTTTCAAAGGGGCTTTTAATATTGATATTTTTTGGAATTCAGTCAGTTTTAGGAGTTTACCATTCTGCCATAACAAGTTATTGCAAACTTTGAGGCTGAAAACAACATAAGTGTATAGATAGTTCATTTAAAATATACTTCTAAATTTTAAAATATACATGAGGGATTACATGAGGCTAAAATTAAGATGTTAGCAAAAGTACAGTCCTAGAGGCTCTAGAGAAAAATCAACTGCATGGTCCTGCTTCTAAAAAGCACCGGTATTCTTAAATTATGTTTTCTTTCCTGCAATCACATCTCTTTGACCTATCATTTTCTGACTCTGGTCCTCCTGATTCCTGCTTGTATGGACCTTTGGGAGTGAATATTTTGAGGCTACCAAGATAATCCATTTAATCTCTTCATTTGAAGAGCCTCAGTTTAATCACATCCGCCAAGCATTTTAGAGCCTCAGTTTAATCACATCCGCCAAGGCAAATATTCACAGGTTCTGGGATTAAGATTTGAATACTGGGGGGAGGTATTATTCTGCCTACCATAATGGCCAAATATTAAGGTGAGAATTTAACAATATTTGTACTAATGCTAAGTGAATAAAAGATCTATTTTCTTCTGAGCATGAAAATTTCAGAGACTACATTATCTAATGCAATATTTTAAAGTGGCAAGATATATGTTACTTTTATTCCTTATAAAAAGTACATGTTAAGATAGATGCCAGTAAAGAAAAGGTCACTGATAATATTAAGAATGGTACTAACACTGTTAGAAACAATAAAAATAAAATTGATTTTTCCAGTTGTGAGAAAAAACACTTAGAACCAATATTTAAATCAATTATATAGGAACTGGAAATGTAAAATAGAATATTTGGTAGAATACCATAGAACAGTTAAAAGTGAATTTAAAAATATTCTACTTAAGAACAAAAAATAGAAGTAAAGGACACAAATTCGTATAAGAAAAGCATATTTCAAGGTAACTTTGTTCACTAAGTTATCGAACCTAGCTTATTAGGTGGATACGGGTTTTGTTTATGGAAAATCTGTAAGTACACATTTAATAAGTGCATTTTTGTTTGTAAGATTTTTAAGAGTGTTAGCATATTCTGAGTTCAGTATATAATGAAATTTATCATAAATATATCTAACTTATTGAATGGTACAACATAATATCATTTGTTGTTAATGGAGGTTTAAATGTCCTATTATGTACCAAAGTATATAATGCAATTAACATTCCTTAATGTGTTTAAACCTATAATCCAGAGAAAAAAAGGAGGTTGAAAGAAGCTACATAGATCACAGAGCTACTAATTTGGGAGGAAGAATTTAAAATCAAAATGGATATGCTGTTTATAATTACCTCTCTTTGTCTAAGTATTGTGAGAAATTTTTAAAAATCATTGTCTCTACATACATGAAAGTATTTTTACTAGAATAATGTACATGTGACTTTTACCTTTTCCCAACAGATATTTAATTCCTTGCAAATGAATTCTAATAGTGCATATTAATTCATTTGTAACCCTGGAACTCTCCAGCTGACCCTTAACACTCTTCTGAAAATTTAAGATAAGTTTTCTTGTTCTAATTTAAATTTAATTTTCTCGAAAGGTTATGATCATATCAGAATTAACAACATAAAGGATACTAACAATTTTAGATTCTCTGCAAGGCTGACACTTAATAAATGAATGTTTGTTTTGCTGTTTATGGCCAATTAAAATACTAAATTGCATTACAGAGAAATAAAAATTTTCCTTAAAAAAAGTGGTAAATGTTCAATACATTTAAGCTTACATGAGATTTGAGAAGGTTTAGGGGCTCAGCAAGCAGATGGTGAATGTTAAGGAGGGCAAGTGAAACCCATTAAACTGATGTTCTTATGTACTCTCCACTTTATTGGATTCTCAAATCTTAGTTGAGTGCCAATTACAGGTAAAATCTCTTTCAGAGCGTGAAATAACTAAATACTACAAATAAAAATAAATTCCACTGCCTTACTCTTTAAGTTTTCTGAGTCACTGATCTTTCAATGGAAATGTACTAAAATTGCAGACCAACCAGGAACCCCTGAGACTCAGGACAACTGACAGGCCATGCACTATAATTGGTGAGACTAGAAACATGGAAGTGTCTGAAGCACGGAGGAGCCAGCAGTTGGGCTCTGAAGAAATCCACCAACCAAAGAACAACCCAAATCCCCACATCCAGAGGCCAAGATCAGCTCTATCCCAGGACAATGCTCATAGAAAACTTTGCTGGAGAACACAGCACAATTCTGGGACCCTACATGGACACCATCACAGAACTGTAAACCCCAAAGGTATTTTCCTACTTGTATTCTCCCTTTTCAGTCTGATTGGCTATCCCATTTCTGTCTGGTTGGAAATCATCTTGTTTTGTTCTGTCTTGTATTTTGTGGTTATTTTTGGTTGGAGATTTGTTTCTATTTGTCCTTCTCTTTCTCGAGTCTACTTTTCTTCTTTCAGGAAGTTCTTTTCTGTCTTCCTCTTTATTGCTTCTTTTTTTCACTGTCTAGGTTTCTTATCTTTTTGTTTTCTTCTATTGATCCTCTTTCTCTCTTTCCTCAACTAATTTTTTAATTTAAATGTTCAAGTAAATAAACATTGTCTCTTTCCTTTCTGATTACTCATTCACATTCTATTTCATTTCTTCCCTCCAGTACCCTCCAGTTTCCCAGAACTAGGGTGATCATACTGTAATGTCCAGCCTTAACTCTACTTGACATTATTTACCATTTTATCCTATCCTATCTGCTCTGGTCCCACAAAAGAAAAAAATCATTCCACTAAGTGGAAAGTCACAGATAGAAGTACATGATATATGTTTGACTTTGTTTTTAGAATTTGTTCCTGTAGTTGGAGGCAGCAGGTAAATGATTACCATAGTGTGTCAGTACTTAAGCTGTACTTGAAATTATTGTTATTACTAACTGTGCTATTTTAGCCAGGATTTACTATATGTTATAATCAGTTTTTCTCACCTGTATGATAACGCTGTTATTGTATGAGGACATAATCACCACCACAACCCAGTACCAAAGGACTGGGTGCTAAGCCAAATAGTAACTTTGTATCCTTTACAAATTGGGAAGAGAGGTTCTTGGCATAGCTATAAAGAACCACCTACATCTAGAGGATATCCCTGAAGAACAGACGTCACCTAGGAAAGCCTCAGTACTAGTGATAAAGCTATCACAAGAAATTGACAAGACCAACATAGAAAAAAATAAAATAAAGAAAAGAAAATAGAAAATGACAAGACACAGAAGCAAAATGCCACTCCAGACACCTTCCCAACCAAGACAAGCCCAGAACACAGTGAGACAGATGAATTTGGAAGTTAAACACTGGAACTTTCTGAAATGATAGCAACAGAAGTGAAAAAACAAGTGGAAAAGGCTACATAGAAAATATTCTCTAAGGTACAAAAGGAAATGATGCTTAAAATCAATGATATTAAAGAAGACACTGATAAAAGAATAGATGAGCTGAGAAAAAATGAAGGAAACAAAAATACCCAATATATGAAAAAATGGAATCCATGAAACAGATCCAAACAGAAATCTAAGAGAGTAAAACCTCCATTGAAAGTATATGTAAGAGGTTGAATGAAGGAAAGGATAAAATATCAGATCTTGAAAATAGAATTGCAGCTAGTGATCATGAAAAGAAATATATCTTAAAAATATGAAGAGGCCATGAAAAAATCAGTCAAACAGCACCAAGATAATGCAAAGAATAACATAAGATTTGTTGTGGTTAATGAGAAAACTAGAGACAGAACAAATGCTAGTAAAACATACTTTGTAGAAATAATGTCAAAAAGTTTCCCAAGCCTGATTAAAGAATTTGACATAGAAATAAATGAAGTACATAGGACTCCAAAGAGGCATGAACAAAATAAAATTACACAAAGACATATATTTGTGTTAAATTTCCAAAATTTAACACAAGAACAGAATATTAAAATCTGTTGGAGAACAGAAAGAGATCACCTGTAAAGAAAAGCCCATCACAATCATGGCAGACTTCTTAATACAAACTTTCAACTAAAGAAGAGCTTGGAGTCAAGTATTTCAAGTCCTGAAAGAAAACAAGTTTTCAGTGAGCTGCCTGGGAGGCTGAGATACTGTGCTCAGCCCCTGCCTTGCCCCTCCCACTTCACAAGACCCTGAGTCTGTGAAGCCACTCCAGCCTCAGTGAGCTGCCCAGGAGGGTTGAGACCCTGTGCTCTGCCTCTT
The DNA here is from genome assembly GCF_000276665.1 of Chinchilla lanigera. Lineage (NCBI taxonomy): Eukaryota > Metazoa > Chordata > Mammalia > Rodentia > Chinchillidae > Chinchilla > Chinchilla lanigera. The sequence goes on along the minus strand of NW_004955404.1, from coordinate 16,522,528 downwards.
GCCACAAGCCCAGGAAACCTAGGGAGCCTTGATAAGTTATCTGGGAAGGATGAGAACCAACACTAGGCCTCCTGCCACCATTGCAGAAATGACCCTGAGTCCAAGGAAGTAGGGAGCTTTGAAATGACAAAATGAAAGAGAAAAATGCAATCTCAAACCTCCACCCCAACCCAGAACAAGTCCAGGAAACACCAATACAAAATAACTTGAAACTCACACAAGTGAAATGGTTGAAATGATAGCAAATAAAGTAAATAACTGACTACATCAGGCTATGGAGGAAATCAGATAAGAAATAATCTCTCAGATATGACAAGAAATGTGAACCATAAAGAAAGAATTGCTCAGCATATGAAGAAACAGATAAAAAAAAATAGAGGAGCACAAAAAATGGTGGAAACCTTGAATGAACAATGTAGGAAAGAAATAGAATACATGAAACAGATTCAAAGAGATTCAGGAAATTAAAAAATCCACTGAAAGCTAGCAAAACCACTTGAACAAATTTGAAGATAGACTTTAGACCTTTAAGACAGCATTGCAGCTAATGATTCTGGAAAGATCTCTTAAAAATAACAAATAACCAGGAAATAACATTACAACAGCTGCAGAATGAGGCAAAGAAAAACAATATAAAGCTGATAGGTGTCAATGAAAGAACAGGAGGCAACATAAATGACATAAAGAATATTTGCAGAAGTAATAGAAGAAAATTTCGCAAGCATAGGAAAAGCATCTGAAATACACCTGAGTGAGGCATATAGAACTCCAGTTAGCCATAATCAAAATAAATCTACACCCAGAAACATAATGGTCAAGATCCCAGAAATTCAGCGAAAGTACAGAATATTAAAAGCTGTTAGAGAAAAAATAGATCATCTATGAAAGAAAACTTATCATGGCAAATTTCTTAACACAAACCATCAAGCCAAGAGAAATTGGAGAGAAATACCTCAGGTCCTAAAGAAAACAACTTCCAACCCAGACTGATGTACCCTGCAAAGCTATCTTTTAACATTTATGGAGAAATAAAATACTTCCAGGTAAAGATCAACTGAAGAAATAAATGACCACAAAACCAACCCAAGAAAGAATACTGAAAGGTATTCTACAAAGAGATAAAAATGACCACAATTCCAAGAACACAATGGAAAAGAACCAAGAGCTAAAGCAAGCAATTAAACAGAGGGGGAAAGTACAGAACCAACAGTGGGAGAATAACATGAGAAAGATAAATCAATACATATCAGCAATAACCCTTAATGTAAATGGCCTCAATTCACCAATCTAAAGAAACAGACTGGGACAGTGGATCAAGAAACAAAATCCAAAAATATACTGTATACATGAAATGTATTTAACTGCAAATGAAATTCATAGACTGAAAGTTAGGATGGAAAACAATATTCCATGTGACAGGAAACCAGGCAAAAGCAGGAGTAGCTATTCTGTTTGCAAACAATGAAAACTTCAA
>NW_004955404.1:16474515-16520099 GCF_000276665.1 Chinchilla lanigera | reverse complement strand
AAAATAAATAAAATTGATAAATGCCTAGCCGACCTTATAAAAAAATGGAAACAGAAAAACCTAAATTCATGCAATGAGGAATGAAAAGGGTGAAATCACTACAGATCCTGTAGAAGTTCAGAAGATAATCAATATGAACTTTGAAATTTTTACTCTCGTAGGATGGAAAACACAGAAGAAATGAACAGATTCCTAGATACATATGAATTACCAAAGCAGAATCAAGAAGATACAAAAATCCTGAATAACACAATATGTCAACAAACCTGAAAACGTAATAAAAAACTGACATTAAAGAAAAACCTGGGTCTTGATGGATTCACTGCTGAATTCTACAAGAAATTTAGAGAAGATTTAATACCAATACTCCTAAAACACTTTAATGAAATTTAAAGGGAAGTAATTCTCCCCAACTCATTCCTGGAGGTAAGTATTATCCTGATACCAAAACCAAGGAAAGACCAACCAAAAAAAGCAAATTACAGGCCAATCTTCCTAATGAACATAGATGCAAAAATTCTGAATAAAATAATAGCTAATAGAATGCAACACATCATCAAGAAGACTATGACCAACTGGGATTCATCCCAGGAATACAGGGATGGTTTGATATATGCAAATCAATAAATGTAGTACACCATATCAACAGAGCCAAAGACAGGAATCTCATGATCATCTCAATAGATGCAGAAAAATCTTTTTGATGAAGTCCAACTCTCATTCATGATAAAATCCCTACAGAAAATTGAAATAGATGGAGTGTACCTCAATCTGATAAAAGCCATGTATGTCAAACCAACAGCCAGTATCATACTAAATAGAGAAAAAGAGAAAGTTTTCACTCTGAAATCAGGAACAAGAGAAGGATGTCCCCTATCACCACTCCTATTCAATATTGTTCTGGAAACATTGCCCAGGGCAATTAGATAAGAGAGAGAAATAAAAGGAATAAGGATAGGAAAGGAAGAAGTGAAATTATCATTATTTGCAGATGACATGATATTCTACATAGAAGACCCCAAACATCCCACCAAAAGACATCTAGATTTAATAACAAATTCAATAGTATAGCTGGATGCAAAATCAACACCCGGAAATCAGTAGTATTCCTGTACACAAACAGAAAACTGAGAGAGAAATTCGGGAAACCACACCCTTCACAATAGCATCCAAAAAATGAAATACTTAGGAATCAATCTAACAAAGGAAGTAAAAGATGTATACATTGAAAATTACAGTACTCTGAAAACGGAGAATGAAGAGCATATCAGAAAATGAAAAGATATCCCTTGCTCATGGATAGGAAAAACCAACATAGTGAAAATGGCCATATTCCAAAATTGTTATGTAGATTTAATGCAATCCTGATCAAAATGCCATTAGCATATGTCACAGAACTAGAGATTGTATTCCTAAAATTCATTTGGAACAAGAAGACACCTAGAATAGCAAAAGCAATTATAGGCAATAAAGACAAGGCCAGAGGCATCACAGTCTCTGACTTGAAATTATACTACAAAGCTACTGTGATAAAATTAGCATGGTACTGGCAAAAAGCCAGACCTGAATATCAATGGAACAGATTAGAGAATACAGACACAACTACAAACACACTCAGCCACTTTATCTTTGACAAAGGGGTCAAACATGTTCACTGGAAGAAAGACAGCCTCTTTAATAAATGGTGATGGAAAAGCTGGCTTTTGACATGCCAAAGACTAAAACTAGATTCATGTCTAGCACTGTACAGTAAACTAAAGGCAAAATGGGTCAAAGATCTAAATATCAAAACAGAATAACTGACTCTACTGGAAGAGAAAGTAGGTAGAAATCTTGAAGACATAGGGATATTCAGACACTTTATGAACAAAACTTAAACTGCATGGGAAATATTCCAAAGAATCAACAACTGGGATATTATCTTACTAAAAAGCTTTTGCACATCAAAAGAAATCACCAGCAGAGTGAAACGACAACTAACAGAGTGGAAAAAAATTTAGCCAATAGTCCTTCAGTCAAAGGACTTCTATCTAGAACACATAAGGACTTGAACACCAGACACCCAAATATAAAAACCCAATGCAAAAATGGGCATCTGAGATAAATACACACTTCTCAGATCAAGAAATATAGATAGCAAATAAAAATATGATAACTTTTCAACATCATTAGTCATTTCAGAGATGTAAATTAAAGCAACACTGAGATTCCATCTCACTCCAGAAAGAATGGCTGTCATCAAGAAATCTAGCAATATCAAGTGCTGGAGGGGCTGCAGGGAAAGGACCCTTCTCCACTGCTGGTGGGAGTGTAGACTGGTGCAACCACTGTGGAAACCAGTGTGGAAAGTCCTAAAAAACATAGGATTAGAGTTCCTATGTGACCCTGCTATTCCCCTTCTGGGTATTTTCCCAGAGGAATTGAAAAATTGTACCACAGCAATATACATGCACCCATGTTTATGGGTGTAAATGCCTATAAACCAAGGAATGGATAGAAAAGGTGTGGTAGTTTTATATAATGCAGTACTACACAGCTCTAAAGAGGGTAAACTTAAGACTTTCACGGGTAAATGGATTCAACTTGAGAACATACTCATGAGTGAAATGTATCATTCTTGCATTTGTAATCATTGTATTATCTCCCTAGGGTAAGAAGCTGAAAGAGTAAATAAGATCCAAAATGTACAATAGATATCGGGAAATGGAAAGAAACTGTTCAAAAGAAAGAGATACTTGGATAGGGGAAAGGAGAAAAGAAGAAACACAAAAGAAAAGTAAATACATAGATATGGACACAGATATAGATACAAAATTATTAATATAACTATACTACTAATTTATATTAATTCATTGAAAAGAAAGGTTTGTGGTTACATCATTTGATCAAATTTTCATGCCTATATCTTATAATCTGAGCAACTATTTTTGAATATAACAATGAGCAATATACTAACCATTGTTTCTCTTTTACTGTCTAATTTTGAAATTTTGTATCATTGTTTTATTGGTTTTTTCTTTAAAATAAAAAAAGAAAATGTATGAAAATTATCATTCTAAATGTAGCCAGAACTCTGCTTTGATTGCCTTTTGGATAATCATATAAAGAATCCAGTTGTCAATCACTAAGACATAGATTATGATATGATCTGTATTTACATTTAATATTTAGATTTAAAGAATTTAAGTGACATTTCTTAGAGAAATAATAGTAAAAGCAAGAATTTTAAACATGCCTTCATCAGACTAAAATTTTTTAAACCACAGTCTCTCCACTAGTTTGCCTTTTTGAAGGCTTTTACTGTACTATACCTTAGATATACAGCTTGTTTTCCAATAATTTTAACTCTAGGGAAATTTAACTCAGTAGAACTGTAGACTAAAGTCTGAGGTCAGAGATCCTTCCTGCATTTTTATAATTTCATAATATGTTTCTAGTACAATGCTTTTACATAATTAAATAGTGCATTTAGAGAAGTCAAAGTAGTAACTAATCGTGGAATGGAAAAGATAGAGGAAGCTCCCGGCCTACCGTAACATTCTCAAGAATGTTGCTCACTCAGGCAAGCAAACACATGGACATCCACAGAATCCCACGGAGAGTGTTGCCCATAGGCTGACAAACAGAGCTCCTGTCGTGCCTAATACTGCCAGGCCCTCTGGTTTTTGGAGTAGCCCTTTCTGAATTTTTTAAATCTTCCAACAGTCTTGCAGACAGTCAGGACTGGGTGCTCTCATGGAGTATCTCATGCCTGGACATGGATGTGTCTAGGCCTTGCCTCATGTCTCTTGTTTAGGAGGCTCTCCAAATTTATACTCACTTGTGCATATGCATGCATGCATAAGGATGCACACACACACACACACACACACACACACACACACACATTGAAATAGGGTGATCAGATGCTATGAGTTGCTCAAGACATACCCTTGTGTGGTCATTCTGGGGTCATGATTTTGCTGTTTATGATTTATTGTAGCCACTCACGCTGTGCCCCACTGGGAGTACCACAGTAGCATCATTCTGTGCCTGCAGTAACTAATCATGTACAACTCAAGGGCCTACGAGTAGCTGACTGTTTTCTGGCTGTGTTGGGGCAAGTGGATGGCAAAGCAGAATAGTCTAGGACTGAGATATGAGAGTTGATAAGCCCATTTTTAGAGAGGTGCTGAAGATTAAACCCAGGTGTGTCCTACCACTGAGCTGCATCTAGGCCCTACTTATTCATTTATTTAATTTAAATTTATTTTTTATTTTTATTTTGAGACAGGTGCTCACCAAAATACCCAAGCAGGACTTGTACTTGCAATCTTCCTGCCTCACTTTCCTTAATTCTGGGTTACAGATGTATGCTACCATGCCTGTCTTACAGACAAAAATCAATCCTTGACTTACTGTGCAGCCAAGGAGTTTAGAGCAGGCCTTGATCTCTTCCCTGAGGACACTCTGCCGGAAGCAGGGGTGGCAGGTGACCTGAGTCCTCTCCTGAATGGCTCAGAGTCTGTATTCACTGCATTCCTCACAATATTCACACCACAGTCCTTCTTCAACACTCTGGGATCTGAAAGTGGTCTCCTTTCCGGGATGGTCAGTGCCACAAAATCAGAAAGTGAGAAAGTAGGCAGGAAAAGTCAGTGTAGGAAGTGGGCAGGCATAAACAGCAAAGTGAGGGGCATATTTGCCAATCTTAAGTGCACACCCTGAGTACTAGAGGTTGTTTGTCTTGCCTCAGCTCAACTCAAAAGTGATTCTGCCAGATAGTTCAAATTTTCGAGAAAAGCACAACATTTAAATTTCTTTTGTGTGACCTTCCAGTTTAAATGATGACACTGTTTCAAATTGCATAAAGGTCAATAAGAACATATCTGTGCCAATCAGTCCTGGAGACTGCCATTTAATATTTTAGAACCTCAAATACTAAGAGCTGATTTAATTCTTAAGGCAATTTCCCTGAATACCTTCACCAAGCCCTGTCACACTCAGAGAAGTGATGGGTTGGGATGGAAAGAAAGTGATGGGTTGGGATCCCTTCACTGATTCATATTATTCGTATTTCTTGGGTAATTGAGGTAGCTATTCAGCATGTGCCTCTGTGAAGCAGAAAAAATACAAGATAGACGCAGTTCTAATATCCAGTGAGGAAACGTGCTACGTATTTTTCCACCTACTCTATTTAACTCACCAGAGTGTTGAGGGTCACCGCTATATTATCTGAGTCAGTAGAGGCCTGAGACAAGGCTTTGTTAATTATTACAGCACAACACATAATGATTTGTAGTCTTATTCCACAACAAAATACTTTTAAAAATGTTTAAAGCTTTATAAATGCATACTGCCATGTCCTTAAATCCCACTGTCCACACAGAATGAGATAGTGTATAAACTGTCAACTCAGATAACAAAGAAGTCAATTCCTAGGCTAGAGCTCAGGGGTAGAGCACTTGGCTAGAAGGCATGATGCCCTGGGTTTGATTCCCAACACTAGAACACAAACAGAAACAAAACAAAACAACCTAATATTTAGTTTCTAAGAAGCATCCTCAATTCAATGAAGAGTCTTACCCTATGGATTTTGATTTGTAACAGCTGGGCATGTTCTGCAAGCAGAAGGTGTTCTTTTGAGCTGCAAGAGATCTAAGAGCTAAAGAAGCAAGCTCTGTTTTATAAGAAATAAGCAAATTCTAAAGAATGCAAACTATAGGGAGGAAAGGCCATTCATTACCTTGTCCCAAAGTAGATAAAAAGCCTGGGTGAAGGGGATGAGAGAATCCTGAAGAAAGCAAGAAGGGCTTTCCTCTGTTCTGTTTATCGGCTGAACACTAATAGAAATGGAGCCCCCTGGGATAGACACTCTCTTTTCTGAAGACATTCCCACTCTGTAGTCTTAATGATATTTCTCGTATGTCAATGGTATGGGAGCCATGAAACAGAGGGGTGAGCCCTTCCAGAGCTCAAAAGGGCAACCAATCCTCCCACGCACTCAACAAAGGGGCAAAGACAAATTGAGAGGGCAAAACAGCTAGTGGAAGTTTGTACACACTGGTGTGTGTGTGTGTGTATGTGCGTGTGTGTAAGGATTCCATTTGGGACAGCACAGCCTAACACACGGGATAAGCCAGGTACCTGGAGCCTGGACAGAGAGCCATTTTTATCTGAAAGATCTGAGGCCATTTACCCAGTGCCTACCACACCCTCATACAACAGAGAACCCTGTCTGGGAAGGGAGATTTATCTTAGAAAATTCTTATGCAACTAAATTTACTTTGAATTGGCAAATTTAAATTTTCTCCTACTGAGCAGAAGAGAGACTTGAAATAGAAATTAAGTTCCATTACAAGAAAATAAAGTTTCATTCCTTACACTTGAGTTTGTGGCCTGTGAAAATGCATGACCATTACGCAAACATAAAATTTTCCATTTGAGCTGCTACCAACTGCAATGCATAACAATTTTGTACGATGGTTAACTAATGCTTTAAGTCAACTTGAACACGAACTTGTTTTACCGAAAAAAATAGAGAAAAAAAAAAAAATTAGAAACCATCTTGCCAAAGTCCAAAGCCTTCTTCTAATGAATATTTCAATTCAATGCTGTGATGGCCCACATTTCTGTTGAATGGCAAAGTACGTGTGATTCATTAAGCTCTCATTCATTATGATAGGCTAGCAAATTATATTCTTTGTAAGGGAAATCATTATGAAAGTAATTTACAAAATACATTAAGCCCTTTCCTGATCTTTCTAAAGGAAAAGCCAAATAGTTTTAAACACATTGCAAGGTCATTATCACTTAAAAGTCTTAGATCTTGCTTTTCATTAGTTATTTTATTAAATATTTCTTACACATACATCTAAATTTTGTTATACTTTGTACAGTACGAACTATTTTTTATGTGTGCCAGAGAGAATCTTGGTTCAACTGTGCTTTCATCAAGTTTAAAATAAAGATGAAATTCTGTTTTTTTTAAATACCATGTTCAAATGTTCTTTTCTGTTTTCCTCTTGAATTTGTGTAAGCCTGTCTTGCTCCTTAGAGATTGTAACATGAGCCTTCATCTCTTCAAGTTTTATATTAAATTATCATTTCAAACTTGTGAATGCAGCATATAAACCAGGCAGCACGTTATAAGTTTAAAATAAGGTTGTTTGAGGCTTGGGTGTTCAAAACTGAGTTATCAATTTAAATTTAAGATAGAAGTCAGGGCAGAGGTAGTGTCCCTCTATGTTCTGCACTTACAATGCTGTTCATTACCACCAGCATGCCGGGACATGTCTGTCTCCCAGGAAAAATAGAGGCTTTCTCATTACTCACTGAAGTCCTCTGGTACAGTAAAGACATTCATTCCCTAATGGTTCTATGGCTAGGGAGTTGCGAAGCCCCGAGATGTTATTTTTGGGAGCGGGTTTACCAATTAAAAGCGAACTGCACTGGATTGCTCAGTGATGTCCCCAACCTTGATTGGTTATGATTGCAAATGAACATCAGGACAGAAGGGGAGGCACATTCACTCCTGTTTCTCTGCTCACTTGCCTCAGACTCCTTCCTGGAAACTGACCATTAGTCCCTGGCACTTCCAACTTAGAAGTCCTGACGTATTTTTTTCTCTAAGCAACTTAAAAATATATATGAGATTTATTCTCTCACAAACACTTAATTATTTCCCCCTGAAATGTAATAAAATGTGAGAAGTTAATATAGAAGCAAGTGTTAGGAATGATTGCTTGGAAGTAAGTTCAGGCCATGAAGACAAATAAAACCATATTCTGGAAATAAAAACCAATGATGTTTTACATAAAAATGAATACGTATTACTTTTTCGTGGCTGATAAAGGATGCATATGTTGAGCATGTACCTTTTATGTAAATTCAGGGGAATTCAATGGGCTTAGATTGTGACTTTCCAATAAATACAGAGATTGAGATCAATGCTTTCTTTTTTTTTAATTTTAAAGAAAATAGTACCCAAAAAAGAACAGTAGCAAGATACAAACAACCCAAAACAAGGATACTAAAAATGATACAGAGTTTCAAACCAAATGATAGAGATTAACAGTGGTTGTTATATTAGATATTGTTATCTTCAATGAAGTTGCTCAGATTACGAGGTATAAAAATAGAAGATTGATCAAAATGCTATTTTCTTAAGCATAGATTTAAAATTACCGGCAGTTCTTTTTATATGTAGGCCACGGCTCTAATGATTTGTTACTGTTTGTTTAGCATTCACTGATCTTTTAAAGTGTTGCACCCTTGGGCTTAATGTAGTCATGTGATGGTTAGGAAACTGTGGAAGATAAGGGTACACATGTTAAGTAATCTAAACAACACTCATAAAAACAACAGAAAAGTTATGCATATAAATCTTAATAGAAAATAGGAGCACTGACAGAATATGCTGCAGGATCTGTGGCCAAAGTGTTTCCCCGACTTAGTAGATAGCATTTCATTGCTTGGTTCTTGTACTTATTTAAGGTGATGAGTCAGTTGAGGAAATAATTTTTTTTTTGTACTTTGGATTTCCAGGTATATTTACTCCATGCATGAAGGGAAATGGTCAGAGTTCAAAGAGCTATATTAATAAGAATTATTACTAAAGCTTTCTCCTAGTAATAATGCCTTAGAGGTGATAGCATTAATAAAGAGGCACTTATTGTTTTAGGGAGCAACATGTCGACTTCAAACAAAGTGACTAAATAACATAATCATAGTCTTTGTCCAAGGGTATAAAGTTTACCACAGCTTATTTGTATGTCACTGGATTGACACCACTGACCTGATTCCATTAAGAATTTTCAGTTTTTCTTTTTAGAGTAGCGTATTAATAATAACTTGGCTATTTTTTCCTATCCTTTCTTAGCACCAACAACAGTCCTTTGTGTGGTCTCTTAACTAAAATGTGTGTGGCTGTAGTCAATTAGAGAAAAGCTGTCAAGTCGGCCTTAAGACTATTGCTTCTAACACCTTCAATCAAGAAAAAAATACTACTGCTTTATGATGCAGCAAAGAAAAATGTTTTGTCAACTTGTATTTCCCAGTCTTATTTTTCTTCCTACTTTGCACAATTTACAAATGTGAATGAATTGGACCGTTGTACTTTGACATTATTTCAAAACTCTCCAAATTAAAATCTTTGGATAAGTTGATTATTGAATTTTAAACTATTCAGGTTGTTTTCCATCCTTAAAAGTAATTTTATATTAAGTGTATAATTATAAACCGCAAGCTTTAATCACAGTAGTACCTTAATATTCCTTCAGATTTCTTCTGACTGTAATTGAACTTTTCAATTTTTAAACCTATTTTTCTAAGTAACTTTTTGTTTTCATGTGCTTTGCATGCAAAAAAGGAGTTTAGAGAATAGCTTCATAAAAGAATTATTATCGTTCTGCTTCTTGAGAGCAGGTACCATCCAAACTTATGTTTCACAGAAGATAGTTAAAAGAGCAGAGTCCTGCATAAAGTAAAATAGTTAATAATAGCAATATTTTATGGGCTAATCATTAGTTTATTTTTCCAGAAAGCAAGTCTGGCATACTGCTTATTTAATATTGAAATAATTAATGACAGATAATTAACCTAGGGCCTTTACAATCTGAGAAATGATTTCAATAAAGGGAAAATGTGTTCTATTGATGAAAGTTAGCAACATGAGAAGAGCTTGCCTTAAAGAATTTCATTGTTTTTGGTGCCAGATGATCTGCAAACTATGCAAAGCTCCATTCATCTTTTACAGAAGCAAAAGAACTTGATTGCCAAGATGTATGATTCCGATAATCAAGGTATGGCAAGTTTATTGCTTAGCTGGAGAATCATCTCTCATAACATTAATATCTGAATTTATAAGCAGTGAGACAAGGTTAAATTATCCCCTTTTATGAACTACAGAAATGCAAGGTGTTTTAATCTGCACTAGGAGTTCCATTTGTGTCACTCTTGCATTTGCATATCTGATTTGGAAACACTTCAAGAACACGTGAGTTTTATTTGTGATATTGTCAAAGGTGTCTATTAATATTGTGAATCATCAGATCAAAATGAAACTCTTCTTGCTATGCAATAAGCTTTTCTAATGATGTTGTAGAATGATGCTTAGCAAGTATTACATTTGCCAAGATTTTTCCTGGGCATAGTCTTAACACTAGTTTTTGAAAGTGAATATTTTGTTGCTTAATATTTACATGTACTTAATAACCTAAAATGCATTGTTAGGCAAGAAAATGACTTAGACTCAAGGAGAGTGGACTCACAAATTATTTATAAATATGAAAAATTGAAGATAACATTTTAAATTACTGAAATGTCTCAATATATTTTCTATTTATACCTTCTTGACAATTGATACAGTATCTCAAGTAAATAGGGGTAAGGCTTATGAATGTGTGAAATACTTTAATTGCCTGTTTTCAACATATATGAAAACTAAACATAATTAAATAGAGTCCTGTAAGTTTTCTGAGTCTTATCATAGCTATTAGGTGAAGATAAAGTAGATCCCAAGATTTCCTTCTCTAATGCTAAATATCTCCTGCTTCAAGCCTTAGAGGGATACTCGTGAGACAAGAAGAAGCTGTTGTCCTTCAGGGTTAGCTTTCCTCCCATTGGTTCTCAGCTACCCTAAAGATATGATTCTGATTGGTTTATATTAGGCTAAGTATAAACTTGTTTCTCAGAAATGTTCTGAGAGCTATTACATAAGTCATAAAACAAACTGAAATATTATTTTCACCATTTCTGGACTTTATTCACCAGAGTTTACCTTTTCTTTCTCGGTAACTGAGCAACCTTCCCGTTATCCAGGCTTCTGGCAGAGGTACAGCTTTTTCATTATAGGTTCTGTTTTTCAAGAGTTAGGTTAACTAAGCAATTTTGATTTGTGCCAAGGTGAGATGTGGAATAGACAATTGTAGTCCATTCTCTTGTTTTCATAAGATTTCATTTGAATTTATTTGTCCTACTTTGATTTAAAACACATAAAACAAAAACTAAAATTCATCCAGTTTCTTATTCATGAGTTAGCACAAAAAAGCAAAAATCTTGCAGTTGTCCTTTTCCTTTTAAGGCTTTTTAAAAATTAACGAAAAACATTATGCCCCAAAGTGTGTTATTTTGCTCAGAAAAAATATTAACAACCATTTTTTTTTCATGCATGAGATAACAATAAGAACCTTTTGCTTTAGAAACAATGACACAAATTTTATATTTATATTCTGTTAAAAGTATGATTACACTTCAAAATGATTTTTTCTCATGATTAAAAAACTCTAGTGTTTCCTGCAGACAACATGAACAATATAGATAAGAAAGAGAAGGAAAATCTACAATTAACCTAACAAGTGGGAACATACTGAATTTGAAGCTCTTTTCGTATCTTACAATGTATCCCTAAAGTCTTTTTTTGTTGTTTTTTCCGGTACTGGAAATCGAACTCACAACCTTGTGCTTGCCAGGCAGGCTCTGCCTCACTGAGCTAAATCCCTAGCTCAGCCCTAAAGTCTTAGAAGCTTCTGGTTGAAACACGCCTGGCTACCCATCTGCCCCTTCCGCATACAGTTAGCACACTGCAATCAGGTGAACCTGATATTTGCATGCTGTTTACCCCAATTTCACACACAATTCCATGTGGTCTGGCACTCACTTGATTATACTGCTAAAACTCTTCTCTCCAAGTTTTCAGTAAATAAGCCTCTTTATCATTATCTGAGTACTATTTTCTCTATCTTCTTTGTCTTTGATGTTCACTGCAACTTTTGTGTGTGTTTGAAAGGCTTCTAACTTGGATCCAACCCACAATGGTACCCAATTTTTGTTCTTTTCTTACATTTGCAACTAATCTGTCTCTTGGTTTTAGTTTCTCTAGTTCATCCTTTAGTCTGGCGTACACTCTTAGTGGTTTTTACTTATAAATAACAGGATAACCCAGTGAGAGCTGCATAAACTGTAGGATATTCACTGGTGATTGAATGGGAAGTGCAGACCTGATTTGGAAGCTCAGATAAGAAACCAAGGGTCTAGGTTCCCGCTTGTCTTCCCCTATCAGCGTCTCCCTATTAGCAATGTCTTGTTCCCCATTGGAAAGGTGGCCATCCATCTTTAAGCAGCCAAGAGCCTCAGGTAGAAAAAGCCTTCTGCTTTTTTCAATCAGGGAAAAAGTGATTCCCAGACGTCTTCTCAAATCACATTAGTCAGCAATGGTTCTCACACTCACACCTACAATATTTAATGGAAAAGGACAAGGATTGACAACACACACTTTAACCAGTTATGCTTTTCTTTGTTTTAGGGTATCACATTCCCAAACACAATCAGGTTTAGGGGACTAAAGAGGAATGGGAATGGCTTGGAATATGGCTGACAGGGACTGCTCCACCACAAGTATGGCTGCTGTAGCTTAAGTTACTCTTTACACCCTGAAAACTCAGAGATTATATTTATTTTATGCCTGAGAGGATTGTTATGAAAACTAGTTGGGGACATGAAACCGCAATTTAAACAAGAGACTTACCTAGTAAATATGGCACATTTTTCCACTGAGACACACGTCTGAAATATAGTCCTGTTTTTTCTTGTGATTGAACTGAACAGCTTATCATGCTAATCATTTCCTTTCAATTTATCTTCACATATTGTCCATTTTCCATCCTCCTAAGTCTCAATCATCAAAAACCTTTATCATGGGTCTCCTACTTACCTCTCTTTTGCTTCTATTTGTTTGCTTCCTCTAATGTGGTGCTCTTCAGCATCCTAACTTTTGTCCTACTGTGCAGAGCTCAATCTAGATATGATCACTGGGGTGCAAGCCCTTCAAGGAACCTTTCTATGGAGATCAGATCTCACTGCTCCATGTAAGTCAGTCCTGTTCTCTAAACCTCTATAGTCCACACTCAGCCCATTACCTCATCTAGCCTCCTGCTGTTACCATTCTAGTGAATGTTTGTCTTTTACACCATTTCATATGGTGCTGCATCACCCAGCGAATAGACCAAGCAGGTTACCTAATACTTTGGTCCAAAGTGCACAAACCTACCTTGACCTGTCTTGATTCTCCCATGAGGATTATGCTAATCTATTGATGCTTAAATGACTAACTCTTTCCATGTATTAATCTTGCCAAAACTTTTAAAAGCCTTTTGTGAATGTAGGAAGTTTAGTAGGAGCTATATGTAGGAACAGTAGCCTAATCCTATACAGCTTCTTTGAATATGTACATTCATTAAATACTTAATGATTAATTGATCTTAAAATAATTTTAAATGACACAGGCCATAGTTTACACAGCATTCCTCCATCTGAAATGTCATTTTCTTTTTGTGACTCTGAGGCTTGAACCCAATGCCCCACCCTTGCTAGGCAAGCAAGCTAGCACTGAGCTACATCTCCAGGCCCTGAAATGCTTTTAAATGGAATTATCCACAGTACACTGCTTAGTCCTATTAAATTATAATGTCCTAGTACGGGATAATAGAATAGGCTCTGTACGTGTTTACCGCTTTTCTCTGGACTGCGCAGTGCCAGTCACCTGACTGTGACAGAAACCTGAGTTTATAGGCGGTCCTGTTATCAGATGTTACAGAAGTAATGACTTTTCTTCTTGCTGCTGCTAACCTTAATCCTTTTCCCACAAAGACATGGGGTATATTTTGTTATCTTGGTTTCAAGCTTTTCAAAAAACAAGTTATGATTTAAGTAAGGTCTGCCACTTAGCACCCATAACATGATGGCAAACATTGTGCTGAAATACAGGTGTGTGTGTGTGTGTGTGTGTGTGTGTGTGTGTGTGTGTTTGCCATGGAATTTGAAGAAGAAAAAGCCACCTTGTAAACTACCTGTTTTTAAAAACATTTTGAAAACTTATATGAGTTTGAATTTTAACTTGAGAGTCTGACCCCTGTGTTAGGAGAACTGTTTATTAAAGAGACCAACATGCAGCTATTGTGTTGTGATGTTGATGAAGATGCCTCTGATGCTGTTGACAAAGGGAATGATGTAAATTTCCTGAGTCATTCTGGCCATTAACCCTATCATCAGGAAAACGTGTTTGTGTAGCTTTGTAGGTGAGCTCCAGGAAAATAGATACTGACCTAAAATAAGTTCTAAATAATGGGCTGTCTTAACACATGTATGGCCAAACAAGTGAATAGACATTCTCTGTGTCTGACTGTGTCTCTGTCTCTCTCTCCTCTCTGTCCCTTCCCCCAGTGGGTTGGGTTCTTAAACTAGTTAGTAGGGCCTGGTGCCCTAGGCTTTAACACCTAGTCCGCCCCAGGGACGGTTGTGAGTTTGCGTATTAGCATAAGAAAGTCCATGGAAATTAGCCTAACCTGAAGCTTTCACTTTTATCCCATTTCACAGAAGTTTAGTGTAAGGAAGAACTTGAAGAAGAAAGTGTATTGATTCCCCTCTTGAGAATTCTGCTAACTTGGAAGAAAACGTAAAGTGCAAGATGTGAGGAGCTTTTGGAGAGACGGAAGACGCGGTCCCCTCCCCGGTGTCTCCCTTCCTGCACTGGGGCCCCCGGTCTCCCCTCTTTCACTGGGTGTGTGATCCCGTGCTACTCTGATGCCCTGCTCCTCCACACACTACAAACCTAAGCATAGTGATTTCAGATCCAAGGCTATTTCATATTTGAAATGAAAGAAGGCAATTTATTCTGTGCGGAACCACAAATTTAAAAATAAAGGACTACTGGTCTCCAGTGCGTGCATAAACTACCTGTCTTTAGAACACAAACCCAAGTAAAGCCAGACAGTGATCAGAAAACTAATTAGTGGTGGTAATGCTAAGCTCTGCTACCCCGGGGTCCCCTGCGTGTTTATTTCTACCCTGGCTTTGTGTTTCACTAGGACAGGAGCAACAATTGGAATTGCAATGTCCTCTATCTCCACAAAAATACAGTTTAATCACATCAGTTAGTGACTCACAAATACTGTGCCTTTCTAGATAGCATTCAGATCAGCGTGAAGGCTGTGGAGTCAATGAGAAAACATTGACTTTTTAAATTTTTTTCCCCCTCCCACTGGTAGGGAGCGATCCAGTCCAGGTTTTGCCTTCCGCTCGGCCCCTGAATTTCGGCTGTGCTCGGAGGAGCACGTTTCTCCCTCTCCCCTCCTTTCTCCTTCCCTCGCCTCCCGCGTCAGTCTCCAGGATTTCTCTCTTCCTATTTCAGAAGGACTCTCACTGCTACCTCAGTCTGTGCGAAGCCGAGGCTTCCCGTGGATCCCCTACATCCCCGACACAGACCTCCACGCACACACAGCCCCGCGAGCCCCGCGCTCACACCGAATCCACACGCGCGCGCACACTCGCGCCGCCGGTCCCTCCTCCCCGAGCCGCGCGCTGCCACCT
This sequence comes from Chinchilla lanigera, assembly GCF_000276665.1. Taxonomy (NCBI): domain Eukaryota; kingdom Metazoa; phylum Chordata; class Mammalia; order Rodentia; family Chinchillidae; genus Chinchilla; species Chinchilla lanigera. The sequence continues at coordinate 16,504,754 of NW_004955404.1, read as the reverse complement.
TCGCCGCCGCCGACACTCGGCCGGCCGGGCTCGCTGCGCCCGGGATCCGCGCTCGGCTGGGAACTCCGATTGCAGCTCGGACCCCTCAGCCCTCCCCGCGGTGGCTTTTTAAAAACACTTCTCTCCCTTCCAGTTGCGCCGTCTCGGATCTGAGGGGCTAGCGAGGCAAGGCGCTGCCTTCCTAGCCAGCCCTGGTTGGCTTGCCATCCTCCATCTGGCTTATAAAAGTTTGCTGCGCGCGGTCCAGAGGGCTGCGCGGCTCGTCCTCCCGGCTGGCGGAAGCGGGTGACGCCGGGCAGCGGCGAGGAGCGCGTCGCCGGCTCTGGCGGGCTTTTGGCTTGAGGGGCAAGGTGAAGAGCGCACGGGCCCCGGGGTTCGCCGAGCTGGATTTGCATGTTGCACCATGCCTGCCTGCATCGGGGCTGTGATTCTTCCCCTCTCGGGGCTGCTGCTGTCCCTGCCGGTCGGGGCGGAGGTGAAGGCTCGGAGCTGCGGCGAGGTCCGCCAGGCATACGGTGCCAAGGGATTCAGCCTGGCGGACATCCCCTTCCAGGAGATCGCAGGTAAGCGCGGCGCGGCGGGGGCAGCCGCGGACTCCGCAGCCGCCGGTCCCCGGGCTGCCGGGCGCCCCGCTTCGCCCTGTTGCTGAGTTGGTGATCACTTTCTCTCGGGGCTGCGGAGGGGGGGGGTCCCCGCGATGGGCGGTGGATGCTCCCGAGGCTGCCCGGCTCCGGGGAAGGTGTAGGTCCCTGCTGCCTCATTGTGTGCTGCGCGGGAGCACCCTCCTTCCCTCCGTTCCCCTCTGCCTCTGGTGAGGGCCCAGGGAGCCCGGGACCTCGGGAGGAGAGCTGATCGCCTCGCAGGGCGCCCAGCCTGCGCTTCTCGCTCGCGCAAACTTGGGAGAACTGCGATCGCAGTTCGCCCAGCGCCACGCTCTGAGTGGCGCCTTCTCTGCTCCCGCCTTCGCGCCGGCGGGGGCTGTGGAGACACCGAGGGCTCCCCCAGCCCAGTCTGCACTCCGGGTCCTTCCGGAAGGCTGAGAGCCGGGCGCCCGGCTTGGGGTGGGCCGAGCCAGGGTGGGGAACACCCGCCGGGCCCCCTCGCTTCGACGTCGGCATCTGGGCGCTGTTGGGGACTTGAGAGGGTGCCTGTTTCAGATTCGAGGCTGGCTTTCCGGCTGCGGCTCCTCTGTGCGTCCTGATCGCTGTTGGTCACTCCGGTGGGGAGACACCCCAGCCGCCCGGCGCGGTGCCGGGTCCCGAGCCGCCTCGCCGCCCACCCGCCGGCTCTTGGGCAGCGGAGTCAACTCCAACCGGTGGCTCCGAGGTGGATCGGTCGGCGAACCCCGCGAACCCTGCAAAGGGAGCGCGGCAGCTCCCCACCTCAGCTGGGCGCCAGAGCGTGTAGTAACACTTAGTCTCCAACAACTCGCTCAGCAGCCCGGATGCGCGTTTTCCGGCTCTTAGCTCCAACCGAATCCGAGCTTCTCTGGGGCTCTGTGAATGAAACGTGTCGGGGAGAGATAATCCTTTGGCTGTGAGAGAACTGAACTGAGAGAGGTCGAGGGAAGCTTGGAAATGCTGTGAGGGTGCGGGATGCTCAAACCCAGGAGCTTGCAGTCCTCAGTGACCTCGGATTGCAGAGGCGAAACGCTGGATTCCCATCGATCAGTTTCTGCGTTTTGCAAAAGAACCGGCGGATGGATGGGAAGCGTTTGCAGACAGCTTACAGCAATACAGTTTCATTACGTGGTGAACTGCTGCTTTATTCTGATTGATATGCAAACAGTAGGAGTGAGGGTCTTTACACCGAAGTGAACACTTTTATGTAAATTTGCATATTGTCAAGAAAGACCAAAGGGGAGGGGTGCGTATCACAGAACCAGCGCAGGGAAGTATATAGAGGGAGCCCTTTTCAGCTCAGAGCCAGGCGTTCACTCTGAGTTAAGGCGGAACCTGTGGTGAATTATAAGACTACTTTCCTATCCCTGTCACCTCGCGTCCCTCTTCCAGAACTCCTCGATTTGTTAAGCAACTGCCCCTCCATCTCCTTAAGTTTCTTAGCTCTCCTCTCCTTTGTCCACTGGTATTTCATTCTTTTTAATTAATTGATAAAGATCAGCTGCTTCTTCTTTTTTTTTTTTTTCCCCCTCCGCAAATCTCAGGGAATTCAACTTACAAAAGGTTTGTCATTTGGAGCACTTCTAGGAACTGTTTCTGCTCTAATGTGCTCTTTTTCAAACCGTATCTTTAAAACACACAGCTATTTCCCAACAGGATTTCAGATAAGAGATCTCAAAGTTAAGTATTTTAAAACTGCTTTGTTATTCCTCAGTGGGTAATGAGACTTGGGGGTAGAAGTCTCCTGGTGGTCCTCTCTTAGCAGCGTGCAGATCTTAATATCAACGTGAGGATTTTGAGTCAACAGTTTCTGGAGTTACCATAGACTTGGCGGGAGAAGCCTTCCAGTGGTGTGTGGAGATCCTCCAGAGTAGCATTTTAACTGCAGAGGGCTTTTCTTATTGTTTATTTTTGTCCCCTCTCCACTTCTTAACAATTACCGTCTGCTTATTAGCTGTGAATTTCTCAAATAGATATTTTGTTGAACACATCTGTTTTCCAGGATGAGAGCACACCGACGACTTTGCCTTCAAGCCTGGTATCATTTGATTTTGGTGGACATAATCCAGATCCAAGTCCACTATGGGGTCACAGGCACATTTGAAAGGAAAATAATAAAAAGTAATTGTGTTTTTGAAGGTGTACTTTTTTTTCCCCCCAAAGTAAACTTTGCTTAATGCTAAAGTAAATTGGATTTACTAGTATTGCTGTTGGAATGATAACTTAGGGAGCAGGTCTTGTTGAATAAACACAATCCTAGTTCTTGATAATATTTATATTTAATTATCTAGTATAGGTAAGAGCTTTTATGGTAGTTTTCCTTACTTGAAACCTTTTTCATCCCTTGCCTTGTTTAGAGGTCCTGTGGTTTGCTTGAGAAATGGCAGGTGCTGCTGGTCTGTCAGAAAAGGGAAATTTCAAAGAACTGCTGTTCAGACCTCAGATTCAAGAGAACTGTTTCTGGTTGAAAGACGTATGCAGGTAGCTTGCTTAGTGAAATAACTGAGAAGTAATAAGGATGTTATGTTTCATCATGACATTATTAAAGTTTTCCTCAGAACTCACAATTGTGAAATACTGTTACCCTTTTTTATTCCAGGGTATAGAAGGGTTCTTTAAACCATCAGATGAGGGGCTGTGAAAGGTACTATGTAAAGTTCTACTGGCAGAGAGCACTTGGGAAGGTGCGATTTCCACCATCAATCTTCACACGGCTCTGATTTTAAACTCTCATGGCAGGCAGATCAGATGGACTCTATCTATCCCGGTTTGAAGACCTACAGAGGAGAACACTCTCAAGCCTTCTCAGCAATCCGTTTTAACACTTCAGAATTCTTATGGCATAGAAAAGTTTCCAGAAATCTAGTGAAAGTCTTCACAGTATAGTTCCTTATATTCTCCTATCCTATCTTCTGGGAAGATACTGAACAGTGAATCATCGGGGTTTTTGTTAGGAGAGTGATTTTGACCAGGAGTTGGTATGAAACATTCCAGTATTTCCTCAAGCATCAGGGGTACTGTTTTATTCATTTTGCAATCTCTGTGGCTCTAAACTTCTCATGTAACCTTGTAGCAGAAAAGAACACCTGCTCAGAGAATGTTGTCATGGGCTTAACCTGACACTGTCTTATGCCCTAAGCCTTGTTGGGATCATTATTTATAGTGCTTTGTAGTTGATTGTGACTTATTGTCTTATAACATCACTTTTCCGTTATTTATTTGCCATAACTTTATTTTACAATCTTAAATAAAGAGGTGAGGTGCCCATTAAGTATTTATCAATATTATCTTGAAGACGTCACCTTGTTGATTTTCCTAATAACTTAGAATATATTAACATTAACCTAGTCTATAGATGTAAAAAACAACAGTCCTAACTAATTAACCTGCCAATGGTAACTCAGCTAACAATGAGACTAGAACAGGACCTAAAGCCTGGTGGCTACTCAAGTGCCTTACATTATTAACCATTTAGCATTTGTTGAATGAATGCATTAAAAAAAATCTATTCTGTCTCCAGTGCATGTGTATAGCTTGACATTGTTTATTCAGTATGCCTGTGTATGTATTCTCACCATTATTCATGCTGTGAATACTTTTCTGTTTACTTGGATTCACTTTGCATTGTGATTTTATGTTCTCAGGAGTTGGTCATACTACCAGCACTACATTGTCTATGTATTTATATACTTCCTTTTCATTTTTTTGTATAAATATGGTTATATAAAACATAGAAACTAAAATACATTTGTTGGTTTATCTGCATGTAGTATGTCACTTGAAATATAGGCTTAGACTAACAAAGCTTATCATAGAAAGTTATCCATGGGATGGAAGCAGGAGAGAAGTTTATTTCCACAGATTAGGACAAAATTTACAACTCTGTTTGCACTATTTACTTGACTCCATTTTCTGTGTCAGTTATTTTGAGAGTTAGAGTACAGCTAGATATCAAGAAAGCATTAAAGTCTTCCCCAAGTCTCTGAGGTCAATTCATTAGGTATTTATCTTAATGTCTATAATAAAGAGGAAATCCATTCATAGTCTCTTGATGGCAATTTTAGTCCATCTTTATTGGATATATACATATATAGAGATAGATAGATAGATAGATAGATAGATAGATATAGATATCTTTATTAGATTCAAACAGATTTAGATACATACATCTCTCACTTGTTTGACAGGCGTTCAGTTTTTTTGGAATCCTGTCCTCCTCTCTGGTCCTCTGTAAAAGCAACTTATTACATATTAACCCAAAAACAATGTTTGGTTACTCTGACTCTTTTGTAGCCATGTTAAATATCTTAGTTTGGGATAAATTGTTTAAGTTCCATTTACCTGCCTGCTTCAAAGATTTCTGATTTCTTTGCCCTCTGTTTAGTTAGCTGATATCTTTAAAATCCTTCGGATAAAGGGTAAGAGTTATTAATGAATTAGGTGAACTTCAAGAAAAATTCTTTTTTGATTTGACAAGTCACTTGACTTCTGAAAGAATTACATTAATTCCAGGTATCAGAGAAGATAAAATCCAGACTATAAGGAGTCCCACTTTTTAATTCTGGATTTGGAAATAAATTTCACAGTGATCCTTGCAAACGCAGGTATTGTAGCTGATTTAATTAGAGGGTAGTATGTTATCACTGGGAACAAGAGTTCATTTAAGTTGATTGATTCACTTTTTAACATACACCTCACATTGTAATTGCATTGTATCTTAGTAGCTTCTGAGTATAAATGTAGGCCACATCAAGATTGATTAAAAATGTACAACATTAAATCCATACAATATTGTGTTATAAAGATTATTTCAACATTTATGTAAGAAAGTAACAAGTGTTCTTTACAACTTACAGATTAGGGGCAGGGGATATAGCTCGGCAGCACAAGCACCTGCCTGGCAAGCGCAAGGTTCTGAGTGTGACTCCCGGTGGCCCCCCCCCAAAAAAAATATGGATTAAATTTAGGAGCACTTATAAAACAACATTATTAAGTACTTTAGGCTAAAGTGACCTTCCTTTAGTCACTATATTTGTGTAAAAATATGAGTTTGACATTAAAAATTGTGTGAGAGTAATTGTTGTAAAATGAGTTTAACTGCTTAATTTTTACTTACATCCTGTTCAAACTTACAAAACTAACAGTATGAGGGTACTTTTTCCCTCTTGAATTCACATCTCTCAAAAGACTTCTAGCAAGGCAAGTGAGGTGATTTAGTTTTCTTGATAGTACAAATAACTACTTAATATTTTTGTAAACATGGTTCTTATGTCCCTTTGGACACCACTTTCTGCTGTTAGATTTTTCAGCTATACATAAGTCAACTTAAATAGTTTCATAGATTTCTCCAGTATTATTCAGTCATCAGTTATTTGCATGCTAGTAATGTTTGATAGTGCTATTGGGTCCCTGGGCTAGCATATTCATAATTGAAAGGGTTTTATAATGTTAACTGTGGATAAAGATATCTAAACAATAGTAGTTGTTCAAATAACTTTTTAATGAAATCTCTTTGATGAAAATATCTAAGAGTTTTTAATGATCTTGGATAAAAGATATTTTTTGGACTAATACAAGAGTAAGACAGCAAAACAAAAACTTAATTTTACATTTATACATGATCTAGGTTATTGATTATTTTAATAAACTGTTGTAATTTTAGGCATTTTTTTATGCAAGCATTATTTACATCATCATGTACCTACTATGTGCAAGCCACTATGTCACTTACATGGTCCATTGTCCCAGGAAGTTTTGATCATAGCAGGGAAACAGAAATTCAGGACACCACTCAAAATTACATAAACACAGCAGGAGAAGTTCATAGCACTAGCAGTACCTGGCAGTGGAAGCACTTTATAGGAGCATTGGATGTAATCTCAGAGTGTTAGAAATGCTTCCTTGAGGAAAAGCAATGGGGTCTGAGCCCTGAGACACCATCAGTAAGGAAAGAGAATAGTGGAAAACACACACATGTCCTGCGTGACGGGATCACAGAAAATGGAGTCATAGAAATGGGTAGGAGCAGCTGGTGGGTGAGGTGAGGTTTTTGAGAAAGAAAGATTGGAGAAGCAGAATCTAAGGGTATGGGAGTGACTCACAGAAGTGGTCCAGTGATAGCTCCTGCGTTTCCTCCCTATCTTAACTACTTTTACACAGCAAGCTGACGCCTTTAACACAAAGCTCAACAGTGCAAAATTTAAGCTTTTACACATCCATTTGTTTTATTTTATTTTATTTTTTAATTTTTTATTTTTTTTCTCCGGTACCGGGAACCGAACTCACGACCTTGCGCTTGACAGGCAGGCGCTTTTGCCGCTGAGCTAAATTCCCAGCCCCGCATCCATTTGTTTTAAAGGCAGCACACAGAAGCCAGTATTTGACCATTTAGCTCCTGCCTGCCTCATGTGTCCAGCAGAACTGTCCTACTCATCATTATATAAGACACATCCTGGAACTCTTGCTGCTCTTTGCAGTTCTGCGCCTAACTCTCCACCGTGCTGCTAAGCAGCATAATCTAGGCACACCCTTCAGGCCCTTTCACTGCTTCTCAACCCCTACCCATATAGATGGCGGCCTCTCTGTTAGGTCCGAAGTGCCCATACCTGCAGGGACCCTCCCTTACCTGCCACCTGTCCAAGTGCCTCCCAAGGCACGCTGGCTGCCTGCTGCTGCCACCTGGAGGTTATGGCTTCTTCATGTCTCTCCATGAACTCCCCACAATAACTTTGGACTTAGCCTGAGAGTATCAGAGTGTTGCATTCAAAAAAAGAAAACTTCCATTCAGGGTTGGAAATGGTTTTGCAATGTTACTTTGATTATTCTGGACAGAAAGTATTGGAGAAGAACAAAATAGATACAGAAAGAGGAGAAAATGTTAGCCTTCCGTAGAGAACTGAGTGAAAATGGAAAGAGGGCCCGAGAAAGTGAGAAAGTACAGTGTATAACAACAAAAGGCCACTTATCAGTTAAATTATTTATTTAGCAATGGATAGGAGATGAGGTATGTGTGTGTGCATGTGTGTGTGTGTGATAGAGACAGAGAGAGACAGAGACAGAGAGAGAATGAGAGAAGTAAGTGTCCTAGAAATGTTAATTTAATTACCAAGGCAATATAAATACTTTGGCATACTTTATGTGTGCTTTTTAGTGGAGACAAAACTCAATATCATAAAGCCAGCTGAGGATTGTTAATATCTGCAGTGGAGGGGAAGTAATTCTCAAATAGGGTCAGATGAATTATTAACTCTTAGAAAGTGTAGAATTTTCAAAACACATATAATAACCTATGCCCACTATGAAATTTAAATCCTAGTTATTTGTGCTGTGGTGGTGTAAGAAAATCTGAAATTTTTTATCTAGATGGATAATAAATGATGTTATGTCATTGAGTTCAGTACCGAATGCCATTACTAATCATAATGACAGGAGTCAAAGAATGCAGGTGTTTCTTTGACCTTGCGGAAAGGAGGCAGCAAAATTTACTGAGGATCTTGAAGAAGGCCTAGCATTTTGGCAAAGGACCAGAAAAGAAGGTGGCATCCGGGGTGGGAATTAACGTATGAGTAAAAAAATGATCTGAGGAGGGCAGTGCAAGGGGAGAGATTCATCAAGAACTTGTGAGAAATAATATTGAGCAGGGTGGGGTTGGATTTTTGGAGTGTCTTGGAAATCCTAGGCTTTATATGGTGAAATTAGGTCATTACCCTGAGTTCTTGGCAGTCAAATCCATGATGAAAGTATTGTTTTAGATTGGCCCAATGCTATAAACAGGATGGATTGGGGAGGAGATCTTAGAGGTCCAGAGGGAGGGAAGGAGGACAGCTAGGAGGCTCCTTCAGAAACTTAAGCAGGAAATGCTGAGGCCCAGAGGAGCAAGAGATTGAAGAAAGAAGACAGGGTAAATAAGGTCATCAGAGAAGAAAAGACAAAGTTAACAAGAAAAGCTAATTGTACATTTCAGTTAATTTTCAAAACTTAAAAAGTTGACTATGTTATGTAAAAGTTCCAGTAAAAGTGTTTAGAGAACAGGCGCTATTGAAAGCTTGTCTGAAATAATCCATCAGGTAAGACATGTGTGGTGGCAGATCACAGAAAATCCTGACTCGGTTCCTTGTACAGTCATTATTTCACATAGCCAGAGACCCAACGTGGGGTGGTTGTAGAAGTGAAAAAGCAGTAAGTTTCATATCCTCAGGGATTCATGAGCTGTCCATCCTTCTGCACATCAATCCTTGTTCTACTTCATTAGCTGAATATGGAAACAAGATGGCTGCCAGAGCACCTGGCATCAACCCTAAAGGCTTTGAAAGAGAGGAAGTGACTACTTCTCCCCTTCGTCTGAGAACACCACCCGAAATCCCTCGGAAGATGCATCCAGCCTTCTTATTCCAGAATCACTTCCTTTGCTCATGCTTGGAAGGGAAGAAAAAGGGGCCAGGGTCCTGGAGCTGGACTAGTTATACACTGTCCCACAGGAACTAAGGCCCAGTGAGTTGGATGATTAATCTTCATAATCTTAACAAGAATCTCAAGGAATTGGGCCATAATGGAGAAATCTGAAAGATTCTGCCCAGACTGTCTGAATTAATTAGGTTCTGGCATTGTCTCTTTAGTCTGATATATCTCAACCCTGGCCAGTGGTGGACTAATAAATGTTTACCAGTTGGCCTGGGAGGAAAGGAGGGGGTTCCCTGACTAGTAGCATTTGCCAATTTTTGTTGTTTATACAGTCCCAGTACAACCAGTTTTAAGCTGCCAGCAATTAATAACCAGTTTATAAAATTTTTAAAAATTTAATAATTATCTCCTGTAAGTTAGAAAAAGCCAGCACAGTTTCAGGCAGTAAACTTACAACTGAGTGGGGCATTTAAAAAAATACTTGAGCTCCTATTCAGATGTGCTTATTTGATTGGTTTGGGAAGGGAAAATGAGCCCTTCCTTTCCTCTGTCTTCCCTCCCTCCTCCCCTCCCTTCTTCCTTCCCTCCTCCTCTGGCTCTTCTCCTCCCTCCTCTCCTCCCTCCTCCCCTCTTTCCCTCTATTTCCTCCCTTTTCTTCCCTTCCATCCTTCCCTCCTTTCTTTCCTTTATGATTTTCAAAAGTAATTCTGTTGCTTCTGTAATTGAGAATCAGTGATCTGGAGCAGAGAGTGCTTCATAAACTTTATACGTGGAAATCACTGAAGGGCTGGCTAAGCACTAATGGCCAAACCCCACCTTCCAGAGTTTCTTAATCTTGAATAAAAATCTCCACCCAGGGGCTGGGGATTTAGCTCAGTGGCAAAGCGCCTGCCTGGCAAGTGCAAGGTCGTGAGTTCGGTTCCCGGTACCAGAAAACAACCAAAAAAAAAAAAAAAAAATCTCCACCCAGGATGGATGTTACCCCTGATCTCTGAGATTTCGTTCAAGGCTTTACCTTGGCCACTATGGAGACCAAGGAGAAGAACCATACTACCTATGCCTGTGACCAAAGGGACTCAAGTCAGCTGCTAGTGGTCCATCTTCATGAGTAGAAGGGAACCTCCATGTTGCTCTAAAGGGACAGTAAGCAACAGTATTTAACGTTTGTTTCTTTGGTAATTGTGCATGCTTCCTGTGGGTGTACAAGACTTATGCATTTGTCCTTTTGGATACATTCTGGTCCAGGGAATTTCATCCCTCCATATCCTCTATGAGTTATTTTTCTCACAAAAGCCTCCCAGGTACAGAGTAGCCATTTTTCCCTGAACCCCAGGTTCTTGTGAAAGGAGGCTACATTTAGAGGTGGTGACTTTTCATTTTGTACATATTTAATTAAAAATGCAGGTAATCCATGGGTGTACATACCTGGCTCCAAGCTGAGATTAGCGGAGGCCAGTGCTCCTTGGCTGAATTTCAAGGAAGTAGAGATATTTCCTAAAGTTGCAGTGCATTTGAGGCAACAGTTTTCTTTGCAAAGAAAGCATTTTGAGGTCTTCTAAAAAAAGATAACTAATTTTTTACTGATTTTCTTAATGGGTTAGAGTACCTCCAACTCCATAGCACTTGTGAAAAGAACTTGAAAAAGGCTACTCTGCACACTATATTTTTAAAAAGTACCCTTTGATATTTTCCTAAAAAAAAAAAAAAGTCATTTACCTGTTTGCTTTTTCCTTTTTCCTTTAGTCCTGGTGACTGAAAGTTTTCATACTTAATTTATAAAAGTATAATATGGCTGATACACACATATGCATACACATACATACAGTGATTTTACATATATATATATATATATATATATATATATAAACTAAAGCATTACCCCAGCTTTTCTGTAAGTATAGTATGCTAAGTTTATTGTCTAAGAAAAAACTGATGGAAGCTTACTTGTAAAACAAACCATTATCCCATCATTGTGTCTTTGGACTTAACCTATGTAAGATTCTTAATGCTTTAAAGAGATGCTCATACTAATGAATTTATTTAGAAGCCAGAGTTCTTTAATTCCTTTTTTTTGGATAACTTGTACTAAAAGTCATCAAGAACTAAACCTAAATTTTACTGTTAACTTGCTATGTTCTGCTTGCCTAACAGACATTTTTAAAGCATTTAAGAGGTCTGTTTGGAAAATAAGAATTTGTAATTCTGAAGTATTTACAGTCTAGAAATGCAAGATTCTTGGGGATTCCTACCTGGTGATCTACTTCAAGTTCTCCTCCAGCCGTATATTTGCATTGAGCTTGGAAAAACAGTTCACTGTTACTTTTACATTATCAAGTGCTAACGTGTGAAAGGGTTTTATTGTGCTTTTACTACTCATGTGATTATGTGGTATCTTAGTTTTTTTCAGAGACTTGAGGGTACTGGACATCAAGAGGTCAAGTACTATGTTAAAAGCTTAGGCCAATCTATTTATATGACTGCAATAAAGAACATATTCATTTCACTTATATTACCACATGGCTCTTCTAAAAGGTCATTTTCAATGGAATATAAAATGCTTTGTGAAATGGCAACCTTTATGTCATCAACAAACAAACCATTATGAATAATCACTTTTCATTTACTATCTTCCCTTCTTTACACAAAAGTAACATGGAGATTTCTTGGAATTATTTAGAGATCTAAGATTATAAGGTTCTATGATCTACTGTATTTTGTACAGGACACAAAAATTGTACAAATCCATATTTTTTTGTTTCAGTTGAAAATATGTACTATATAAAATCATGTTTAAATTGCAGTTAAGAGAACAGGTTCATTAGGGGCATTGATTATCCACAGGGGGGGAAAAAGAATTATAACTTTTTTCATCTTGGTTTTAGCAAAAAAATTAGCAAATAAACCTTGAATCATTTGCTTAGCCTGTGTTATTGATGTAAACATAAATAATATTATAGGACGTTCCATGCATAAACATAAGCTGATTGCTATGATTTGAGGGGCAATTTATTCTTATCCAGAATATACACAGCAGGTTATACAAAAGCTTTCATTTCAACAAAGGTTGGCTATATATAGAAATATTGGTTAGAATAATCTTAATCATATGTGGTAACCAAGGTTGCATTTTGTTACTGGAATAACAATTTCCTACACAAAACTGAAAAACCTATCATACATTCAAAAATGAATTTTAACCTTCCTCACCATTAGTATATGAAGTACTAATCCTGACACAACCATTGTTATCCCTCAGAAATATTAATTTTCCAAAGTATGACCTTATATTTGAAACAAAGTTTTAAAATGTTCTGTATTTTCAAAGGCCTTGTAATGGTAATATTTGGGAGGAAAGTGCACCTCTCACAATTACTATAATCAAGAAAACCAGAAAAGTTGAATACATATAAGCAAGAACAGGCTCTGTGCTCAAGTTTCCCGAGAGCTATCTTCACTCAGGGAGACAATTCAGATTTTAACCTAATTAGGCATTACAGAGAAACGTGAAGATTCCCCAAGTGCTGCTGGGGTTACCTCCTGGACACGGCTAGGGATCTACTGTCCAGGATGCCCGGAAGGAGGCTCTGCCGGCCTGTAGGTGCAGCACCTTCAGCCGCGTCTCAGCCTGCTTACTGTGGAATTGATTTTCACGGCTCGTGACAGGAGCTGTTTTCAGCCCATGAAAAGGAAGTGGCTGGGGCTGATACTCCTAACACAAACAGCAAATTGCTCCCCGGCTTTCATAGCATTCAAGGTCTGATACCTTAAGGTTCTAATGGCCTTTTAACAGTGTTTCCAGCTGAGCAGCAGATGTAAAAGATCCTGAACATTGAAAGCGCTGTGCTTTTTTTCCCCCTTCCCTGAAAGAATCATTTTTTTACAGACATTGTACTAACACTATATCCTAGGATCTATTCAGTGGCATGTTACATTCGAACAACTGAAACAAATCTCAGATAAATAGGAAGTATTATCAGTGCCATAAATCTGCCCCTTATTGGCTTGTCTGACCTCTATTACTACCCTCCAGGGACGGAGGTCACCAAGGAAGCATTTTCACCATTAATAGTGGCCCCATAGGGTACTATCGCATCAGGGCAAAAATAATGGAATCCCACAAAGCTTCTAAAACTCCCTAGACTTTAACTCAAAACCTTGTAATCCTAAAAATTACAGTGTATTTCTGAGAAGAGCACATTTCAGTTTTAGACTCATTTCTGGTCTGCCTCAGTTTCCTTTTCTGTTGTTTTGCATGCTTTGTCCTTGGTTGGTCACATCTGTGAAATCTTCCCCAAATTGCCTCTCGGTGGAGGGGACTTGAAGGCCAAGTTTAAAACTTGAATAAGGTTGATATTTCAGTCTGTGAATTTTTGGTGGGAGAAAAACAGTGGAGTAAATGTAGAACCCTTGTCAGATTAGAAGATTTTCCATTTTAAGAATTAAAGAAATAGCATATCTTTTGGTTTCACCAGGTCTATGTACTGCTTCATATTTACACTTTTTAGTAGTGACTAGAAGAGGTAAGTGGAAAACAGCCCTGCAGATGCATCATCATGGACCTCGCTTTCCACCAAAGCTTTTGAGAGGACCTTTAGGAAGTGTATGCACCACTGCCCTTTCGTGTCCCTGAAGTTGGAAACGTACACCCCGCAGCCCTGAAGAGAAGAGGCATTCACTTTCTTCCTTCTCTCTTTTTCTCCTGCCTTCTCCCCCTCTCCTGTGCTTCTTTAAACGCTACCGTCTGGGTTTTCTCAGGAACTCCCACTTGTTGGGTGACAAGAAAAACTATTTTAGTCTGATCTAGCTGAAAACTGAATCGGACCAGTTGACCCTGTTGGGTAACTGTGAATGGTGTAGAGTGCTTGTGGTAGTATGGCTCTAGCTTCTGCGCTCTGCCTTTTTTGAACCTGTCTGTGCCTCAGTTTTCTGTTCTGTGAACAGGGATAATATGAGTCCCTCTTCCTCTCACTGTGGTTATAGTACATAAATTAACATTCCATAAAACCCTTAGAATACTGCCTGCCATACAGAAAAGGCTCTAGTGATGCTTGCCAGCTAGCATGTAATGGATGAGAAAATCAGTCCCTTGGATGAGTGACAGGGGAGGAGCTCTACCCCTTTAAAGGAGAGAACAAGTTCTTTGGGCTCCTCCCTTGTCTGAGGCCTGATATCTCAGTTTAGTGTACTTGTGATGTGCTTTTGTTCAGCTTGGAAGGACCAGCGTCTTTACTGCAGCATTCACTCCCACATTGGCCTTTCCAGCCTGAAGCCTCTCAACCACCGGCTTGCTGGTCACCCACTCTTGCTCACCTGCTGTGATGGGACCACAGCACAGCCCTTGCTTCCCAGAGGGCTCCCGGGAGTGCTGGGCCAGGCCTGTCTGCCAGTGTGCACCGGTGGCCTTTCCTCTGGGAACTGTGCCCTGAAGCCTACCCCAGGGTCAATGTCAGGTGGCCCACCAGGAAGTCTCTTCACAGCATACCAAACAGAATTTAGGTCAGAATTCCCACTTCTCTTTGGCTTCCCCACACTGAACAAAGCCAGAGAGGAGGAAGTAGGGGTCTTGGCAAGTGTAACCTTCCTTACCCTCCCTTCGGCACCCTGAGCCCTTGGGCAGCAGTGAGTTGCTACCTGTCCTGCTTCTCTCTGGCCCTCAAGCTGTTCAGCCAGATTGAGAGCCTTTGTTTTCTAAGGATGTCATGTGATCAAACTCTCATGCCCCTAAGAACCCACCCGTAACGACACAATTTGAGGGAAAACAGAAAAGGAATCCATTAAGTATTTGCAAACTTCTGAAGAATCTCTGAAACATGCAGTAAATTGGGAATAATAGGAATTCTTTATTTGTATGGGAATCCTTGGCTTGCTGGCAGAGGCTATGGAAACCGAAGGATTTGACTCCTTGTTCTGTGCTTACAAGTTGGTTAAAGTTTCCTTTCTGCCTCTTTGAACCCTGGTTTCCTTATGCATATGAAAGGGAAATAATATTGCTTGATGGGTGATTTCTCTTTTTTGAGGATTAAATATCATAATGCGTGTGGACAACCTGACAGAGAAAGGTGGCAAAGTCTTTGTTAGGTCCCTTTTTTCCATTCCCCTCAGACACACAGAAGGAACGACAAATCTGGTATTTCTCACTCAGAAGAGGAGAGGAAACCTACTAGGCCGCAATTCCCATTCTAGACTTAATCATCTTTAATTGCTTCTTGTGATGCACTTCTAATAGAGCCTTAAAAGGTAGTTTTGAAATGCTATTAAATGTCAAAAAGAAAGCCCTTTAAAAGCATTTGCATTCTCTTCCTTTTGGTTTTCTACCTGGAAATGGTGCCGAAACTTCTTTCAGAATTTCCACAAGTTTCTGCTGTGCTTAGTGACTGTCTGCCAAATCACCTATTTAATACATTGCTTTGATTATTTTAATTTGCTTATTTTCTTTTTAATTGATATATTGTACATATTTATGGAGTAGAGTGTGATAATACAATATATGTAATAATCTAAACAAAGTAATCAGCATTATTGTCTCACATATTTATCATGTCTTTGAGTTTGGAAGCTTTTAACTCTTACATTTCTTCTTAAAATACAAAATAAGTTTTTGTGAACTATATTCACCCACAGGCTGTGGAAACTATAGCCCTGATTCCTTCTATCCAACCCTATTTTGGTATCTTTTAACCAACCTTCCTTTTCCCCTCCTACCCCACACCTCTATAGTAATCACCACTCTGTTCTATTTACTTTAAGACCAACTTTACTTTTTTTTTTGCTTCTAACTATGAATACAAATATCCAAAAATTTTCTGTACCTAGTTTGTTTGAAATAACATGACCCTCTCATGTTCTGTTTATTTTGCCACAAATGAGAAGATTTTACTTGTTATGGCTGAACAGTATTCTATTGTCTATATACAACATTTTGTTTATCCATTTATCTGCTGAGGGACGCCTCTGTTGATTCCATATTTTGGCTACCATGCAGAGTCCCACAGTAAACATGGACATGCAGTTATCTTTTTGACAAGCCATTTTCATTTCCTTTGGATATAGAACCAGGAGTAGAAGGCCTAGGTTTTTTTGGTAGTTCTAGTTTCAGTTTTTTCAGGGACCTCCATACTGTTCTTCATATTAGCTGTACTAATCTATATTCATCTCAACAGTGTATGAGTTCCTATTTTTCTTCATTTATTACTTTTTGCTTTTTTGCTAACAGCCATTGTGATGGATTTGATGATATCTCATTGTGGTTTTCATTTGCATTTCCCAGATAATTAGTGTTGTGGCTGAGATATAGGATGTCCCCCCAAATTTTCATGTATTCTGAACTGGGACTTTTAGAAGGTGATTGGATCATGGGATCAGTGGATTCATCCATTCAGGAATTCAGTAGTTGAATGTGCAGAGAGGAGATGGGCTTGGGTGGGAAAGACGGGGCTCTGAGGGTGTGACTGGAGGATATATGCTTGTCCTTAGTGCCTTCCCTCTCTTTCTTCTCTCAGAAGTACCCCGCTTTCCTTTATGAGGCCCTTGTGCCGTGAGGTTTTTGCCTTGGAGCTAGCTGACCATGAACTGAAGCCATGAGCCAAAATAAACCTCTCCTGCTTTAAATTGTGGGTAGTGGGCATCGTGTCCCAGCAACAGGAGTGCAACTCATACAGCTAGTGCTCTTGAGAAGTTTTTCATGTACTCATTGGCTATTCTAACTTCTTTCAAACCATTGATTCTTAATCTGAAATGTGAGTTAGAGCCACCTGGAAAGCTTGATCAAACATGGGCTATTGTGCTCCAGCCTTGAAGTTTCTCATTCAATAGATCTGGGCACCCAATTCTGTGTTTCTAACAGGTTCCCAGGGGGTGTTGGTGCTATGGCCCCTGGACTACACTTTGACAGCCAGTGTCCTAAAGTTGAAACTCTCAGCTACCATCAAGTTACTTTGTTCTCCACTGGCTCAAGGATAAGTTTCAAACGTTTTGCTTTGACGTTCAAGAACTCAATCTGTTTCTAACTTATGTCCAAGAATTCCTTTTCAAGAAATTTCCATCTGAAAAAAAACTTATTCGTGAAAATTTTCTTTTGGACTTGTTGCTTGTTAAAACTCAGGACAGTGCTGGGCTGATCTCCCTACTTTTCCCTACCAAGCTCAACCCAGCTAAAATTCCCCTATAATTCTCTTCCCCCAGAGTTCTCTTCCAAGTCATTTGTACAAAACCACCTAATTCCTGTTTCTTCCTTTGCCAAGTTTGGGAAGTGTTTGTGTCTTCTTTTGATAATTAATGGAGTTTTACTCTTCTATTTCTTGCATTCACTAAAATGAGGCATTTGCTTTTGTTTCCCAAATTTGCCTTTGAGATATCTGATGGTATTATCTCAAAGATTTCTCCCTTATGCACAGTGCCTGACCATAGTAGTTACTCAATAAATAATTAAATTCTCCTTGATTGATTTTATAATTGAAACTGGGTTTGCTGATCTTGTTTTGTCTGTTTTGATTGTTTCTGCCAAACGGGCCTTTTATAAAACTTGGAGTAAGATCAAAATCAAACCATGGTACAGAAAGATATACTATTTCCTTTGGAAGACTGCTACTGATAAGCTATATTAACTGAAGCCAGAGGCAATCAATTTGAGAAATTATAGACCAGCAGAGTATATTGTGTGGAACATACACTTTGTTGCTTTCATTTTAGATTAAAGCCTAACATTTCTTTCAATGGAGCAGAGCCATATATATAGCTATATGTCTATCAAAATGTTTTTCCAAAACGTGGCATATTTAAACTATCACTGACAGCAGTTTTCAAGTACCTGAAAAGATTAGAAAAGTCAAATGTAAAGAGTACTTTAAATGGCAGTGACATTTCCTGGAAGATAAAGAAATTGATAGAGAGGAGAGTTAGTTTAAACAGTCAGGCCTAGGTATAAAGCAATCAAACTGTACTGCCTTTGGAGTGATCTATTTATGGTGGAGGCTTTGAATAATAAATTGTGCCGCTGGCACATACATAGGAACCACTTGTAATTTTGTGAATTCCATTTTTAGCTGTTACCTACTTGGGGCCTCTTATATCTGTCAGCACAGGTCAGTAAAAATTTATTTTTAATTGCTTGGTTAAAAGAGCAGCACTCCCAGTTCCCTGCCCTTGAGATCCACACAGGAGAATTGAAGAGGAACATCTAGATGAGTCACTTCAATGTGGTGTGAGGGGCGGAGGGATAAAGGCCTTGGGGGCTGGAGAGGGACAGGGAAGGTGACCCAGTGGGAGGAGAGGAGCAAAGAGGAACCATGAACTAAGGATTTGGAAGTGCTTTTTGCCCTTTTGTAATTTATTTCTTATACAGTAATCATTGTTCATGCAATCCAGCTGTGTAGTAAAAAGGTGATTTCCGTTATCATAAGGGTCATGCCTTAGGAACTGCCCACACAGCAGATGGCTCTAGTTTATCGTGTTTTGTTTTGTTTTTGCAACACTGTCAATTGATCCTTGTTTTTTTTTTTTTTTTGGTTTTTCTCCGGTACCGGGAACTGAACTCACGACCTTGCGCTTGCCAGGCAGGCGCTTTTGCCACTGAGCTAAATCCCCAGCCCCTCGATCCTTGTTCAAGTAGGAAGAACGTCCATCTATCCTTACAAATTTATGTAAAATTATCGAGAAACATGTTTAAGCCCAAAGTGTCTTGGATCCTGTAAGTCTAGATAAGTTTCTAGAGAAATCCTACAGGGGAAAAAAAATCACATTTGTCATACTTGGTTAGCCCTGTGAAAGATATAGCTTTAGGTGGCATTAATTCTCCCACTTCAGATGCACACGTTCAGTAGCAAAAAAATTAGCATGTTGTTTATTTTAAAGATTCACAGACATCAGGTTCTCAACTATGCGTGCTTGCATAAAAAGACAGGCAGACATTATGATTCTTCTAGATGACACTAATGGTGGGGCTATTTTTGGCCAAAGGAAACTGAAGAGAACAATTTGTGTGTTGTGAATCCCTTTAACTAACTTTCGTACGTAGGTGGTGCCATAAGTGGTTCCAGATGGAGAAAAGGTGAAAGCAAGTTGGCTTTTTTTGTGCCCTCTGTATCTGCCTTGGTCTGGTTTTTAGTTAAGTTCCTGTTTTTCTATCACATTGAAAACTGTGAACATTGCAAGTCTTGTGCTGTTGCAGTTTGCATAGGAAGATGTTTTAAGCTAGCTCTGGAATTAGTTTTTTAAAAAATGAGAATTCCCACATGAAAATAAATAAAGTTCCTCCTTTCTATAAAAACCTCCATTTCCATGTGGAAAACAAAACAAAAAAGCCCCATTCTCTCTTTAAAGTAGCAGCTGCAAAAACAAACAAAGAAATAAACAAATAAAAATCTAAGAAGGCAGAGCACACTAATCTAAATTGTAAAGTATGTCGCAGTAGCTCAATAGAGATTTAGCTGTTGGGTGCAAGTAAGTCTTATTTATAGAGCTAGTGAGGCATGAGGGTGCTTCCGGATCTGTGCTCTTCCTGGAGCTTCTGTCTGCCCACTTCATGCCTGGTGGGCAGTGTTGCTCTGACACACAGGACTCAGATCTATTGCAAAACAAACACCTGTCTTTGCAGAAGGTAACAGTTGAAGAAATAGAATCCTTGAAATAGTTATAAAGAAACAACTACTGTTACCCCAGAATTTTTCTTCATGAAATTGATCTGTATAAATTGATAGTTCTTTCTAAAACTGAGGTTAAATATCTGGAGTTTATTTCCCCCTGTTTGAATTCATACTCTGAATGTGTGTTATTTCTTTGTGTGGCATGGACTTTGATGCTTAGAGCAGTCTCAGTATTTCCTAACAGAAGGGTTATAACATTGAAGATTCCGTGTTTGCTTCCTAGATGGTAAACTGGATCTCTGAAGGAAAGATGTAACATTCTGTCAAAAGCGTTGACTATTATTCTTGGGACCCTAATCTGGAAAATGTAGCATATGTAGAAAGCATGTTTCTTGCAGATGCAGAATATGTTATGGGTTCGCTACTCACCAAAGTAAATAATAACTTAATAAAATTGTGTCAAGGTTTAGTACATTTCAGTCATGACAGACATACTGATTAAGTCTTGTAATCTCTACAGGAAGTTTCTCTCTTTCCTTTAGGCAAATGAGACAGAGACTAATGACACTGAGTAAAAGGTATTTTCCTGTGGACAATAGAGATCATCATTTCCTTTCCTCTAAAAAGGAGTGGGTTTAGTAGGAATAATTCTACCACTCTGTTAGTTCATGTGATATTTTATTTAAGCATTTTTGGAGCTGTAATCACTTTTAACCTGTTATTACAAATATTAAATATAAGTGTGAACATCTGGTGTAGGTGAATAGATCAATGTTAGTACATAAACTCCTAAATAAAGGAAAACTTTTCAGTGGCTGGCCCAGATTTGATACACATATCATGAGTACATAATGATACAGATATAATGTGTATATATGTGTAATGATATATGTAAGTTTGATATACATATTATGAATATACCAATGGAGGCAAGGACCCAGACTTTCATTAACCTCCTTGTAAGTAACTTTTATACAGATGCTAACTACCTCATATGGTTTTCTGGTATGAAACATATTCTATATATCATTGGGCATATGCTAACATCCACACATTTTGTTGCCATTTTCATTTCTGCAGAACTTTTCCCTTTTTTGAGCACATGAACTCCTCGCCCTCAAGAGTTTCCATTGTAGGAAGCTATGTGGTGGTACAAGGTATTTCCTGTCGAGTCCAATGTCAAGATCTTTGTCTCCATGTAAATTCGTATTCTACAGGGTGAAGTTTATAGCAGGTCTAGTGGAACATTGCACATTATTGCTTTTACCCTAATTTTTAAAGTGAGATCTTCCTACATTTCATCTATAATTTGCTTCTCAAAAAAATCATTGTTATAAAACCACTACTTTTACAGTAGGTGGAATGCTGTATGCCACTGATCTTTTTAAAAAGATAAAATAGACTATCTCTTTTCTTTTTTTTTTTTTGCTCTGACAAAAGTATCAAATGATTGACCTTTACATAACGTTGAAGGTTGCCCTTTAATGAGATGAAACAGAATCAAGATATATCATAGATATAGTGAGATTGTTAAAAATGTGCTTCATGTTACAAATCTGAGCTCTATATAATAAAATAGAATATTGACTGAGCTTTCTGTAGGTCCCACATACTTTAAAATATTTTTGTGGTCCCTTGCATAATTCTTGCAACACTTTCATCATAGATATAATTGTTCATGATTTACAGATGAGAAAACCGAGGTGGAGAGAGAATAATGAACTTCTTCATGGATACAGGTGGGGAAACAGATGAATCAGGCAGATTCTAAAATCCATGTACTAAATTTCTATGTAGGTGAGTTGCATAATTCTCAAGTGAGAAAATTACCTTTTTTCTGTGATTACAATTTTTTTCAAAATTAATGGGCTATGTACTGTTGATTGCAATCTTTCCAAATGTTAGGAAGTGTTTAAGTTATTAGAAAAGGCAAAAAGTCACAAAAAACATTTTCCCAGTGCTAAAACATTATTAGAATCTTCTGATAAGAGCATGCAGTAATTGGTTGTTGGTGTATACTTTTGAGTCATCCTATATAAAAATATGTAGTCGTGCATTGTCCATTATTCTGGCTGTCTACATCTGAATACCCTTCCAGGCCCGAGAAATCCTGGTCTTTCTGAGTATTACTGGGAAGCAGAGCTCAATATAGTCACTGTAGAGGAGCTGAAGATGGCAGATACATAGTTTCCCAGTCCCCTGTCCATCCAGGATGTTGGATCATGTCTGTCCTGTCAAGGTCTTTGCACTGGCTTCTTGTGACTCAGAGCAGGAAGAACAGTAGCTTGATGGCAGTCAGAGAAGTTCTAGCGCCTTCCTTGAGTACCCAGTGTTGAGGGTATGGCATGGGTGGCTCTGTGGCAGGACATACTTACTGCCTAGAATAGTGCCCCTTTGGGAGAGTCTTAGTTTGATGTTGGCTGCCATATTGGCAGAAGATTCACTCGTTTGTACTTGTCTTCTAATCCTGGTTCTTCACTCCTAAGTTCTTATCAATAAATCCATTTCTACCTACATTGGTTTCTGTCGCATGCAACTAAGCATGTAATGGGTGAATGAGAAGACAAAAAACCATAGAGTAAATTCAGTAAAAAATTAGCTCCATGGTCACTACCAAAGCTGGAAAATAATGGCAGGTAATACCAGTGAGTACAAATACTTGTGGCAGGGATACAGTTCAGGAGTAGAGTCATTGCTAACTTTGGGTACTGCTTTAGAAATTGATTCTAATTTCTTTGAAATTTTTTTCTAATTGTGATTTCTTGCTCTATGTCTCTGTCTCTAACTCATGCTCATGAAGTCTTTAAGAGTAACCCCACGTCTGATATTCTGTTGAGTTTCCTTCAGGGACTGGTCTTGGTTATTGAGGACTGAGTCATGAAGTCTGGAGGTGTTTGACTCATAGGAATCGAACGATCTGGGAGATAGAAGGAGACAGGCAAAAAGTTAGAGGGGAAAATAATTATACATTGATTTATTACTGTGTGCTTTTTAGGAACAGGGATCAATTTTTTCTCAGGAGCATATTTTAACATGATCCTCATGTAAGATAAATGTATTCTGTTTGCACTTTATTGTATGTGGCCATATTTCTGACTATTGAGTCTAGTCTGTTGTGGGACTGAGTGTCCTTTATTTGTAGATGTTTGTTTGATTTTTTTCCCTTGATCTTTTTCCCAGGCAGAGTCATGTTGGTACTCTAAGGAATGGAGTTATGTCTAGGGCAGATGTGAGCTAGCTCATCTCACCAAGCAAGGACTGCAACTACAATGTGCTGATCTTCGGGTACTCGGAATTTAAGGTGTACATAAGAGCTATACAATACTCAAGCTGATTGCTTCTCCATTTCATGGCGCTTGTGAGATAGTATAGTCTACTCCAATGTATGGTTTGGTAGAATGATGCGACTGTTATTATATCAAACCAATCACCTGTTATCACTGCTTACTGTATGTCTTTCTTCCTGCTCTGTTAACCAAAAAGAACTAGAAGAATAAGACAGAAATTATGTAAAAATTAATGTTGAATTCCCAAGTGTATTGGCTTTGATAGGCTTTCTTCTAGGCATTGAACAAACATCAGGAGAGTGGAAGATTTTATATGACACTAATATTAATGAGGAATAAATAAAAAGAAAAATTACAAGTGTTTGTTACAATGTTTAGAGTATATTTCATTGCTTATTTAGAGGAAATAAAAATTTAATCATCAAATTCTTGCTTCAATAATGATGCCTTTATTTTAGTAAATTTTAACTTGTAGAAGTCTTTTGGCTGAGGACATGCAGTACATATCAATATATTAGTAATTTCAGAATTACCTAAAGGTTCAGTGATTTTAGCTTGTAATCCAGCCACTACTTCAAAAGAATTGTACTAATACCATTAACTTTGCTGAGTTCTCATAAACAGATTTGCCGTTTGGCATTTCCACTGAATCTGTAGAGTACCTAAAATTTAGAAAAGGTGGGAAGTACTCAATGTCAGACTCTCTAGAAATTGAATTTTCAAACCAGAAGAATTTCAAAGTAAATTTTATTTATAATACTCCAGGAAATTGTTATCCTCACCTCTTAGATGAATGTCTGTGTTATTTCAATTTATCAGTAAGGGGCTACTCACTTCCTCACTTTATAATAATACTGATCACAATCCAGAACACTGTTACATTTAAATCACATTGCAGGACCCATTGCCAAAGCGTCATCCTACATGGACAAAATCAAAGGCAAGATCCAACATTTATTTTATCGTAGACCTGGCTAAACTTGGCTTTTAAGTTGCTCAGATTGTTTTTGTGGTGCTGTTGTAACAAAAGATCCTGAAAGCTAATTACCTAATACCAGGAGTATGCTTACAACAGTACCAAATGGGCATAAAAATATTTTGTAGAAATAGTATTTCAAGCAGTGTCACCATGATAAAAATTTGAATCCGATGGTGGATTTTCTTTTTCATTTTCTATGAAGACTATTAGTCTAATTTCTGGTGAGACTATATATATATATATATATATATATATATATATATATAATTATTATATATTATATTGTTATATTCTATATTTATATTCTACATTATATATTATATATATTTTTTTTCTTTTTCAAGATGGATGGGAATGGACCATTACCTTTTCATATTAATAGTTGGTCATCTTTCCCAAATCCCTTGATATGCAATGCAAGTTCCTTCACTAATAATTTTTCCAAAACCAAGGGGAAGTCTATTATTCCTGCGGACCCAAGGATCAGTACTATTACCGTGGTTTCAGTTTCCCTTCTGAAAGCTGTATTGATTACTGAGTATGTTTTGTTCCTTCTTTGTGCAAAGCCAAGTTTATCAGGTGTGGGCAGTTAGGGAGAAAGGCATTTTTAGGAACCTGGTGCAGGAATCAAAAGGAGCAAGCAAGAAGCAGGAGTGATTGCAAAATGGTCATTTATGGTAGGAAACATCGAGATTTTTCAATCTAGATATTACAGATTAATAGAGTTGATTCATTTTAGGTTTTACTAGGCTTCCCAGTTTCCTAGAATAATTCTCAGCAGTTAATCTCTGCAAGTCATAGAAGCATTGACTATGGATTGACAGTGAATTCAGCTTTCTATGCCAGTACATTTTCCTGTATGGTTTAGATGAAACAACTGGGTTTAGATGTAGTGTGATTGCTACTTTTAACACTCTAAGGAATATAAGGAAGCTAGCACAGCTATACCACTTCTGGATAAACAAATGTTGTGATTTCTTTGTATAAACAATAAAGAGCTTCCATATTCCCGGGGAAATTGGTGTAAATCCACCTCTCCAAAGTTCTCTGAGAAACAAGGTTGCTGTTTGAAGATTTGAAGCTCCTCCAGGTTTATGCAGTTTCATTTGTTTCACGTGTACTTTGCCCAGGGTAGGACAAACAGATAAGCCTCTTAACTGGTGGATTTAACTGACTATCTGCACACTTTTGAGGTGTTAACCTGGGATTTAGTGGAAAATGTTGAGGGTAGGCAAATGTTGCTCAGGAAAAGCAGACTAATAAAGATGAAATAACTTTGGTCTTTCTGGTGTGATTCACATTCATTCTCTCTCTACATAAAAATTGTACATATTGCACTTTTTTCTACATAAAGTCATTAATGAGTGTGCTGATGTTGAAGTCAGGATACATACAACTGTGCTTGTAATTCTGCTTATATGTTAATGACTGCAGAGGAAAGCCCTCAACCCTCAGCTTTACATACTTTGGGGCAATTTTTGGTCCCTCTCACTCTCCTACAACTTGTTCTTGGCTTATAATACTTTCTTCAAGCCAAAGTGGCATTTACCTTTCTCAGGTTCTTACTTCAGGGGGCTGCAGGGAGTGTTACCCTGGAGACAATGAGGAAAATGGTGTAAGTTCCAGACAAAGACTTGGTGGAAGGGAGCAATTTTAAAGATGGGTGAGAATTGGGGTCATTTCACTCCAGATCTTCTTATGAATACAAATATGATGAGAGGCCAGAGCCCATTGAAACTTAAATACTTGGGATGTCATGGCAAAACCTTCCAGATGTTTCCACTTTTAAAGACTTATTTATATATCGGTAATACAGTGATATCCAAGTGACGTGAAAGGATTAGCTTTGTCAACAGCACTCATTTTTATAGGCAGTTGTGATCCTTTCTTTGGCAATTTCTCTATACACAAATATTTGCATTTTGTGTATTAACCCAAATGGTATCACACGCCATACATTTGTATGCAGATATTTTCCTACTAATGCATCTTGAGATTCATTTCACTTTAGTGCATAAGGGCTTGCCATTCTCTGCCTCTCTGCACAGGTTGCATGTTACTTTAGCATACAGATTTACTGTGCCTGACTTTTTGGGAGATCTACAGGAGCCCCCGTAACCCCTCATGATGTTGGAAGGTGACTGGATCATGCGGGCAGTGTATGTTATGGATTTACAAGGGAGGCTTACAGTGGTTGCCTGCAGAGCCAGGTGGGGAAGAATGCAAAAGGGCTGTCTGTGTGCTGGATGGCTCAACGTAGTAGTCAGGGTTTACAAGGGAAAAGAATTAATACAGGACACATAATTGATGGAATTATTTTATAATATTTACCCAAAGAGTCAAATGCAAAAGAGTATGGGAGATCTGTCCACACAATGGACCAAAAGAATCCAGCTGAGGGCCTGGATCCCATGGCAATGTCCTGCATGAGTCCAGCTGAAGACCTAGAATCCAGGGCAATGTCCTCCATGAATTCAGCTGGAGGCCTAGAGCCCATGACATGGTCTCATGCAGATCTGTATCAAGGATCTGTGCTGGGAAGGCCCAAAGGCCAGTGGTGGAAGCTAGAAAGTCTGCACGGGTGAGATGAAGGATCTGTGCCAGCAGGCTGAGGGATCTGCACTGGAGCCAGGAAGCGATGCTCAAAGTAAGGACTAGAGCTCCCCAAAGTGAACCGCAGCCATCCTTAGCAACAGTGAGAACCCAAGCTCCCATGATGAAGAGAATAGCTGAGCTCATATCAGGAAAGTCAAAGTGACAAGCTTCTCCAGGAGAATCAACAGCACACCGTCTTCCTCTCCAGTTCTCTTTTTATGCGGTTGGCAGCAATTTTCAGGCAGGGCTTCCACACCCAGCACCACACTGGTTCAGTTCAGCAGGATGTTACAAGTCATCCATTAGAGACTCCACCACACAAAAGGATCCAGTTAAAAGTAGAAGACTTGGAGCTTGCTGCAGAGTCCTGTTGGAAGCCTGAGGCTCTAGGAAGGAAGGCCAAAGAGTCTGTGGCAAGCCTGGGGACAGATATCCTGAAGTGATAGTCAAAACGGGAGCCCCTCCAAAGAAATTGAAGCCAGACTACTTCTTCTTTCCCTTTTTTTCCATTCAGGCTACAAGCCTATTGGCTGGTGCAACCACGCCCAACATGGGTCTTCTGTCTTCCATAAATCCCTTTAGCCACACACAGAACTGTGCTAATCTAATCACTCAGTTATTTCTTATTCAAGTTGACACAACAGTAAACTATCACAGGCACTATACTATGGATGAGTCTCCTTATGAGTTCTTAGCTGACTTGTAGTCATGAAGCAAAGCCTGGCTAGAGGCTGGTCAGTGAGGGCAGGTGGGGCCTGAGGGGTTCTGTCTCCCTCCTGTTTCCTCTCTTTTCTCTCTGCTGCCTGGCAGCTGTGGGCTGAGCATCTTTTCCTCTCTGACCCACTACAATGCTATTTTGTCTTGGAGCCAGCCAACCACGGACTGAAACTAAAACCCCTCCTCCATCATGTTTTGGATGTAAGAGATTTTGTCCCAGTGGTGAGAAATTGACTAAGACGGGATATCTCTGTACACCTAAACTTTCTTGTTCTTTGCTATCACAAACAATACTATAGTGTGTGTCCTTACATGTATACATTTCCATACAGGCAGGTATTTAAAAGAATCTCTTGAAAGTAAAGTTGCTGGGAAAAGGGTTACAGGCATTACACATTTTAAGGGCTACTGTCACATCTTTCTCTCTGTTAGTCTTACCACTTCCTCCATAGCCACAGATGAGAGCACAGAAACTTGCCATGATGTACAACACTAGAGGGTGCTAGTCATGCGATGGTGCACAAGGATGTACTTGGCTGTGTCTATAGCTCTTGGTCTTACCCTGTTTGATGCTGGCTCAGGGCTCTTTTGTTCCTGAGGCCCTTAGTAGATTTGTTCAAGGCTCTATGTTTTCCAACCTTAGAGTGGGTGGATGAATGGAGTTTTAGTGATTTCCTCAGGCAGCTTTTCTCCTTAGGGATTGTGTACTGTTGGAGAAAAGAATGTCCTAAGCAAAAGCAGGCTTATTAAATATGTGAAGATAATGGCCCACTGAAAACTGAATGCGGTATCTCTGTATTTGAAATACATGAGTCACTGTCTTCATCCACTGACACACAGAGTTCATGAAGAAAGATAAGAAGATCGGATGATGAAATTTGCAAGAGGTCTGTTCTGAGTTCTTAAATCTGGCCTGCTTTATTTTAGACATCAACCATATGGCCAGAACTAATCACAGGCTTAAATGGTGATACATTTCAAGTCCGCTGGTGTTACTCTGCAAAGCACATTAGAGGCAATTACTGTAAGATACATGGTTAGAATGACAGAAGATAGAAGTAAAATTCTGACCTTTAGAAGTAACTGCCACAAACTTTGAAGAAAACAACTTGTTTGTTAAGAACTACATTTCACTTTCCCACTTTGTCTAATGTGTAACCACATATGTGTGGATGTGTGTGTACATGAGTATATATGTATTTTAAATATAGACGGAGTGTTGTTAGCAGTTGTTAAATTGTCAGGAATCTTGCCAGGTGGTTGACTTCACATTTTTTTAGCTTGAATTCAGCCAAGATACGAGTATTTTGCCATAGACATTGGCAATCACTACTAATCAGAGCCTCATTTCCCAGAAAACTGATAGTTACATACTTATTAGTCTACATTTGTATATGTCAATGTATAATCAATACTCTGTCTAAAACTGAAAAATATTTGGAATTATTAAATTAACTTCTTCATGTTTATTTTGATTTCCAGTGAGCAAAAAATGTTAGGAGGTTAGTTCTGTTTTTCTTTTCTCACTGATGGCTTATTAATACTTCATATTTTACTAGTCACATGTATATAAAATATAAATATGTATTATATAGTATATTTTCCTTTTAATTTATGTCTAATTTGTGGTTGTTGGTGACTATTTTTATACCTAAAGAATCTCTTGCAAACAGTATACTACAGAAACAATGACAGCATGATTTACCAATATTGTTCACAGTAGCCCATGATACAAACAAGTAAAAAGATCACCAAGTGTTTGATCATAGACTGCCAGAAGTAATATTGTGAAATTAAAACACACACACATACACTCAATTTAAAGGTAGAGGGATACTTAGAGTTTATGTGGCCCCATAGTCTCACTTGTAGGGAGGAATGATGGGAATTAATGCTATTAGTATTTATAAGCGTCAGTATTTTAAAGGCCCTGGTCAAGCATAGCCTGTATTTCAAGTGCTTTGAATCTGAATGTGGAGCCTGAGGGGTTTAGGGAATGCAAATTGGGTAACATATAGAGGTTGTATTGTTAACTTTCCCCCTCAGTGTTGAAATAAAGAAGAATGACTGTTATCCAGTTAAATATAGGTAATGTTAATAACTTGATCAGAATTTAAGGAGATTAAATGTCAGAGTTAGGGCTCTACTGGTAAATATCACTTATGGAAGGCAGAAGTAATAGAGAATTATATATAGCCTTGCGGCTTATGCCATTCTATAAGTAGTAAAATGTGATTTATTATTCTGTACTCTGTCATGTATTACTCAAGAGGCACAAAGAAATGATGACTGAGAATTCCTGCATAAAAATGAACTGTGAGACTCATGTTTTCTGGATGTGAAGAGATTATAAACAGACTGTGACACCTATTTCAGTTTATGACTTACTGATCTATAAAGAAAATAACTTGTAAAGCCCAAATTAACCTGGAGTAATGATAGCGTGCTAATAATGAAAGCCGGCAGCGTGCGTTTCCTTCAATGTGGATATTGCAACATTAAACTGTTGAGGTTTACAGGTTAGATCTTGGAGAATTATGAAGAGTTATTCCTTAGGGTTCTGATTTATTGTAACCTATTTCTTTTTAGTATGAGAATAAAAATTTTAGGCATTAGATTTTCTTTGAAATGGAAATTAAAGATTGGACCATCATGTTTTCTATGAAGATATGAAGCCGGGTCATTTTAGGCATTGTGACTTCTACTGTGCTCTCTTGGGTAACTCGGATACAGTTTGCAACAGGATAGTTTTTGTAATATATCTTTTTGCATAAAGAAATTCCAATCAGTATTCTTCTACCATTTTATGCTGATCATTGTTAAAATCTCTTTATATGTTAGAAGATTTACATGAGGTTGCAGCCATTCTTTCATTCTTCAGACTAAAAGTTTCCAATTTTTACACCCTAACCTTTGAGCTTTCATTCTGAAATAATCTCATAGAAATGGAGGCATGTTTTGAAATGTAAAGTGCTGAAGAAATTGATATTTTCAGTCTCTCTCTCTCTTTCTCTCTCTCTCTCTCTCTCTCTCTCTATATATATATATATATATATATATA
>NW_004955404.1:16371748-16474415 GCF_000276665.1 Chinchilla lanigera | reverse complement strand
ATATATATATATAATATTCATCTAAGACCTACTTTCAAAATTTTGACTGAAATACTTTGTATGGACTTGAAATTTAGAAAAAAGTAGTAAATCATTACCTACCATTTTCTTTTCTAAAAACAAGTATGAATTGGCGAGATTAATAGTTTGTTAGTTTGTATATCTACATGTTCATTGGGTCTTAGTGATGGGTTTTATGTTTGTTTAGGGGTAGAGTTTGTATATAGTAGATGAAATAGAAAATGAGAGTAAATGTATTTAGATTAATAGAAATGGAGTTCTTGGGAATATGCTGTATAGCTCTGTTCTTCAGAACTACAGCTTCTTGAAGCTTTTTTTCATATTGTTGATAAGACTGATGTACTATTTTACTTTATTCACTTTTTCTTTGTTACCTTAGTAACTAGCCTCTTAATTTAGATTATTCCCATTTTTGCCTAAAAATAAGTGATCTATATTCGCATAGTTTTCTCAGGGTTCATTTTTAGCATTGTATGTGTTACAAAAGGTCTTTTAAAGTAGATTATTTTCATTTCTGTAGAGACGAGGAGTTATAAGAAGATTAGTTCAAAAAATAAATTTATGCATTGTTAAACATACACTAAGAAGAGTCTTTTGGGTTGCTGGGTGATGTTTGTAGAAAAAAGATATCTAGTACCATTTGCTCAAGACTGGTTCTGCCCAAATGTAGGCAAATGTAGGCATTATAAACCCTCTTCAATTGAGGTCCAAAGACAAGTCTTGGATAATCCCCATTGAGAACAGTAAAATCGGAACATTAGGGACCTCAGTCAGTGTGAAAACCTACAGTATGTCAGATATGACCTTTGGTGCCTGAGAATATTGCAATGTACCAGTTTATGTGGTTTCCACCTGCAGGGAGCATAGTGGGATGAGATGGGTGGGTACTGCTTTTCCGGCTACATAAAGACCATTTCTAAATGAACTTGACCAAGACTCGTGGGATACCTTACATAAGCACTTTGACTGTGTTTCTTCTATACCGTTTGCTACAGCCAAATCAGTTTTATTTGAAAACACAGGGATATGAAGCTGTTTAATAAGATTGACAAATTGAAGCCAATGAGGTCTAGGCAAACACTACAGTGTCCTCTGCTGCCTCCCCAAAGAAAATGTAATTGTTTAAAGTGGCGCCCAGGATTCCCTTCATCTGGCGTTCTCTATTTCCAGCATACAAACCACATGTCAGTTTCCTGGCACTTGATTGGGCTCCTTGCAGGACCCAACCACGTCCTCACTGAACAGACCACCTCATTGAACAGGCCACCTCCTTTGGATCCCCCGCATTTCATCTGCAGTCTCACGGCCCCTGAGAAACCTACCGTGAGCTTTTCTCCAAGGTCAGAAGCTTTTTACTTCCCTTTGCAATCTCTTCTTGAGAAGCATTACTAACAGCTGTCATATACTGAAACAAATAAGATAATGATTGCATTTAGAAAACAGAATAACTTAATATGGAAATAGAATAAATGGGGTAAAGAGAGGTCTGAATTACACATTTTACCCTGGAGAGATGATAGTTTTTGTTACCAATATTATTTTCTAAGTGATTTTTTGTTAGCTGTATTATTTACTAAGCAACTGTGTACTTGGTGAATGAATAATTGGAGGCACATGCGAAGTTTTGAAGTAATCTAATGTAATATTGACTTATTTAGGGATTGTCAGTAAAAAGACAATAAAATTAAATTCTGATATATTAAGGCTGACATGAAAAGCCTATAACATTTGCAATGAGTATCCACACAACATTTATCTCTTATTCTATCAGTTGAAAATTTGAATGGTGATTTCTACTTTTGTACTTCTCAGTGTAATGAATATTAATTTTCCTAAAGATGTTCCATTGACATTTTGCAGTCCTAGAGTAACTTCTAAATAAAGAAGTAAATTAAGACTTCTTAATTCTATTCTCATATGCTTCTCCTTGTAATTCTCCCTACCATCTTTCCTTCTTTCTTTTCTTCTATTTACTTCTGTGGTTCAGTTCGTTAATTAGAGTATAAACACAGTCCTACTACGTAGAAATGTGTGGTAGATGACACCAGTGGTATAAGTCAGTGTTAAAAATCCTCACAACCACCTACATTCTCACCTTTTTTCTCCTCAAATAAACATGGCATGATTTCCACCAGAAGTTTTCTGAGGCCTTTATATATGAGTGCACAGAATTATATATGCTTAACCTTATAGATATATAGACAACACATCAGGGAACCAAATAGTATACATTATAAAGCAATGTGCTTTTTAAAAAGAAAAAAACTCTATTGAACAATCAAGAATTATTATATTTCTCTATACCTAGAATATTTTTCTCTCTTCTTTGTAAATTGCTTCTCAAATCCAAAATGCTTTTAGCTCCACTTATAGTTTCATCAAAGACTTTCCAGAATCCCTTATTTAGAACACCCTTCTGCCTTCACCGGCTCTCATTTATATCTCTGTGACTGCATTTTCAAATTTTTCTTCTTTTTAAGTTTCTGTCTGTATTTATTTCCCTCAAAAGGAAGTAAGCACCAAAAGAGCATACCCCATAGTTTCTCATATTAATTTTGGGGCTTTCCAGGGCCAACAGTGACAATCCTCTGCGTTAACTTCCATGATTTGGCACCAAATGAGAACCAGTACAGAGAAAGCAGATAAATGGAGATTAAAGTGGCAAAAGGAGATAAAAGCTGATTGCGGAAATGCATGTGGATCTTATGTTGGAAGGGTTTGCTGGTGATTTCTCTCAGAAGTAAATAAACTTGCACCCATAGTTAATGGCACATCTGGACGGTCAGAGGTCTCTGTCCTCTGGACAAATAACAAACAGAAAGAAATTCATTCAAGGAAAAAGGAGAGTTTGTATTGGAAGCTGAATTCTTTCTTCCTCATTCATTACTTTTGATAATAGTTCCTCCTTCCTGGGAGAAGTACCTGAGGGAAGAAGGGAGACAATGAAGATTATCTCTGAGAAACTTCAGGACAGGAAAGGAAGTTTCACTCAGCTGTAGACAGAGAATCTCTTTACCATCTTCTCTTTTAATGCTTAACTTAATTAAGACACTGAGGGTATAAATCTAGTGTTTTTCTCCCTGTCCCACCCACCTTGCTCCAACACAACGAAGGTATTGTCTGAAGAATACCAAATAATAACTTTTTCTTTCTAAAGCAAGGGAGGTTTAAGCCCAAAGTACCCAGAAGTTCTTGACTATAAAAACTACAATGAAGATAACTCCTAAGACCATTGATAACGTGGAGGAGTGAGATGAACCAAGTAAAGCTTCAGAGTATATGTGCACATCTTTGCACAGCTCTGAAGGAAAAACATAAGGCTGGAAATGGACCAGTGCCGATAGCTAATATAACCATGTTTAGCATTCATGGTGAAATTCAAGTGAGTGACCTATGTATTTATTTTAGCCCGATTTTTCCTTGAGAAAATCTGTGGATCATATTTTTCCATACTGTAGTGCTCAGCTTTTCCATTGCTGGACAAAATACCTGACATCTAAAGAGAGGGAAGGTTTATTTGGCTCATAGTGTCAGAAGATTCAGTCCATGACTGATTGGCGCTAAGGCAGAAGTGTTGTGGTGGAGGCTAAAGGAAGCAACACAGTTTACTTCCGGGCAGCTGAGAAGCAGAGCAGGGAGACAGCACCAGAGATGAAGGGGCCAGGGACCAGATATAGTACCCTTTATTCTTCCTGCATGAGGACCCAGGTGGGTGCAGAATGTGCTTTTCTAATCCCCTAGGCAGCTCTGAAGTCAATCAAGTTTACAATCCAACTTACTTGTCACACATACCTTGGTTAACTTTGCATAGGAAATCATATTATTTGGAAAAATATAAATCAAAAATATACATCATTTTGAATATTTAGAATGATATTTTTAAAAAGGGGAAATACTTGATGGACAAAGTATGTAACACAATCTTAATATTTACTAGCTGATTTGCAGGTTTAAGAACCAAAACTTGCTATCATTGGAGACCAGAGTTCTTTCCTTTAGGTGCTTGCCATATACATGACTAATAGCCATATGATGTTCATCTCAAATTTTATAAATTCTGGAATTATGTTTTGTGCCACACCAATGAGATTAGAGTTACTAATTGATTAGCAAGATACAGTTAACAGTTTTTACTGGTAATATATAAAGTACAGTTTCATACTTGATATTAACTCTTCATATTATGGGATCAATTGTATCATGCAAACTAGGTCCCTAGGAAGCATCTTACTTCAAATTCTGAAATGTGACTAGTTTGAGTGTTGCCATAATTATAGTTTAGCTGTTATTTTAATGATTTAGCTTTGAAAACATATACCTTGTCTATAGATGATGCATTTAACAAATAAGATAAAATTAAAACTGACTTGAGATTTAATTATATGAATTTATTTTATTTTTTCAGTTGCCTTCTAAAAAGGTTAGCATTATCTCATTTGAGGAATAATTTTGCAGTCCTTCATTTGAGAAACAGTCTGTAGAAGAATAAATGGGAATTTTGAGCAGTGAAATTTTTGAAGAATGAGATAATTCATTCTGTCTCTCTCTAAATATATATATTATATTTTATATAATATATATATATATTTGAATGCTGTGATTAGAGTGGAGTCATAGTGTTTATCAGTTTTACAAAACATGGACTGTTGAAATACAACAATCCAGGTTGTGAAGATTCAGAAATAATTCATGTGAGATAGCAGAGTGTAGTTCCAACAATTTGTTCTAGTCTTATTTGGATATAATGTCTGTGAATGATTCAGTAAATGAGGTTATAAATATTCATCTATTTTATCACTGGCAACAGCTGAGAATATCTAAACAGACAGTGGACTGCACAATTTAGCTCCTGCATGCCTGTGCCTACCCATTGACTTTTCCAACTTTATTTCCAGGGTAGATAGCAGCAGTTTAGGAACGTTTATGTCAATGCCCTATGAAACAGAATTAAACGTCTTCATATTAGAATTTGGAAAAGTTGTTACCTGATTATCCATAAAATGCCAGGTGGTAGGCTAGATTCTCCTAAAAATTTAGGGCAAAGAAAAGACAGGTAGTACTTGAGGGACAAAGCAGAATAATTCACCTACTTCTCAACAAAAGCTATGACCCAAAATATAATTTCCAAAACCAAATGTGAATAAACTGTAGTCTAGAAAGGTGAATTATCTCCTGAGTTCTACCAAGAAAACCTTTTAGTTCTCTCTGAAATCTAGGAATACATTTTCCAAATTATTTTTGCAAAAATATAGTCTGAATCATATCTAGGTAAACAGAATTGCATTTTAAAAGAGATTTTTTTCTTTAGAAAATGGAATACATAATCCATTAGTAATATTTCCTATATAACATTAGATACATATAATCCTTAGCTACGTAGCTTTCTTAAAAAATAAAAAATATATCTTTTCCATGTCAAAACTTTAGTATTTTTGTAGAAATTTAATATACTTTAATATTGTAGATTTTTGTTCTTAATATTGCACTTTAAGATGAACACACTGATTTCATCGTTCTCAAGAGAAATGAATTAGGCAGCCTTCCCACAGGTTTTGTGTAAGAAATGAGGAACCTTAAAAAGGAGTTGTAAAAAATATGCACCTAGACATTCCTTCTTTCACTGAACCCTCATCTATTTTTAAGCAAACTTAAAGACATTAATTATTATTATGTAGTATATTTTAGCAAAATAACTGTTATTCTTTCCAAGTTACTTAATAAATTTAATACAACAGAGCAAAAATGCCCATGGCCTTTTTGAAAGAGAAAAATCCTTTTATTATCAATAATTGTTGATCCATAGGAAGCTGCAAAAATAGTAAGAAAAAATTGAGAAGTATCCTTAACCCAGTTTCTTTTAGTGTTTATGTTTTACACAATATCAAAACCAAGAAAAGAACACTGGCACTAGGTCTACCATATTTTATTTATGATATTTTCTTACCTGTGTAGATTTGTGTAATTATCACACCATCAAGATAAGAAACTATTCTGTCACCAAAAAGATCTCTCTCATTTTTATAATCTCACTGATCTCACTCTTGGTGTACCCACTGGCAACTACTGTTTTTCCTTCCCATAATGTTGTTGGTTTGAAAATGATATAGAAATGGAATTATCTAGTAAACATAAACTATACTTAGGACATTGTATTAGGGAGTTGCTAAGGTATTCATTTTGGTGATCAATGACACATAAACAAATGAGTTATGTGTCATTGTGGGAATATAATAGGTCCATTTTGAAAATAATACTAATGATTTCCTGTTCTCTTAAATATCATTTCAATATGAATGCAAAAATAACACTTTATTACTCATATATTGAATTTTATGTGATAATGAATGCATTGAGAAACATCACATGCTTCATAGCCATAAAGATTTTATTATAAAATATATAAAGTATTAATGTTTTATTTCACTTATTCAGGTGTATATATTGGGTGCTTACCATCAACTAGACATTTTGGTAGGACTCTGTCTTAGTTACTTTTCTGTCATTGCAGGACAAAATACCTGATGCCCAAAACTGCTGAAGGAAAGGTTTATTTAGCTCACAGTTTGTGGAGGTTTCAGTCTATACTCAGCTTGCTGCAAGGCAAAGTGGCACATGGCAGAAGGCAACAGTTCATAGCGGCAGAAAACAGCAAAAACAGCAAGAGCAAAAAAGAGGAGCAGCTGAAAGCACGGTTCTCTCATTCCCTTCTGTTGTATGCAAACTATCTGCCCCAGGGAGGGTGTAGCGCTCACACCCATAATCCCAACATTGGGCTAGGGATCAATCAAGAACTCTAGAATCTCACTCCATGACTGCATGAGGCTTTCAGTGGACATCTAGACACTAACCATAATAGACACTGACATCAAATATTACCTCAAAGAAAGTTATTTTCACTTGAAAAACCATTATGTATAGAACCCAACTTCATGTGTTTCAACTTAGTTTACTGGTAATTTCTTTCTGAGTAGTGTTTTATGATGTTAGAGTGACCTTAGTATGTGAGATGTCTGTAACAACAAATTCCACTACTTTAAATTTTTCTGCATAAACATTAACGGCAATAAAGATTCATAATGCTACTACTTCTTGTTCAGATATACTAACTCCCTATGCTTTTGCATGGTAATATCAAATCAAAATTACATGGTCTTAACTACAACTATCTGAGGGATGAAGGCAATAAAATTGTTGTATAGGGAATTAGTACGGATTTGAGGTTAGACATTGGGCAGATTTAATCTTCAAATGGCATATTCACACATTTTGATTGTGTATTCAAGCCTACTAAATTTAAACACTTAATCAGCCAAAATATTGGGGAATATTACACATTCGGCTTCCAAATTGAAAGCCGCTTCTGATTATAGCCCAACCTGTCTGCCAACTCTGACATGTTGCAAACAGATGCTGCGGTACATTGAAACTCTTTTCATCTTATTGGAAGAAGACTGTTTTAAAATTCTTAATGGTTATTTTTCTAAAAATGGTTCATTTAATACCTTAATTGGGTACATGAAATTGTTTCGTCTGTCATCGGTCCTCATTCTTGCACATGTGCTACATGTATGAAAAGATTCTTTTGTTTTAAGCATGACATAGTTTTATGAGGCATGGAAGTGGGGAGCAAATTTTGTTTGTTAGAATATTATGTTTGACTGCACTAGAGGACCTCAGTCATGATGTATTTGGGAGCACAGCACTCAGGCACTGTATTAGTCTTCCAGTGCTTCCACGACAAAATTCCACAGGCTAGGAGGTATAAGCAACAAAAGTTCATTTTTGCACAGCTCTAGAGATCTTGTTGTAGGCAAGGTTGGAATCTCTCCTTGGCTTGCACATGACTGCCTTGCCAGTGTCTCACATGGTCTTTCTTCTGCGTGCACATGCTCAGTATCTCTGTGAGTACCCTTCTTGTAAGCACACTGCTTGGATTGGATCAGAACCTACCCACATGTCCTCCTTTTGTATTCGTTACCCCTTTAAAGTGTTATGTCCAAATCAAGTCACTATTTTTTTTTTTTTTTTTCCTGAACTGGGAATCAAACTCAGGATCTTGTGCTTACCAAGCAGGCTCTTGTGCCTCTGAGCTACATCTCGAGCCCAAAGTCACATTCTTAAGTATGGAGGTTTGAGACTTTCACATGCAAATTGGGAAGGGATGTACATTTCATCCCACAATGAAAATTATTATTTCAATTTTTATGCAATGACCAAAGTGTAAACATTTACTGAAGCAAGGGCCACAGGAGATCCTGGAGTTTCAGTGGATCCTGGGAGGATGAGTACCTAAGGGCTTAAGATTCTTTCTGCCTGCAGATGGAACTCTGGGATACAGTTTTCTCTTTCTGTGTTGAAAAAGTCAAATGAACTAACTAGAGCCTTCTCTTTACATGCATTTGGTCAGAAGCACACAATTTAAGAAATGGCTGAGGCTTTTACCTTTTTACCAGCATCCTTTCACTTCAGAACTTTGGGTTTAGAGAGGGAGTGTGTGTGTGTATGTGTGTGTGTGTGTGTGTGTGTGTGTGTGAGTGTGTGTGTGTGTGAGTGTGTGTGTCTGAATCCTCTGGACTGGGTGGAGGAATGGCACTATAGTCCTCCTGGCTGCAGAGATGCCTGGAGGTCATGTCTTCTCTGAGAGTCAGGTTGGGATGGGGTTGAGCTATTTATGGAACTTACTGCAGCAAATTGTCCATGGGGCTTCCATGGGGTGGTTTGCTGCCAGTGTTTGTTCTTTCTTTTGGCGGTATAGCACTTGGGATGAATGAGACAAGGCCTTGCAAAACCGCACTGTCTATACGCTGCTCACTCCACAGCTTCTTGCGTATATGGTTCCTCTTTCTTTCCAGCATACATATTTTACTCTGAGCCTCTTAGGTGCCTTGAAAGAAGAATTTCCATTTTATGTCAATTAATCCACCTCACGGAAATAACACCTTCCATTTCAACATTCTTTAAATCCATAAAGATTATAATCAATCCTTCCAAAATATTCATAGAACAGAAGTAGAGTTGGTATGTGGCTCAGGAATGGATAGAAAAGAACCTTAGGGAGAGAAGTCTTTCCTTGTGTTCTCCCCCTGTTATATTTCCTGTAGCCCTTTACCGGCTCTTAAGTACATAATTCGTGTTAATTATTAGTTTAATTATGATGCTTTACAAAGGTTGCCTCAATTTTCCTGTGGGTGAAGGAATCCACAAATAATAACATAGGGAAATGAAAGCCTGGTTTTTAGCGCTGGCTTTGCAGGTAATAAGCTGGTGACCCTCACCCAGTGACTTAATCTCCCTCCATCTCAGCATCTCATCTATGAAATGATGAAGATAATAACTGCCAACCTAATTAGGAGTAGTAAAGATTAAGTGAAGTATTGTCAGAGAAAGTGCTTTAGAAACTGCCAGGCAATACACACATAGAAATGATGAATGCTGGTAGAGAAATGTGAGATTATGTTGGAGGCATTAAAAGCTTAGAATAAATGCTTCTACTTCTCAAAAATCTTGTCTGATCAGACTAAGTCAGGGTGTCTTTATTATAACCCAGTTCCTTAAATCCAGATCTGAAGTTGAACCTGAGATTTTCTGAGATTTTATAGTCTCAAAAATGAGTTTTAGCTACACTGTGGAATCTTATGACACAGTATAGTCAAATTGTTTTTCTACATTCAGTTTGGTGTAGGGTGTTTTCCAGGATTTTAAAAAAGTAGTTGTTCAAATGAATATGATTTTATTTTGTAAATATATTTTCAATGTGCTATAGTGACAGGAATTTTATCTTTTTCTTGTCCTTGTTTTCCTAGTGATTAAGGCATATTAGCTCAGTGTCTAAAACTCAGGAGAAACTTGTGGAATAAATGATGGAGAAATTTTTATTCAAAGAATTTCCATCTGTTTTTTTTTCTCAACATAAATTTCGAGTGTCATCTCTCAGTGCTATGCCCTTCACTTTTTAACTATATTCTTTATCTTTGATAATAATATATATTATGTCTAATGAAAATAAGTATATGTTTTCCTCACTACTGTGGTTCCTGGATAGATTATATTGATATTATAATAATTTTTTGCTTTCAACAGTAATAATTTGCTGATATACCTTATATTTCTTTTATTGGCTTTATAGTTTATCTTGCAAGGAATTTGTTTGAGGGCCTTGTTTTAGACAATGCATGCTACAAAGGGAAATGGTACATAAATATCTAATCTCTGATAAAAAATGCCACAATGCTTTATTTTCCATGGCTCACTTGAAAAAAGATTTAAAAATATTTGGTAACAAATATATAATATTGAGGCTAAGGACAAAGCTCAGGGATAGAGTGCTCATCCAACATGTGGGAGGCCCTTCCTTCAGTACCAACACCACAAAGAAACAAAAAGGAAGTAACAAAACAGAAACAGCGGTAGCACCAAGAACAAAAAGTTTACCATCTTGAACATTCTGAATTGTATAGTTTGGTAATGGTACACATTGCTGTGTAGCGAGTCTTTAGCTCTTCTTCATCTTGTGAAACAGAAATTCTGTACCCATTAAATAGTAACCTTTCTTTTCTCCATCAAACCCTCAGTACTGGCTTTCTATGCTCCATTCTAATTTTGATGACTTTTAGCACCTCATAAAGAAATCATTTTAAAATTCATATATAGATACATTAGCTTTTAGTTCAGCTCTTGTTTGAATCTATCTCCGATCCCAGTGGAAATCTGGGTCATTCCATTGATAAAAATACTGTTTTCATTCTTACTCATATACAGAAAGAACTTGGTTCAGTACTAATTTTCATTAATTAACGTCATGGGTTTTGCCTGGCTCACAGTAAACAGTAAGATAATGACAGAGCCAATATAAACATTCTATATAATTTGTAAAGGAGAAAGTCTTTTCTAAGTCAAAATAGATTTAGAAAATGAAAGGATACACTGATTTTTTATAAAGCTGCCTATTGTTAAGGACACATTTAATTTGAAAAACCTTTCCTAGAATGATGGTAGAGAGAATGTTTTCATTTATGGAGAGAATAAGGTCACACTTGATGACTAATGGCTGTCGAACTTGTGTGAACTTCAGAATCTCCTTCCTGCTCCTAGGCACATCCAGTAGTCCTGGGCAGGGGCTGAGGATCTGGATCTTTGTCAAGTGCCCAGGTGGTGTGGAAGTCTGGGGCTTCACATCTTCAGAACTATTAGTCTAGGGCAGCAGTTCCCAGGATGCTTTGTGAGGCAGTTAGAAATGGTGTGTCCAGGCATGTCCACTAGAAACGCTGGCTGTTACCCCCTTTAACAGAGCCACTGTGATCATTTGCACATGATAGATAGGTTCAAGACATGCCATAAAAATAGCTTTGTGGACCTTGTTTCCAATATTCCCTAAATTTTCTTGATTGCAGAACCATCTTTTCAACTAACACTTATTGTCTGTGGGGGTTACTCATTCTACATAATTTGAGAAATGTTCTTAAAGAAGTAAGACAATATAATGATTTTAGCATCATGGCAGGGAATACAGGGTTGTAAGTTTCATGATAAGGCAGGGCCTGCCATAGCTCATCTCTCTTCCATATTTTTAAATTTTAAATAATTATATGGGGTCGTACTGGATATTGAACCATGGGGTTTTACACTGAACTGTGTCCACAGCTTTTTTAAAGTTTTGAGACAGGATCTCACTAAATCACTAAATTGCCCAGGCTGGGTTTGAACATGCAATCTTCCTGCCTCAGCCTCCCAGAGTGCTGGGATTATAGGCATGCACTACTATGCTTGTTTTTTTTTTTTTCATTTAAAAAAATAATCAGTAAGATTTGGTTACATTTCCTCATGTATAGGGGGACATAAAGGACTAACTAAGTACTCTAAATTCTTTAGAGATTAAGATAAATGAACTATTTTTGGAAACCTTGCTTACTTTTAATTCCAATATTTTGAGACTTGTAGCTCAGAAGTTCTGTATTAGACTCTTACGTGCATTGTTTGGTTTTAGATTGTGACCTGCGCAAATTTCCCTTTAATAGACACATCTGAATTGCTTGAGTGTGTGAATGCTGTGGTGAATTCTTAGGCTGGCGCAGGAACTGAGAAGTAATGGTGATTCTTGTTGAGGAAGACAGGCACCTGTGGCCTGACCAGGAGCACAGTGCCAGGTCAGTGGTGGGCAGCACCTACGGATGGCTTCTGTGTCCCCACAGACTTTTTTTAACCCTTGTGTGTGAGGTGAGATTTCTGCACACGTTCTCATCCTCCCAGAGTCTTCAGGCTGACATGCAGAAGGAGCAAAACAAAGTTTTCTTTCCAGGAGATATAAACAATGTCTGTTCCTGATGCCAAGAATAGGCATAGACCTGTGTTAAATCCCTAAATAAACATAGGGTGGCAAGAATCTCTTTCTTTGTATGTGTATGATAATCTCTTCCTTTCTTTCAATTTTTTACAGTATTTTATCTAGGGCCAAAAAGAAAAAAGAAAAAAAAAGAGCCAGGCAACAGTGCTCTGAGACTTTCTAGAGAGACACAAAGTAAACAAAATAAAGAATGTAGATGCCTAACATTCCCTGCTATCCATCTCTTCTTCCATTTTTTTTTCTGTCTTACATTCACATGGACATCTTGCTTTTGAATGTGACGTATGTGTCTGTGAACAAGATAGATGTAAAGTAAAAATTTGTGGAAGTATGGTGTCTTCTCTTTGTGAGTGTCTAATGTGCTGTAGCACAGTTACTAGGGCTAAACCAAGCGTGCCGTGTAAAGGAATGCCTGGCAGAGGACACTACGCATATGGTTGAGAAAATACTTTAAGCTAAATGTTATTACCTTCATTTTAACAAAGAGATCTAGAAAAGCCAAGGTTTTACAGCTGGCAAGTGGTGAGACTAAGATTTGAATCGGGTTTTGGCTTTCAAAAGCTGCCACCTCATGTTACCTGTTCGGATGGTGGCAAGAGGACAGAATATCAAAGCTAGAGTAGTGCTTATCTGGAGAACAGATTAGAATTCTGAAAGCAAAGTGAATTCTCTTTTTGATCAAAAGAGGCCATTAAATCATATAAAGAATAAGAACAAATACC
Source organism: Chinchilla lanigera (assembly GCF_000276665.1). NCBI lineage: Eukaryota > Metazoa > Chordata > Mammalia > Rodentia > Chinchillidae > Chinchilla > Chinchilla lanigera. The sequence goes on along the minus strand of NW_004955404.1, from coordinate 16,461,332 downwards.
TCGCTGTAATAATGCAATATTAAAGGAATATCAATCTATTAATTCCTGAGGTTGCTTTCCTGAGAGATATTTTAAATGAATAAAGCTGTAATATGTGACTGTTCTGAAACCAGTAAATATAGGAAAAGTTTAATATTCAGTACACAGACAAAAATGATGAACATTTTATTACATTTATTCTGAGTTTATTTCTTGACACTAATGGAAATGTAGAAAGATGAGTTATATATGGCCTATTTAGCCTCACATTTTAATATTTTATATAGCCAACCTCAGTAAAGTAGAATTAATAAGGAATCACATTTTTGTACTATGAACATTTTTTGAATTGAACATTTACTAAGGACTTTTTATAGCCTGCAAACATGGAAGTTTAAAATGTGTTACTTAATGGGATTGGTGTACAACGCAATCAACATTGTTTTTCCTAGGGTACTCAGAATTTAGAATATTTTTGTAGAAAGTAAAAGAAATGAAATACCTGAGGCCATCTCTTTTTCTTGTGCTGAAAGACAAACCCTGTGACTTCCTGTTAAAATTGTCCTCAGTATGCACAGATGGTTCATAACTAATGGGAAACCATAAGACTCTTTTTGAGAAAATTTTGCAGCTAAGCACATTCATCCTCCATTCCCAGATTCTGATATTACCTTGAGACTATTAGACTCTGTGAAGACAGTGATTAGGTGTTATATGAAAATCAGTAGCTTCTTTCTCTCCTGGGTCTCATTCCCCCGCCTGCACACCCACTTCATCTGATGAGTTAGGGTGGAAAAAACCCAAAATGCTTTCTGCCAATTTTCTCTCTGGACACTTCACCTAATTATAAGAACATGCCAAATAGGAAGATTAAGTTTTGCTAAACACAAGGAGTATCTGGATTTTAAAGTTATACGCGAACTGAATTTAAAGACTCAGGTATTTTACACAGAAACATAACTGCCCGAGAACCCCACCAGGAGATAACCACTTTAAATTCATTTAGCTGATTCTTTTGGTGATGAATTCCAAATCTCTAAGTAGCATACTTTTTGAGGTGCAACATTTTGATATAAAAATTTCTGGCACTGCCTCTTCTTGCTTGACCAGCCTTCCCATAAGCCTGTTTTTTTCTGTTTTATCTCTATTATTAGCGCCAAATAAAGAATTATTATTTTCCTGATAGTAAAGAGCTAAAACAGAGAGAAAGGAGAGATACTGAGGTTGAACAAAACAAATGCTAAGGAAAGGTCAGACAGGGTGGCCTCAATTTCCTCAAGAAAATAAAGGATGAGTTAATCTTAAGGAATGGAGCTACTATCAGCCAGCTAAGATGGAGTTAACAGATAAAAGCGCTGCTACAGTCCAAGGGAGAATGACCAACTGGTATGAAGCCATACAAACTGATAGGAGAAGTGGTCTCCAAAGACGGTGGGTTTGTGTGGAATGATGGAATTTGCTTTTCACTATTTGCAAAGAACAGGAGAAAACACTAAAAAGCCAAAGAGAAGAAACCTACAGTTTAGTGAATGTAAGAAATTATATATGCGATCTTTAATTACTTGATAACAATAGAGATTAGTATGGTGGTCATACAAAATTTTAAAATATGTTTCACTTGAAAGTTCATATGTGTTATTTATTTGGATAAATATGTATGCTGTCCTTACATTTATTCACAACCTCATATTTCATTTTATTTGATTAATATTGAGTTAGTGTTGTTAAAGCCCATAAGCAAATTGGAGGAAGTATGTAACCCTGAGAGTAGGTTGCAGAAAGCCCACCCACAATTTCAAATTCTTTTTGGTACGAAGTAGACGGTCTATGAAATGGGCAATCAACAGTTGGCAACTGAACATTAACACTCGTATTCTCTGAGGATAACTTTTTTTATATATATTGAGTATTGTTAGCTTACTTTGCTAGCTTTGTTTGCACATTTGTAATAATGAAGTTTAGCTTCTTGCAGATGGCAGATTAACACACGTACTTTTCTGCTTTTTTCGGCAAGTGAGTCTAATTTTATGTTTCAAAGAGTGTACTTTTACAACAGAAGAAAATAGCAGGGCCACTGAGCTGGAGCATCAGAGGAAAATCCCTTAGGGCACAGCCGCAGTGCAGTTAGCAATAATTTTAATTGGACACCCAAACTAAGCCAGCCTCAAATCATGTGTATGTCTTACAAATAGGCTTTATTATGTCCTTTAAGTCCTTTTAGAAGCTTATGAAGATTTATACCAGTAGTTAGTTGCTTTGTCTGAGCAACAGAGAATATTTAATAGTTTTTATCAGGATTAATGAGCAGAAGTGTCTCAACAGATGAAATTCTGTAGTATGAGCACTGTAGTCATTTGATAGTCTCTTTATTCACTTGTACTAATTCCTGTAATAGAAATACTCTTTGATAGGAGACTGAGTATTTCATGTATTTGTCAGATTCTTGTGAAACCATTATGTGGAGCATTGCATAGCACTTTTCTAACACTGGATGTATCCAGGAGCCAGGTAGCAAATACATAAGGCACATCACTATTTTAGGATGCAGCCAGGACATTCCTGCCATCCATTCAGCAAATAATTAGTGAGTGTCTCTGATGTGCCAGCTGGTAGAGACACAGTGGTGAGCAAAACAGAACTCAACGGCAACTGTGGCTTAGAGAAATAAAATAATAACAAACAAAATGCATAACTGTAAACTGCAGTAAGGCTGCCCCAAGGAAGTAGAGGATACTACAGAGTTCAGAATATGAGGAAACGCCTTCTTGGCAAAGTAACTAAAGGTTAAACAGGAAGTAGTCAAGTTAAGAGGGAAAAGAAGGAGACTATCCAGGCCGATGGAATGGTATTCTGAGACAGAAAGGGATAAAAGGAGTAAAGGCCTCCTTAACAAGGGAAAGGAAGCCACCAGGATTAAAACAGAGAGAGAGAGACAGACAAACAGGTGCAGACCCACAAAGAGAGACAGAGGGACAGCCATTCAAGGCCAGTGAGTTGAAGGTCAATGACCAACTGAAGTATTTGGACTTTATCCCTGGAATAGTAGTATAAAAACTGCGTAGTATTATAAAAATTTTAAAATTTCAAAAATATACAAAGAAGAATTGTTTTAATAGTCCTAGCTTATTCACTTTAATATTTTTAATTAACAACTTTCCACTTAGTTATGTATAGATAAAGCCAAACATGGAGATACTCTTTTCTGAACAGGGAAAAGGGGTCACAGCCCTTGCTAAATATTGCTAATATTTGTGATAGAAAATAATTCTTTTAGCTAAACAATGTTGCATTTGCACACTGCAGTCTTAAAATAGTTTTTTTTTTTGTTTTGTTTTTTTGTTTTGTTTTTCTCCGGTACCGGGAACCAAACTCATGACCTTGCGCTTGCCAGGCAGGCGCTTTTGCCGCTGAGCTAAATCCCCAGCCCCAAGCACACTGCAGTCTTAATTGGACAACTGACTATAAAGCATGGTTCTGATTATTTAATATATTTTACTCTGTTTGCAGAAAATTAATTTGTATGACTTCTTCCCCCCATCCAAAACTCTGGAATTGTTTTCCATGAGATGTATGTGTATGAATATAGGAGCATGTGTGTGTGTGTGTGTGCTCCATGGTATACATACAAAAGGAACAATAATGGTATCTCTTAAAACTCTAGTTCAAAAGCTAGCAAAATCTGAGAAGAGTCCCTGTAGGCCATGGCAAAAACGGTGAAAATTACAGGGACACATTGCTGTACTGGAGGACATTTTAAACAATTGTTGTAATTTAGGTACTTCACCTTATTTAGTAATTGTTATGTAAATGTATGCTACATAAAATTAAACATATGACAAATACAAAGATAAACATTTAAGGAAAGGAACATGCAAGGATAATAGAAGTTGACCATCAGGAGAGACAAGAAGACATGAAGGGAAAACTGACCAGGAAGTACTTTCTTCTGTCTGATAAGTTAGATCTGGCCTTAAAGTCCTGTGCCCCAAAGTCGGGTGAGATGAGCCACTGGGAATTCACAGAGGCCATCTCAAGTGACCTGCCACCAAGTCAGAAGGACACTCAGAAGGCATTGGTACCTCACAGCCCTTGTCTTCTGCTGCTAGTCATGACTCAAAGACATCTTCTATCTGTTTTGTTTTCCTCCCAAATTGAAGAAGATTGTGTTTGCTTGTGGTATAAATACTCATGTATGTAGTTTGTGTTTTGATAATTATTACACTGTCAAAGTGAAAACATCTGGCATTCCTGGGAGCTCATTGAAGACTGTTCTGGCTGTTAATCCACTGTAAGGAAGAAGAGTGGAGCATTCATGCAACCTTAGGCCCTACGGGAAGAGAACGAGAAGATGGCCATTCTCCCTGATCTTCTGAGCGCTTGGGCAGGAATTGTGTGCACTTCTACCTCCTTCCCTTCCCTCTTTCTCTCCTCCTTCATTCTCCTTCCTTCCTTTGTCCCCTCATTTTCTCCCTTCCTCTTATTATCTCTCTCTGCCTTCCTTCTTCCTTTCCTCCCTGTGCCCTCCTTTTCTTTCCGCCTTTTTTCCTTCTTCCCTCACTCCATCCTTTCTTTTCTGATTCTTCATCCCGATGTTTCTTCCGAGTGTTTAGTGATATGGACTTGCCAAGTGAGGACTTTAACTGCAGGTTAATAATAATATCTAGTTCGTTAAAAAGTCATTAATCAAAATGTAAAAATGAGTCCATAACACTGCTTTAGGCCAAAGTGAGTCAATGACATAGAAATGCCTTTGTTCCCCCGAAGTGAGAGCCCGGCTCCTGGGGAGGCAGAACCTTCTGGAAGCCTCTTTGCCTGGAGTCTGTCCTGCCCAGGAGCCTGGCCAGAGGCTCTCCCCACTCTTTTCTCACTCTTATGAAAGCCAGTGTGATTCATATGTTACAGAGCACGCTGTCTTTTCATCTTGAGGAACATTATCATCACTTCCACATATTCGCAAGATATGAGAGAGGCGACGTGGAGTTGAGTAATAATTAGGAATGTGACACATATTGCATTCATAAAACACATCAAACTATTTCTTTAGATATTAGGAGGTGTAATCAAGGCTGAAACATATTTTTGTTAATGATATTTCCCTTAACTTTCAAACTCCTGTGTCTGACAGGGGAAATGATATCCATATGTTTGACTCTCTTGCAGTTTGCAAAAGGATATATTTAAAGGACTATTTGAAAATATTTGAAAGGTTTCTTTTCAAAAACAATCTCATCTTAAATTCCTTTAAATTAGCATCTAGTTCATATTTTTATATAGAATATGATCTTGTAAAGTATATATATATATTGTGGAATGTTTACTTCTACCTAATAAATGTATCACCTCACATAGCATTTTTGTGATGAGAACATTCTTACAATTTAAGTTTTGCAAAAATATAACTGTGGGGAAATCTGTTTTACTAATAGCAAATGAACATCACCAATGTGGTTTGCTCCTAAGTAATCTCTTGAACTTATTGCATAGTGTTAAACTGTTTTTAAAACTTAATTGATTTTGATTTTAAGTAAAATTTATTAAATGTCCCACTTAATAAAATATGCCTATGAATTATCTAAAAGTGAGCTGTGTGGTTTGAAAGACTCTCAAGTTCCAGGCCTTAGAATCTACAAAGTAATACTTCTAAAACGGAAATAATTAAAAAGATAATTAGCAGAAACCTACCCAAATTAAGACAATCAAAACCATTTGGGCTTGATCATGTAAAAAATAAAAGTTGATCAGGAAAAACACTTTGAAAATCTGTGTCCTATCTCTTAATTTCAAGTGTGGATATTTTTAAGCCTGAAGTAATGTGATCAAATAAATTATCAGCAGTGTTCTGTATCAACTGTAATTTAACACATCTGTCCAGAAGACTAGTGAATAATGAATCACACTAATCAATCCAGATAAAAGAGATTTAATTAACATTAACATCTTCTCCAAGTCTTTAAAACTTCCTTTTTTTGTTTTGTTAATCAGAGATTCTAATCTAGGGATTCTATGAGGATGATGAAAGAGTATTTTTGAAATAGATTTTATTAAAAATACTTGAGATGCTTAGTATGTGGACAACATCAAATGTCTCTCTGATATTTCCTAAAAGGGCATATTACAAGACATAAAAATGTTAGCCAGTATTAACTCTTAATGCATAATAATAATTTTATTAAAACATCAGGGTATCACACATTTATTTTTAAAGAGAGTAAAGGTCCTTTGCCATATTTTAATCAGTAGCTGTATGAAAAATTGACAGTATTGATACCTGACACATACGCCTCAGTGCTCAGCAGGGCAGATTTCAGGCACAGAGGCTCAGGAACAAATGGGGTGCTAAGATGACTGATGGGGACAGGTGTTTTTCACCGAGCATCAACTACCTGATAAGTGAATGTGAACTTTTATACAACCCTATGTAGGCTAGTGTGTAAACATAGGGCAGCTCCACTAACTCAAGAAGCAAGCAAAGAGGTATGGTTGTGAGGACAGGGTAATGGAAATATGAATGTGGTCTTTTGACTACCTTGTAGACTCATTTTCACCGAAAACGAAAAAGAAGAAGGAGGCCAAGGTCAAGAGTGACAATCTCCATAGATAGGTGTGGTATTACACAGACACAAGTGCCATGTTTAGACTCATACTGATAGCTACTACCAATAGCTTTATTAGTGCTCACAGCCCAACATGCTGCGAGCAGAATGGCAGCGAACAAGTGGAGGAACGCTAACAGGGAGGTCAGAGTGCCTGAGATCTGCTCTGTCCCAGTTCATTTAATCTCTCTCATTTCAATAATCCCATCTGTGATATCTGCTCTGAGACTCAAATACTATTTGAAAATGTATTCAGTATTATAATGGAAATGTAAGAATGGCTTCATTAAATTGATCATTTTTGATGCACTAAAAGACAGTGACAAAGTGGAAAAAAAATACTATTAGGAAAAGTAAAGACACCTTTTTAAGAAAACAAACACAGTCCAGAAGAACCTATGTACCTATTCACACTCCCTAAGTGTATCTATATACCCTCTTAAAGAGAAGCAGAGAGGTGGGGGAGAATATATCCGATGTTGATAAAACTTGTATGCAGAATTCTGCCTTAAAATTTAGATGATCAGATGCTATAAACAGAGCCAGGCAGACTTTATTTGATATTGAATCCTCTCAAATTCATCTGACCTGCAATCTATATGAAAAAATTTGTTTATGTGTACAGCTATCATTTCTTCCAGGATCAAAAGGTGAGTAGTGCAGTCTGAAAATAAATACCAAAGCTTCTTTCACATTTTCTGAACCCTGCATTGTTTTCATCGGGCATGCAAGGCTGATATGGAAAAAATAATAGTCCCTCTTTTGAAAAATACCATTTTGTAGCACATGGATTCCTGAAGAAAGGAGACATTTTCTACTAGCAGTAGCATCACTTCAACATGTACTCACCAAAAAAAAATGAAAATGGTAGAATTTCCTTAGTATGTTGGATTACTCATTTTTGTTTCGTAGTGTCTGGTCTAGGCTCTAAATGAAGCAAGGAATTTAATTTAACGAGGCCCTTGGTAATCATGCAGAACCATTTGCTGACTTGATAAAGTTCAGGTGCAAATTTGTCACATCATCTAAATGCTTGCCCCAATTTGGAGTGTTTGTATGTGAATTTTTTTTTAACCCATGAAAATGAAAAATGCAGATGATAGCTGCTGGGTTAGAATCAAATAAAAATAGCACAAATGAACAAGAGAATGAAGAAATGAAAGTCTGCACTGGGCACATAAATTAACAACTATTTCTATAATCTGTCCAGAGTTCAGTCATAATGTGCACTATGCAACCATTAACCGGTACATTCCTATTTTTCTTTTCAGCAGTGAGGGGAAAAATGGAGACAATAAAACCAGTAAACTGGTTCATTTTATAGTAATCAAACAATTTGATTGAAATCTCAGTGATGTGTTCTCTACAGTTATTCAGGAAATTGTATAGAAATAATGGTCTTTGATGTATCTGATTTTTAAAATGTAGATTGGTAAACCACCTTGCCTTCCTCAACACCAGAATTATCATCATTCAGTCTGTCTAAATGCATTTCACATCAGACTTTTGTCCATAAAGAAATACTCCCCACTGCTGAGAAGGTTAGTGTAACTCTGGTGAGTCATTTTTTCCAGACTTTGAAAGAAACAGACCTTCTGGAAACCATACTGATCTCATGATAATTTTATCTCTGTACATAAAGTGGTCTTAGATTTATAATTTAGACACAAACAACAGGCTTATCTACATAAATAAAATTTTTTTGAGAAAACATGAAAGGGTAATCACTATTTTTAAAGTAGTCATTAGTTTTAAAAAGTTTATTCTATACTATGCATGATTAATGTCTCATTCTAGTGACTTAAAAATTCTTTGTGCACAGTTTCTGCACCCTAAAATATTAACTGAGAAATTTAATTAGGTATCTCCACTTAAAATTAGATATACAGTGACTGGTATAAATGGTGGTATGATATAGGATGAATCCAAATAGGTGAAGAATCAGACCAAAGGATTATAAACTCTTCTATAACCAATAGTTTGGTAATTTTTGTCACATGCATATCTTGATTCCCAGAACTCTACTTTAGAAATCTAACCTGGAAGGTGGTTATTTTTGCCTTAGTGTTACCAGTAATGAGATAAGTGACACAGCCATTAAAGGTTCATAAAGAATGCCATTTTATCTTGATTTCAACCATTCTATGTTTAACTACTTATACAGTGCTATGTTGTTTAGCCTTACTCACAGTACCATGTACATTGATAGTATGTTTCTGAACAGAATAAAGGTGGAGCCTGAAAGTATTCAGGCTACAGCTCAACCTCTTTATGATATATTTCTGACTCTTGAAGGCTTGGAACAATTCCTGCATTTTATTATTATAGTTTAAGTAGCTCTTTTCTACAGGCAATAGTCTTTATCATTAGGCAATAGCCAATTATTACCCCTTACCTGAGTATTGCAATCTTGCTTATATTTTCCCAGGTTTGTAATACTTGCTGTCTCATTTTTGGAACATTAATCTTTAGAGCAATAATATTAAACATGAGTAAAGTTTTACGATTTTGTTGTCACTTTGACACAAATCTGAGCAAACACATGCACCACATAGCTGCTGAAGAATATTAGAAGAATGTGGAATGGCATTTCCAGAGAGAGTTGGCCTCATAAAATATGTCATCTATTTATCTTACCTTCTTTTTAAGGTTTGTTTATTATGTATATCAGAAAAACAAAAAAATTTTAAAATTTTCAATATATTATAGAAATAGAAAAGTTAAAATTCCACACGTTCATTTAAATATCAAATGGATAATTATAGATTAATTAGTCAGTTTAAGAATCCTAATCCTTAGCTGCCAGGTGTGGTGGTGCATGCCTATAATCCCAGCACTCAGGAGGCTGTGGCAAGAGGATTGTTGGGAGTTTGAGACCATCCCAGGCTATATAGTGAGTTGAAAGCCAACCTGAACTGCATAGCTAGATTTTATCTCAGAAAACCAATAACAACAACAAAAAAGAAATGTAATTCTTAACTGATGGTTTGTGACAATATTTACTGATGATAGATAAATTGGAGAATGATTTTGTTACATAAAAGGCAATTTTATAGCAAGCTCACCAATAATTAACTAATACCGTAATTGTATTTCAGAGTTTGTTTCATTAAAAGGATGAAAATTGAGATACAGGAAAAATACCTGATGCTTTCAAGTGCATACATAAGTTTAAACCACATATTTCTAGGAAGAGACATTGCTCAGTGCCCAGTTTAAGTGTTATCCCACCTGTATTGTGCAGCTTTTCTGTTGGGGAACAAAATCCCTGATATGAACCTAACTGAGAAAAATGATTATCTTGGCTTATGGTTTCAGAGGCTTCAGTCCATGGTGGCTGGCTCTAAGGCAGAAATAGCATGATGGAACGGTATGGCAAAGTAAAGCTACTCACCACATGGCAGCCAGAGAAGAAAGAGAAGGAAAAGCCAGAGAGAGAAGACAGTTAGGGACAAGAATATACCCTTCCATGTCATTCCCCCAGGGACCTAACTCTTCTAACCAGTCCCTACCTCCTAATATCACAGTCAGCTATTCATTTGTCAATGAATCAATCTGCAGAGGAATATGGAATATAGTGCCCCATGATCTAATCACATTTCAAAAGCCCTGAACTTTGGGGGCACATTTTATCTATCTATTTATTTATTTAATTTTATTTTAAAGATAAAGGAACTAAAACATATTACCAAACACAGAGACATAAACAAAACAACATAAAAAACAATACAGAATTTCAGAAAAGGTGATAGGAAATTAACAATGGTTGTTGTATTACATGTTGTTATCTTGAAATTGGTTACTCAGATAAACAAATATAAGTCTGTAAGACTGATCCAACAATTAAACATTAACTTCCTTTAAATAAAACAGTAGAAATTAGCAGTACAATTAGCTATCTTGTTTATACACATGTACATATTTTCCCCTTCTCTCTTTGTTTGGGGTATATTTTATTTTATTTATTTATTTATTTTTTTTTTTGGTTTTTTCTCCAGTACCGGGAACCGAACTCAGGACCTTGCACTTGCCAGGCAGGCGCTTTGCCGGTGAGCTAAATCCCCAGCCCCCTGGGGCATATTTTAGATCAAACCATAACACCATCTTCTTCGGAAAGTTCTGTCAGGAAAAAATATTTCATGAGACTTGGGGGAATTTTCACTTTTGAAGATGTGAAAAGATAAAGTAATAGTACCATTTCAAAATATGCAAAAAGCCAGAAAAAATGAAACTTTAACAATATTACAGTGTTCTTACAAATATGCTCATAAAAATTTAAAGAAAATCTTTCCAATGCACAACATGTATGGTATGGTCTCTCCCTATATTTTTCAAGTAGAATGAACATATTGACTAAATTATAAGTAGTACAATTTATATCTTGCATTGATGTGTCTGTAATTGAACTGATTCCACTTTTTTGCAGTTAATATTCTTTTAATAATTAAAATACACTGTTACTTTAAGTGTGTAATTATTGTGATTCTTATCTCTTTAGTAAAATACTAGATGATTTTCATAGTATAATCACTCAGTATTCAAATATATGATGTTTAAATCCTTTGTAGAAGTCTATTTCTACAATTAAGTGTGTACCAGAAGATACTCTAGAAAACAATTTGTGATGAGCTAATAAAGGTTTATTTGCCTCGTTGAGTAGCATGGTTGAAAAATACTCATTCTTAAATTTTATCCATTGCCAATGTATTTAATTATATTCCCTTTAGAACTATCGTTTTTGAGGAGCTATGTGGCAGTAATAGAAAAAAAAATCAATGATTGTATCTATCCACTTAACTTTTGAAAAATAACTTTATATAATGTTTTAGAAATCCTTTGGAATTCTATTCAATGAAAATTAAGAAAAAATATGTGCCCTCTGTAGCAGATTTAGCTCTCTTAAATTGAACCCATATCTATTTGTTGGAGTTAGCACTATCTAAACATGAAGCTTGAGTAGGTTTTTAAAGGCTGTTTAGTATTCAGGCCTCCACTCAGAGTTTAGTTCTTGAGGTTCAGTAGAAATTGAACCTGTTATCAGTGAGAGTCTTGTAAGACCACTGTGTGATGAACATTTTCTAGCATTCATTTTTGTAGAAGCTGACTTCAGCATTATTCTTCATCCTCTGCCCCCAGGCACGTAGGAGTTTGTGTAACAGAGGGGATGCTCACTGACTGTGATAAAATTGAAGGACGCGTACTCAGTAGCACATCACTGCCCTGAGTCTGTTTTACCCTTTTTGCCTGTCTCTTCTAATGAGTGACTCGTGTAATTACTCCATAGTATGGTAATGTATCCATGTGTGAGTTTAGAAGTGTGATTTCTCAACTCCTTCCCCTGTGAGCACTGAGTGAGCAGCACAGAGAAAATAAAACAAAACAAAAGATCGCAGCCTCTTTATGAATTTGACCCTTGGAACTCTGTCCTTCGGTTTTATTTCAATGATCCGCTTTCTCGTCTCTTTTAAGCCTAATGGGTGAGTCCCTTGCGCACAGGGTCTGTGTCCTGTGTGTGTTTTGTTGCCTTCTCAGCACCTCATAAAGGATGTGTTTGAATGTGTGTTCACTGAATGAATATTTGTTGAAAGGAAAAATATAGTGACTTTTTTTTTCTTCTAGGGCGGCACTCCTGATTTTTTAAAATAAAGTTTTATTGATCTACAGTAACACGTACAGATATTATATATACAATTGATAATTTTTTATATTAAAGCAAATAAAAATTTAAGAAGGACTAAAGATGATACCGAATTTCAAAACAAGATGATAGAAAATCGACAATGGTTGTTATCTTCACAGTAGTTGTTCAGATTACCAGATCTAGGCATGCAAAATACTATTGATACATTTTGAGAAATATATATGTATCCCTTACTCAGACTTTCATTAAGAGAACAAAAAAATCACATTGTTTCCAAAGACAATCTGATTCCAAAGACAATTTATTGACTTGATTCATTTGAATCAGTGAATTTCTTTGATAGGATCAATTCTTTAATGGTGAATCTGTTACTTATTATTTAATTGTTACTTTATAGAGATTTCAAATTCCCTAATAATCACCTCCCCCATCTGCTTCACAAACAAGGTGAAACAAGGCAAACAAAACATCTTGTTTTGAAATTGTGTATTGTTTTTAATGTTTTTTTTTATTACTTTTTATTCTCCTTAAAAATAAAAAAAATAAAAATCTCCCTCCCTTTCAAGAAGTAGTTGTGTTAGTGTCTCTGTGATGTAATCCATGTGTTTTTTTCTATCTCTCGAGCTATTCTCACACCTGTGACAAGAGATGGAAGAAATACTGCTTTTCCTCAAGTTGCTTAGAGTCACATATGTAGGCAGGAATATGTATGTGATAAGAAACAAGTAAAAAGCCCCAGTCAGAGTTCTTTTTTGTTTAGTCTTCTTTTACACCCTCACAAGCCAGATATTTCTCTATGCCACAGCCTCATGTGTCCAACTACCTACTGGTTACTTGACTTTCATATACATTAACTACTTTAAACATGGCATAAGTTGAACTTGCCCTTCCATATCCATTTCCTTTTTGCTTGTGTCTTTGTAAACTCCCCACTGTAGTGCAGTCTGCTGTAGCAAAAGTGCTGAAGACCTGGGGCTTACCGGCACATAATTATTTCTCACAGTTCTGGAGGCTGAAAGTCTACATAGGGGTTCAGCATGGTCAGTTTCCGGGGAGGGACCTTTTCTGGTTTGTAGACATCTGACTTCTCCTTGCATCTTTATGTGACAGATCACAGGGAGGGAAATAGCAAGCTGTAATTTGTAAGGGCCATGATACAGCCAGGATACCAAATTATTTTCTGTAGTTCCTATCTCTTTATACTATCACATTGCTGTTGGGATTTTATTTTATTTTATTTTATTTTATTGTTTTTTGTTTTTCTTCCTGTACTGGGAATCAAACTCACGACCTTGCGCTTGCCAGACAGGCACTGTGCCGCTGAGCTAAATCCCCAGCCCCTGCCACTGGGATTTTAACATAGGAATTTTAGGAGCAAGACAGTCCATACCATTCTTCCTGCATTTCTACTTTAATTAATGACACATCTTTTACCTGATTGCTCAAATTAGAATTTTTAGTTGGAGTCCTGTTGGACTTCTTTATTTCTCACATCCATTTTATGATATAGTCTAGTCATTTTTATCTCTAAAGTTGTTGTGAAACCCATTTTCTACATTCTCATATTGTTGTCACTGTCTTTGTTCAAGTCTGCATCTTTTTCATCTTTCTTCACTTGAATTATAGCAGTAGACTCCTTCAGAGTCTCTTACCTTGATTTATCTTCTTTTAATACAGTGCCACACAGGGTTGTCTGTGGTCATTTGTTTTATGCTGTGTCTTGACTGTGTTAAACGTGTAATTCTTCATCCGTGCCTTTCTTTTTCCTATCTGTGAAACATGATGCCCTGCAAGAGCCTTCTGTATCCATATATCTCTCAGGGACAGCCCTTCCCACACCCCTGACTGAAGTAAGTGGCATAGCTCTGCTTCTCCTCTACCTCAAGAAATAACTAAGTGGGTAATGTGTGGGCATTTGCACCAGGAGGAGCCAGGATCTTGGCATGAAAAATGATTTAGGGCAATCAGATTCTATCTTAAGACTCTCATGTTAGTTTTCTTTCACTGTAACAACTTAGAAAAGGTTTACTCTGGCTCACAGCTTTGGAGTGTTACTCTATGATTGATTAGCCCTGTTGTTTTTGGTTCTTTGGTAAGGTAGCACATCATGGTGGGAGTGCATGGCACAGTAAAACCACTCATCCTTGCCAGGAAATGACAAAACACAGCCCCCTTCAAGGGCACGCCCCAATAACATAAAGACCTCCACCCCCTCCTAATAACACCACTCTGGAGAGCAAACTTTCAATATATGAGCCTCTGGGGGACATTCAAGGTTCACACTACACCAATTTTCACCTGAGAAATCCAGCTCTGAAATAACAATGATTTTTGTTATACTAACCAAGAGTCAATGAACTCCTGGTACCCTCCATGACAAAGCTGGAACCTTTAGGAGTCACAGCAAGCCAAAGATCCAAGGAGCTACGAACATGAAGGCAAAGCTGTGGGAAACACACAAGATAGCAGGTTACTCATTTCTGTCAGTGAAGAGGAATGGTTAGAAATGATTGGAGGGTAGTAGAGTAGACTGTGTCCATGTGAGTGTGTGGGACTCCCACAGCTTGGCTGCTCTTGTCATGTGTCTGTCCCTTGGTATCCACGTGGGCCCCTCTCTGGATCCCCAAATCTACGATGCTCAAGCCTCTTACATAAAAAATAGTGTAGTATTTGCATATACTAAGAACATCCTCCTGAATGTTTGAAATAATCTCCATATTACTCACATGCCTACTACAATGTGAGTACTAGGTAAATAGTTGCTGTACTGTGTTGTGGAAGGAATAAAGAGAAAACTTTGTGCATGTTCAGTACAGATGCATGTTTTTCTTTAATATTTTTGAGCCA
Organism: Chinchilla lanigera; assembly: GCF_000276665.1. NCBI lineage: Eukaryota > Metazoa > Chordata > Mammalia > Rodentia > Chinchillidae > Chinchilla > Chinchilla lanigera. Next base: position 16,446,272 of record NW_004955404.1, on the reverse strand, counting down.
CAGTTGGTTGAGTTAGAGGGTCATCTGTGTTTTTCTTGAGACTATGTTGTTTGACTTTTCTTGGGTCCTTTAGCACAAGTATCCTTATATTAATTCCTTCCTCCATTCCCTACCTAAAATTAGTTCAGTAAAACTATTCTTTAGAGCTACATAAATAGTAAAAGGTTTTCCTTCATCTAATCCACTTCACCTTAGCTAAAATGCCACTTCTTACTGTTTGCTACCATGCTATTTAATCTTTACTCATGAATTTATAATTTCACTCTTTATTTCTGGTCTTCCTTTTTAAGATAGACTAGGGTTACCTGATTCAAATGAGGTTGTATAGAGGAAGAAAATATATGACACCTAAGGGAGAGTGGACAGCATTTTTGGGCAGCTGATATTTAAATTGTAATCAGTTTGTCTTACGTCACTGCCTCTACCCGTCGGCTTATGAAAACATAGAGGGTGAAATATCAGTTTCACCTAGTGTCTCTGCTTTTAAAAATGAAGTTTTGGGGGAAGAAGAAAAGAAGTAGTGATTTTTTTTTTTTTTTTTTAGAAGAAAAACATCTCTGTGGCAGGATTTCCAGACAAAAATCAAAGCCTCTTTCTATAATGCTGAGGTGGGCACTCATCAGAAAAGCATACTTACGTCTGGAACGATCTTATTTTCAAGTAAAGAGGAATTTTGAGAGTCAAATATCAGCAGTGTCAAGTTCCCATTGCCCAGACTTTGCATATGGTCAGACTTATAAATACTTTATGTTATAAACTCTACTGAGAGCCTAAGGCATTGGCCCAGTAGTCACACATTCCCAGGGTTTTGCTGCTCCTCACATTTCCAGTCTTTCTTCTTCATGCAGCTTCTCATGTATTGGAGAAATGCTGGCCCTTCCTTCTGGGTCAAACCCACGTCTTGGTGTCCTTTGCCTTCACTGTTCGCTTCTTGCTCCATGTGCATCATCCTTTTCCCCAGGTGTCTTTACAGAAGCTTTCTCTAATTCTTCCAAGCAGATGCAGTCATGTTCCTCAGAAGCACAATAGCACTTTTCTTGCAGATTTATTTGTTTGCATTTTAATGGACTAAGTCACATGATGTGATATGGAATGGATTAAGTCACATGATATGATAAGGAAATCAGATATAATAACTTCTGCTATTGTAGCTATGAGATTGTGCTGGTGACAGCATTGCATACATCCCTTTGGATTACAGCTCCTTGAACTCAGTAACTGTGTGTTGAACACAGGCTCTCAGAAGGTCGTGCATTTCTTCCAATGTCACCTTTCACTGCTCTCCATGAAAGTCATGGGCCCTTAAGTAATGAGCTCTTTTCTTTCATAAGTACCTTTCAGTGACTATTGGCTAGTTAGAAAAACATTCAAGGAGGGTAATTAAAAGATTTTGACTTTTAACAAATTGGCAGGAAACTATCTTAACCATAAAAATTCAGTCAAAACCAGCTGCAATACAGATACTCTTTTGTATTCTTGCGGGTTATACAGAACACTGTAAGATAAAATGCAGCCTTCATGAAAGCTTAGCACTTAGTGAAAGAGCTAATACAACAAATAACATCTGAAAAAGTGAAAACGTGTAAGGGATTGTGATAACAAAGTGACTTCTTTTACAAATTTTGTTAAATGTGGGGTCTATTTTGGTTCACCTAAAATAGAGCTTAAGAGTTGAGCTCCAGGGTTTGTGGTCAAGGTTAGGATCTTAGAACTGCCGCTAACATCTGCCTGGCTACATTCTTCTCTTAAGAGTGTTAGAGCAGCAGCGCCCTAACACAAAGCCTGGCATGGCATGCACGTGAATTACATTTTCTCTGATATTAATTTTTAGATTGCAAATGCTATTTTAAGGGTGCTGTATGCCAATGTCACTTGTAGAAAATCTGTAAAACTTAGTTTTATTTCTGGTGTGATTACATTTTTAAAGTTATAAATTATATGTAATTACTAGTAACAACTAGAAGAGATCAAGTACTGTTCTTCAGGGTCTAAATTAATCATATGAGTAGTTATTCTCTAAGCAGATATTGCATCATACGTGTCCAACAGCCTCTTAAAGTATTCAAAATTAATAAAGCAGTGAAGACATTAATCAAGGATGGTATCTAGCTGATTTGCATAAATTAATTAACGTCAACAGCTCCAACAAGCTGCAGCATAGTGGCACCTGGGAAAACCTTCCTTCCCAATGAAATAAGATAGAGAGCCTGCAGGGCAGAGAGGAGTTCTATCTTCAAATACACAGCAAGGTCACCATGTACATAACACACGCGACAATCCAGAGGCAAAGCACTGTAACGCGTGGCTCTACAGGAGGGACACAGCCTGGAAAGGACAGGGAATGCAAAGCCCTGTGAGCAATATCTTTCATGGATTTTCAGGTATTTATATTGTAGCACAGCATTAACATTCTGTTTTAGTGCTGTGTTACCAAAAAGTGTACTTATTTTGTTTTTTATGGTTTGTAAATTTAACAAGGTCTTCTTGCAGACTGAGGTTTAAGAATAGAAGTGTAGGCAGAAATGGAGTGAAGATAGTGGCCAACCTTTCTCTCCAGATTTTTACAGAATTTAAGAAACTCTGCAGTTGCTTATCTCTTCTTTCCCATGTCAAGACCCAGTCTGTTCAGTTGGCAGACACTGCTTTAATGTTAACTTTTCTAAATCACTCATTCTTTTATTCACTAATGTTGGTGAGATCCCACTAAGCAACTGTTAAGTTTCCTTGCTTGTGGGAGTATAAGTCTCAGGGTCTTTGATTTCAGCGTACCCAGAGTCTGAAATCTGATGCTTCGTGCAAACAATTCGTAGAAGACTGACAGTTTTGTTCTACAGCAGTGATGCTTGGAAATGTGCTACTAGTTCTTCTTGAAGAGAATTTGAGAAGCTCTGACAGAGAAAACCAGATTTAAAATGACCCATAAGTGTGCTTTTGTAGCAGAGGTGAGAAGAAAGACTACTTCGGAGAGTGGGAACACCATCTTAGTTATTTCTTATAGGAGCCAGAATCACTCTTTTCATAAGTGCGCTAGGCTGTGCCTGGTGTCCTTCTTATTCATCAGTGTTTGTAGCTTGAATTTCTGAGGGGTGAGGAAGGGCCAGAAGAAGGACAGAACACAGGAAGTTAACTCTTCCTTAGCGTTTAATATTCAGTGTCCTTTTTAAAACCAGAAGATGTTTGAATGTTGGCTCATTTAAGCTATTCTTCAGTTCTAAGAGATGTAGACTCATCTGTAGCTCAAGGATAACTAGAACAGAGACGTGACAGTAGTTCCTACCTCTTCAGTACAAGTGGAGAATTTGGGAGAGACACCCCTTGAGACATGATGTGGCCAAGGGATATCCCACTTTGTATGGCTAGCGTAGTTCATTTAGCCAGGTCTAACACCAGTTGTGGTTCCTTTGATATTTATAAAGGCGGACTTTCTCGAAGTATCTCATTAATAACACTGTAGATTATTCATTTGGCAGAGTGACCAGAATGTTTTAGTGGAAGGAACAAGATTATATTATTAAATTAATATCTTTACAAAGCTTCCTTTTATAAACTTGGTTTAGTTACACAAAACTAAAGTAGAATTTATTCAAATTTCTCAAAAGACCAAAACTATGTTACTGAGTGTATTCCTTTATCTGTGAGTATAAAGGTGTTGTATTGGAAAAAGCCCAAGCTTCGGCATCACACAGATTTTGATTCTGCAAAAGTAGAAGATTCCTGAGCAGACAGAGTCAGTAAGATCTCGTACATGACATTAATCTTCCTTGATTTGCAAACATAAGTGAAATTTGAGCTCTTTATTTCTTGTAAATGCCTATATTGAGGAAAAACAGAACTTAGGCACAAACCATCAAAAGCAGCCAACAAACATAATTGTATCACTAGGGACTTTCTGACTGCATAGGCCAAATAAGGCAATTATGTAACTATAACCAATCAAATATTTTTTTGAACTACTTCTGCATTCAGTCCATTAAAAACTTCTCTTCACACTTCTTGCACTGCAGCCCCCAGCTCACTTGCGGCTTTGAGCTCTCTCATACATTGGTTGCTATTCAGTCAAATAAACTAATATGTTTCTTGTGCCTCAGTTTTACCTTGTATAATAGGTTATATTCTGGTTATAGCATTTACTTCCTTGTCACCTCAGGTAACTTATTCAGTCCATGTAAACTTTGATTCCTTTATAATACCTACTTCATACAATTATTGGGAAAATAAGTCAGTAGACATGGAGTGTTTAGAACAGTATTTGACATGGTATTTGTTAGCTATTATTATTATTATTAGTGGTTCCAGGTATAAAAATATTTTTCACGAATTTTTGAGAGCTTCAAACATGTTTACCTACCCCACGCTGATCGCTTTTGGCATAAACCCAGGTGATGAGAAGACTCTAGTCAAACCCTTTGTGAACCGAGTCACCATGATGTTGGCAGACGGTACAACAAGTAGTAGCAAAAATTTCTTCATTCAAATTGGAGCTTTCTATACTGTCTTTTAAGTACATAGTAACTTAATAATGGATTTCTATTGCAGTGTGCGGAGGACTCCAATTCCATTTCCTAAACTCAGATTCTAGCTGGAGTAAGAGAATATTTGAGCAGTTAGCAGAAACATATCCACAGGGTTTCCAACTAGGATGAAAGTTGGATTTTGTATATAGAGAAGGTTTGGAGAATATAGAGAATATCAATTCATACCACTGAAAGGAAGTCCAAATTATAAAAGTAAAGGCGAGATTTTTCTTGAGAACTTCTTCAGAAGAAAGCAAAGACTGCTATCAGGGGGTGTCTTCTTAGACATAACTGAGGACAATGTGGGTATGGGGTTTGGTCAGTGAGGCAGCACCAGGTGTCCCAAGAATTTCTGCAGGCTTGCCTGACGCTAGGTGACAGTGTGCAGCCTGGCCTTTAGGCACATTTCCTGAGGAAGGGTAGGATTCAAAGATTTTGCTCTGCTGGTACACAAAATATTTCCCCAGTGAATTCTAATAGTTATGGAAACAGGGTCTCAGGACCCTGTGTACAGCTTTGCTAGAAAGATGTCTCTGGAGCTTTCCAAGCCTGCTCTTATTCTGCCTGTTTTCCTGTTTGCTTCTAAGAGTCTCTTGCTTTGTATGCAGGCCTCTCTGTAAGTTTGAGTTCCCTGTAGCTTTGACCAGGTTTTAGAAAACGTAAGAACTGTTACTGAGAAAGTATTCTGACGTTTAAGAACAACAAGGTGGATTTTATTCAAGCCATGGCAGTAGGGGAGAGAGGCTTCAGTGTAGAACTGCGATCAAACCTGAATACAGCAAAGACAGATGGGGATTTACAGTTAACAGCCAAAATAACGGGGTCAATGGATAAAAAATTTCTAAGCACTTTATTAGATGTAGGTGGTAGATGGGAGATTCTATGAAAATAGTCCAGCAAACCACAGACAGAGATTATGGAAGAAGAGAACTTGGAAGAGACTGAGTATACTTTGGGCAAGGAGTGAATCTTTGACCATATCAAGCTTGTCTTTCAGTCTTCTGCATCTTAGTGCTGCCTGAGAACCTCCTACCCCACCCTTCAGCTTCTAATCCTGAACTTTGATCCTGGATACTCACAACAGGATCACTCCCTACAGTTATATGTATCTAAAATGTTACCCAAAGGTTCATACCGTGAAGGCATGGTCCAAGGTGGTGGCACTATTGGGAGGGAGTGAAAGCTTCAGGACGTAGGTTCTCAGAGGAAGTAGATTACTGGGGCTGTGGCCATGAAGGGGATATATTTTGTTCATGATCACTTTCTCTCCTAGCTCCCATGAGGTTAGCAGTTTTGCTTTATTTACCCCATGCTCCTGGCCATGTGGATTCTGCCTGAACACAAGCCCAGAAACAATGGAAGCAAGTGGCCATGGACTGAAACCTCTGAAACTGTGAGCCAGAACAAATATGTCCCCCTTGAAGTTGTTTTTCTCAGGTATTTTGTCAAAGCAGTTGAAAACTGACTAACACATCTACTTTCTGTTTGAAGTAATGTGGCTGAGAAGGTGACATAGACCAGATACAGTGCAATTATAAGAGGAATTCTAAACAGTTTGAAACAAACAATCAAAAATTACAAAAAGAAATCCATCTGGCCTTACCTCAGACCAATGAAACTGCACCTCCGGAGGTAGATGTAGGCATTAGTATTTTTTGTAGAATGTCTGTAGTAATTTGAATGAGCAACCTGATCAAGGACTAAGAAACACAAGCTCATATAGCTGCTGCCTGATGAGAATCTCAGTGTGGTCTCATACTGGGATCACAGATTGTGAGCAAACAAAAGACCAGGACTTGTGATTGTTGCGAGGAAGCCACTCTTCTCATCACATGGGGTAAGGTACTGATTCAAGGTGATAGAAGAGTGAGGGAACCGAGGCTCCTTCCTTTCCAACCTCCACACCTATGCCACCTTTATCTCTGAAAAGGCCACACAGCTATGACTGAAGGTAGACAGCATTAAGTCTCCTTTTTCTGGAAGATCATCTCATCCTACATAGTTTTTCCTTTTACATATTTCTTTTCTTCTAGATACATTGTCTTACATGAGGGTTTCACAGATGTGTTTGAATGACTTGACTTCATTTTCTTCAACTTTTCAGATTGCGTTTTATATGGAAGAGCACTCCAGATTTTATTTTAGTTTTCTCATATTTCCTAAATGACTTTATCAAGCAATCTACTTTCCAGATTTGTTTTTATTTTTCTCATGTTTTTTCTAAATGTGCTTATCAAGCAATCAACTTTCTGCATCTGATATGCATTGAACTATATTAGAAAATAAAATATTAAAGCCAAAGAACAGAAAATACAGATTACCAAAAGATTGAGGTAGTCATAAAATGTACTTATTTCCTATGGCAGGGGATGGAGGGCTTGTATACTCAGTACTAACTATGATAAATGATATTAATGCATTGTTTCATAATATGCCCTTCAGAATAATCTTGCAGAATGCCCTGAATAGTCCCATCCCAATGAGAGGTATTAAAAAATTTTCTGCTAAAGAGTACAAAGTGCAGACAGAATGCCAAGCAACATTGAGATGAGTTTTTGTTAAAAGACTAAAATGAGAAAACTAACAATCATGAGTTCAGCGTGTGCTAAATGCAAATGATGAGAAGTAAGTGTGGGATTCAAAGGTTTTGCTCTGCTGGTAAGATGGTTCCCTAATGAATTCTGATAGTTGTAAGAAATAAATACTGATTTATTAGATAATATATAATTAATATAATATCTGCTTATTTTACTCATTGTTAGTTGGACCTTTAATACATTCAGAAGAAACATTTATTTATTGGCTTTGATACATCTAATGACCTATTTTTCTAGAAAAGATTTCAGAGACAATTGGAATAGAGTGACTACATTTTTAGAACAAAAGTAAACAGATTTAATACTTCATGATGGGAAAATCTTTTTTTTAATATTTCATATAAATTGCTAATGTAAGATTTCACCTTAACTAAATTTAGAAGATTAGGGTTTCACAGCTGTATGACATTCTAGAAAGTCATACAAAATTTTTGGGAAAATAATTTACTTAGAATTCAAGATACAAAATTCATTGAGTCATAGGAATAAAAGGAATGCCACCAAGACGTATCTATCCTTGTTTTAAAGTTATACATTGAAAATATCTGTATGTTTGCACAGCTATTTGTTGTATTTCCACAGTATATGGCTTGTGTTATGCTTTTTTTTTTGGTACTGGAAACTCAGGACTTTGCACAGCAGGTGCTGTACCACTGAGGTGCATCTTTGGCCCTCGTGTTTCGTTTTGTCACAGTATATATTTGGGATTTTAAAAATGTGTATGTTCTGTACTGAATGCTCAGATTTAATAAGATAGAGAACATATCCTGTTCATATCGCTTGAGTTTATAATGGTGCTTAGGAAAAGGATGACTGAGGTTTAAAAAAACTGATACTAGACTCTAATGTATAAATGGTTTTTGAATTTTTTATAAAAATATAGTTTTTATTAAAATATTGCCAGTGGAGGAGGTATCCTCCCATCCCTTAGTAACCAGGTGCAGAACTTTCTTATATATCACTTGATCTAATCACTTTGAATGGGACAAACTAAAAGATTTGACAAGTACCTATCTTAGACAAAATATTACATATTTGACTACAGAAGAACTGTAACCCATAGTATGAATAAAATTATAGTCATATCTGCCTAATCAACACAAACTTTTCTGCCAAAAGTGAATCATGTATTCTTAGTATGATTTTACAAGTACACATTAATATATTATTATTTGTTTTTTCAAACAATTAATATTTTCTGATGAATTAAATAGGATATATGATGAAATTTATCATAGTTTTGTATTCTTTAACACATAGGAAGTTCAATCAGTGATTGTTTAATACATTCATGACACGCTGTAACTCGAGTATCTTTCTGCCAGGTGGCTTGATCCACCAGTGTACATGCACGACTGTCCCATCAGGTGACTTTTTATTAATTTCATTAGTAAAAAGACCAATAAAAGTCTATGAAAAAGGACCGATTAAGTTTGTTTGTTGCTGCATCCTGTGCAACTCTTGAAACTTCCCAGGGAGGAAGGTGAGAGTGAAGAAAGACAGGAATTCACATGCAAAAGCTGAGGTCGGGAGTCCTTTCTCCTGATGTGAGAAAAGAACTGTGCAGCACTGCAGGGCGTTTATTTATTCAATCAGCATATGAATAAGTTCATGGGGAGTTTAAGAGGCGGGTAGGATCTGAGGCAGGAAGAATATCTAATCTATGAGCAGAACAGCAAGTCTTGGGGACTAGAGAAAGCTGTCTGTATTATCTCAAGCAAAGGTTAAGTCACTATATGGATCAGCTCCCTGATCTGTGCACACTTCTCATGCACTTGGGGCCCTGCCTCGCTCATGAGAGGCAATGGACCTGTCCTAGATACCTGAGGTACAGACAGCTTTGTTCCCAACACTTTGTACCGTCATGGTACACACCACCCCAAGGGACGGTCATGCATGTACTAATGGTGGTTCAACTCAGTAGGAACATGTTAATGGGAAAGAGGAAAAATTTTTAAAGTGGCGAAGTATGTTAAAAATAATTTTCATACTAAGTATACTAATATATTAATTATACTAATTTTACATACTAAATATACTAATTTTACATCCTTTATAAATCTGCTTGGAGTCATGAATGCAATCTGATGTGCTTTTTATTAGTACCATCATACTAACTCAGTATGAGTCTATGAATAAGATTGAAGATGATTTAAAAATTACTCTAAAATGTTCTATAACAGACTTTCCTCCTGATTAATTAAGAGTCATGAGAGTTGGGCATGATAAACTTTTGTAATATTATTTTAATAATAAAAGATTGGTTGAGATCTACTACAAAATGTAATGACTATTGTTAATATATTGCACCCTTGACAAATGGTAAGAGAATGGATGTGAAGTATTCTCAGCACCAAATGGTAACTCTAAGGAATTAATTAGTGAGATTTAGTCATTCTATGATATATACATCCTTGAAAACCTCATGTTGTTCAATGTAAATACATAAGTTTTAGCTGTCAACTTAAAATAAGAAAAATGGAAAAAGATCAAATCAGAAATGATTATTGGAACACAAAAAACTGTTTGAAGATCTAACTTATAATTGTGTGCACTTAAGTGTCCAAGAAATAATTGGTTCATAGTGAGACTCCTGATGTTGACTGAAATTGTTGAACCAAATATAAAAAAATTGGATCCATAGGCATGTACAGTTATTTAATTTTGCACGCTTTATTACATAAAAATGACCCAAGACTCTGTTTGTTACCCATCTTTACTCCATTTCCATAATCTCATTTTTATGACATTTGAATAAATACTAAGAACAATTACAGTACTATGAATTACACATGTTTGTTTCCACTGGAATGGGGAGAATTATTATAGATTCTTAACTGAAGGGTTACCATACATTCATCCATTCCATGTTTGACTTACTGAGCATTTGTGGAGTAGGCAGTCGTGTCAAAAAAGTATGAACTGGGACTATGTACTGGGACATACAATAGACCTAGAGAGTTTCCCCTTTCACGGAGACACTGATTTATTTTCAGAAGACTTTACAACTTATAAATTCTATAAAAGTTATTATTATTTACAATATAAACTTTCTATGAAAAGAATTTACATGCTATGGACAGTATAAATTGTGATTTTTAGTGAAATAATAGTTAATGTATAAATATCTTTGGTTTTTTGATAATGCATGACTTAAAATAACAATTTCACCATTAGAGTTGAAGTATAAATCTAAGGTTAATTCATGAAATTGCTATGCTTTGGATAGTAAGACTATACCCCTTAAGGCTTGTTCTCATTTTGCATAACCAATTTGAATATATATATATATATATATATATATATAACATGCTATTAAAATAATATGCTAAAATGTGAAATGATATATGTATATACTTTCTAACTTAGTGATGCTTTTAATTTTCTTTAATGACTTGTATTTTAAACATATAATTTGTATAGGCAACTTAAAGTATATATATACTTTAGTATAAACACAGTCATACAGTAAATACATTACTTGGAGAAAATATGTAAAAACAACAAACTTTGTTATTTTTTATGGTGGTATGATGTTTTTATAAATGAAAAGCCCTGAATAGTTAGGTGGCCAAGTGAGAATATTATGTATTTAGCAATTCTATAAGGCACATTTGCTACTGTTCTTTATCGGCCCTTCCTCATATATGCATACATAAGTGCAGTAAAGACAGGTCCAGCTCTGCCTGGGACAGTCACACCTGGTTTATATGTTGTGTTCTGTGGGGTGCTGTAGACACAGAATCATTAGAAAATGGGTGTGTAATTATGCAAAGGGATTTATTAGGTAGCTTTCAGGATGGGACATGGAAGAATCCACAAGGACTGTGCGCAGGATCAGAGGGGGAAGAATGTGCAGTAACCACCCGCACAATGGAGAACAGGAGTAGCCATTGACGGTGGATGGGCAGAGGCTCAGAATCTCACTGTGCAGTCACCAGCTCAAGTCTGCACGGGAAGGCTGAAGAAACTGGAGACCAATGTCCAAGGGCAGTGACGGAGACGGGAGCTCTTCCAAACAGGGATAATTCCTTCTGCTTTGCCTTTTCATTCCATCCAGCCAACAATCTTATCGATTACTGCCATCCTCAGCTGGGGTGTGTCTTCCCCCATCAGTTTACTGGCCTCTATGTCAATTATCCACAGATCCACCTGGAACTTGACTCATCTGCTCTGCAGTTCTCAGTCAGGCTGACCTATCACAGTTCACAGCCATGTCTGTGCTGTGCCATGTAATTTGTGAATGGTAGTTACTTTTTCCATAGGAAGTGACTGGGTTTGGGTGGTGAAACATATGGTCACTGCCACTGTTATGGTTTGCATTAAATTCCCCTAAAGACTCATGCATGGACAGTTTGATTGCTGATGCAGTAGTGTTAAGAAGTAGGGTGATTGCCTCACGGAGTTGCTGACTTTATCCATGGATTGATTCATTGATGACTTCAGAGTTGAATGGGGGATGTGTGGCCCAGTTGCAGGAACTAGGTCACTGGAAGTATGATATACCTTGAAGTGTATGTCTTATCCCTGGCTCTTCCACTCTTTCTGGCTCTTTCACAATCTGCTTCCCAGCTGTGAGAAGCTTTACACCATCATGCTTGACTGCCTTGATATTATGTCTCATCTCCAGCCCAACACAATGGAACCAGGTGATCATGGACTGAAACTACGAGTTAAAATGACCTTTCCTTCTTTAAGTGGTTTCTCTCAGGTATTTTGTCACAGTCCTGAAAAATCAACACAGCTAGTCACAGTACATAACATGTGAAAGGCTGTTTGTGCTTGAACTAGTTATGATAGACAACAATGCTACTACCATAGATGTTTCAGGAACCTGACTTCACCAGTTGGGAAATAAACATTTTACTCAGCCTCATAGTGTCATAGATGTTTATATTGGCATTCCAGCCTCCTTTGCATATGGTAGTCTTTGGATACTACCTGTGACTGACTAGAAACCATAGCCTCCCTCTGTATAACTAAGCTGCATCTGAAATGCTCAGAAGAGATATGCACTTACAGAAACCTCAGAAAGACAGCAGCTAATTATTCTTCCAGTCGAGGAATTCCTCTAGGGCTTAACTTCTTCCCCTACCTCCTTCTGCATCAGTTTCCTTCAACTCTGGATTTGACTTCATTTTCTTTTTGAAGAATCTGTTGGTCCTTCTCCATGGTGTGTGCTAAACTGGGATCGAACACAGGTGACACTTTGGAAATATGAATGGCATTTCTGCATTACTATAGTGGAGTGGGTGCCACACACTTTTATTGGTTGGATGCTGCAGGTCATAAAGTTGTCTTGCGTGCTGCAAAGCCTTTTGAATGCCCTTGAGACCATGTCTATAAATGAAAATCCTGTATAGGATTTTCTGACTTCAAAAACTAACTTCACCTTGCATTCAAAAATTTTTTTTCCCTGGGGTTTTATTGTACAGTTGTGACATGTTACCAGGTGTGGTTTACCATTGAAACAAATCAGGAGACTGAGGGCTACCCCACTCTGGGTATTTGACCAGATGATAGGTTATGTGAAGTTGGTCTGCAGTTGTGGTCAACTTCTTATTATCTTCTTGGCCTATGCATTTGTGTCCTGAACCCCTATTATTTTATTACAAACGGTTTTTGTAAACTGTGAAATCCTTTGACAGCTTATGTTATAGTTAGGATATTATATGGATAAAACATGTAAGAGGTAATTTCATTGAAGTATTTATTTCTGACATAAACAGCCGACTGAGTATCAAAAAGTTAACCATCAGTGCACGGCCATTACCTGAGAAACCTAGATAGAGCATTTCCCATCCTAATGACCCTAAAGCATGGATATCCTAGGGTCAGCCAGGCTAGGACACTGCCATAACTATGAAAGATATTCTGACACGTTTTCCATTTCTGAATAGCTCAGATGGATATTCAGGAGATTATTTTGTAAGAAATGAGATACAATTACCTACATCTTCTGCTGATTCAACTGGAATTTTAAAAGTATATATATTAGTACATCTTTGCAAGCCATGCATTTTACAGTCATCTTGTGGAGTTGGTATGCATACATAATACAGCTTGTTTCTTTTTTTTTTTTTTTTTTTCTGGTACCTGGAATGGAACTCACAACCTTCATTTGCCAGGCAGGTGCTGTGCCGCTGAGCTAATTCCCCAGCCCCTGTTTCTTTTTTTAATCATCTTCCCTCCTCATCCTTCTTTCCTTCTCTAATTACCCCTTTTCCCTTTTCAGTCTTGTAGAAATTGTTAATCTTAGTTCACATTTACGGCATTTTTTGTGGGAAAATGCAGAGGAAACCAACTTTTCCTCCTTGAGATAATCTGTTAGCTATTTGAATATAGTTAGTTCCTTCTTCCATTCCCATGAATGTTTTCTAGGACCCAGATTTATCTTCAGTCTTGGAGGGTGACTTCCTTTCAAACAGGACATTATACTTCCATTGGTGCAAGCCAAGATACCACAGGTTATTGTATTATTTGTACTAATATTCTTGTAATCGTATTGACTTACATTACTTTTAAAATCAACCAAATGTTCCAGAGTCTATTGTAATTACTACAGGTAAACTATGATTGCTTTAAAAATTTTGGGGTTAAAGTTTTAAGGAACTTCATAAAAATCTGGAGACAGAGTCTCTTTATAAACAAATAATGACATAAGTAAAAAAAAGACATAGGTTTGACCCATAGTTAACTAGCTTGTACTATAACCTGGAACGCTGATAGTAGCGACAGGATCCAAATTCTGTGCAAAGATAGATCAAGAACAGGCAATGAATCTGCCCTTCCAAAATCCTCACCTGGCTGTCACTTAACTATTGAGGGTTCATGGCCAGAAAAGGTCTTAGGAGTAGTGCCATAAAAGTAATTTTAATTCCTAATTTGGAGTAAAAAAGGAAAAAATTGAGTAATTTAACAGGATACAGTTACTCAAAATTATGTGGAATATTTCTTAATGGTATGTGATTAATAAACACATTATTCAGAGTTACTTTGACATAAAAAGTACCTAAGCAACATACCTATGCAGTCATTTCACATTTCTCTTAGGTGAAATTGGCAGTGTTTCAGAAAGCATTACCAAATCAGAGTTTCAGAGTCTTTTGAAAATAGTCATTTTTCTCTCTGTAGATTTGAATTATTTTCTTTTGTTGAAATTGATTTCTTTTAGTGCTTTTCATTTTTCAGTAGATTTCCTCATTATTCATTTCTATCAAAGTGTCAGTAGCCCCTGAGAACAAGGTACACTCACGTCCTGCATATATGCCATGTGGCCAAAGAACCTTATTCCCAAGGCGATTTCTTTTTGCACTGTGAATTTTGCATGTGCCTGTTACTTTGTATTTTGAATTTTTAACTATTTAAACACAAAAGACTATAACTGATTAAATACTGCTGGTATTTTAATTGTATTTTTAATTATTATTTTACAAACAATACTCAGTATTCTTTTTTTTCATTTTTTTTTTTTTTCCAAAAACTTGACATAATTTCACATAGCCTGGTGATCACTTTGGCAAGGCTGTGTCGTTTTTTCATCATTAGACAACAGCTTCCTTCTCTAATTTGATAACCTGCCTCAAGTCCTTACATCAATAACCTTTTAGACAGCCATTTATTGAAGGGGTGTTCATGATGACTGGTACAGCCACTTAAATGAAGAATAATTGGCTTACTTGAGCACCCTGAAATCCTTAGTTTAGAATACTGCAAAAACAACTGTTCCCTCTCAGGCCAGTGTGTAATTTTGCCTTCTGTAAAACCCAGTGTGCCTACTTAGATCTACCTTGCCAATGGATGGTTTAATTTGACTTTAATGATATCCTATTTAGCTCTGTAAACCCTACTGAAGCCATTTTTGTCATGCAGATAATAATGTACTCTAGTCTATAATAGCATTAGGTGATAGTAAAAGCAGATATTAGAGACACAGCCATTTTCATATCTAATAGAAAAGCAATGTATTCTAAGTAATTAAGTTAGGACTTTAACATGATATTGTCATCACATGTTAACTGTATTTTGGAAGACTCTTTTTTAGGTCTAAGTGGATATAATTTGAAATCTCCCTGTCCTTGTTTATCTGTTAAATATTTTGCTGTTGTGGTTTTGATCTGATAGTTTCTAGGATCAGTGGTTTGTCAGAGCCCAAGTATTAAAAACAACAAAAAGCAACCAAACAAGTAAACAAATACTAAGTTCCAATAAAATCTTTGAGGATTGAAACTGTAGAAATGAGGTAATATTTCATCTCTTTGCTAAGAAAAACTGATCTATTGCTCAATTATTTGAATGTCACAGTACTGCAAATATCTTTTGTTTGTACTAAACAATATCTGTTGTACTAAGATAGAGGTGATTCTCATCAATTTCTCAACCCTTAGTTGGAATATTTGAGAAGACTTTAAAGTATGACAGTAACATGAACCACGTGAAATAGCCAGGAGCACACCCTTTAGTATGTGTATAGTCTTTAAAACATGCTTCTACATAATAAGTAAAGTCTCCGTGTAATTCAGTATGAAAAATTAAAAGTTTCCTGTTTTAACCCACTTCATGAAACCAAGGCAAATAGTTTTTTGGGTATGCACTTTTTATATTTTCTCTTAACGTCCTATAGTGGAATTATATCCTCTAAGAATTATATAAATGAGCAGATTATAATACATAAAAATATTCTCCAGCTAGCTTTCCCACCAGCCATACATGGTAGGAACTTTTCCATATCAGCCACAAACTTTATTTTTTCTAATGGGTTCCTACTGTTACACTGTAGGTGTGAACTTCATGCGTGTATGTCTTCGTTTTTGGTTGTTTTCTAGTAGTAAATTTGATAAACTCGAAGAAAGCAAGTGACCTTTCTTCTTATTTCTTCTGCTAAAAATGTTCTTTTATCATTTGTTTTGATCTATTTTCTTGTTTGCCACTTTCCATCACACGGAATGGCAGTTATGATCCAGGACATGGGTCTTGTTTTTGTATGAGAATTACCCTGGGGTACTAGAGACCTCGGTTCTCATATCTTTACACATCAGTAAAGGCAAAGAGGCTGGATGGGCATGATCATGCCAGATAATGAAGGACACTGGAGGTCAGGAAGAAACTGGGACCCGAGCAGAAAGATGCGTGTGTACTGAGAAAAAAGGAGGCTGGTTATGATGCTGTACAGTAAATCCTGCCATGTGAGAAGATTAACCTGGGAGTAGACTGTAAAGCCAAAAGGATATATGGCTAAATTGGTTATGGGTGGCTCAGGTCTGATGCTGACAAACAGTCTTGTGTGTAATAGCAATAAAAGTAGAGAAGGAAAAGCTTGAGAGTATTAATACTCAAAGTTCTAAATAGAATATTGTCAGTTTAGAAGATGGTTAAGTGTTTTCATAGGCTGATTATTTAGGGACATATAGAAGAGGAAAGGAACACTTTAAAATCAAGTAGTCATGTCCTTTACAAGAGATTTATTTTCTAACAGCTTTAGTAAGATGTAGTTACAATAATCCATATATCTTTAAAATGAACAACTTGGTAAGGGTTGATGTAAGAAACCATCAGCATAATTAAGAGAATGAACGTATCGATCATGCCTAGAAGTCTTCTCATGCCCCTCGGTAATCGCTTGGCCCCCCTTCACCTCCCACAAGTACTTATTTGCTTTGTGTCACTGTAGTTCAGTTTGAAATTTCTACAGTTTTATATAAATGATATCAGATTGTATGTGCACTATTTGATCTAGGTTCTTCCACTTAACGTAATTATTTTAAGATCCATTCATGTTACATATAATTCAGTCTTTTTCATTTCTGAGTTGTGTCCCATCATGTGGCTATAGTCACAATTTGATTTACTAGTCCACCGTTAACGAATACCCAGAGAATTTCCAACTTGGGGCTAATGTGAATAAAACTGTTATCAACACTGGAGTACAAGTTTTATATGAATACATTTTCCTTCCTCCTACTTAAATAACTAGGAGTAGAATAGCTATGATCATGTGTTGATTGTATTTTAACTTTTAAAGAAATTGCCATACTGTTTTTTAAAAGTGATTATGCCATTTTCACTCATACCAGTACCAGATATGTGTTTCCTCTCCTCCATATCCTCACCAACACTTGATGTGATTGGTCTTTTTAATTTTAGACACTTTTAGTTGGCATATGATAATATTCCCTTAGAGTTTTAATTTGCATTTCTCCAATAACTAATGATGTTGAGCATCTTTTCAAGCAATTTCTCACCATGAGTTATTTTCTTTGATGAATTTCCTATTTACATGTTTTGCTTATGTTTTATTGGGCATTTGTTTATAGAATTATCTAAAAGTATTGTGTATATTTAAGGTACACAACTTGATGTTATTGTATTTATATGTTTAAAAATAAAATATAGAAAAACCTTGATTTGTAAGCTTAATTTGTTCCAGAAACATGTTGGTAATCCAAAGCACTTGTATATCAAAGTGAGTTTCCACTAAGAAATAATGGAAAATCCAATGATTCATTCTACAATCCAAAACTATTGATATAAAATGATTATAATACTGTAATATAATACAAAATAATAAAAATACAAAATATGAGGAAAAATAAGCAAATTATTCTGCACTTACATTTGAAAACTTGTGCCCTGTGTGAGAGAGAAGAGCGAGGGTTATTTTGTAGGAGGACTTTTGCTGTCACTAAAAAACTACTCCTCTTCATTGGCTCAGTGAAATCTTTTTCTTTTTGTGGAGCTTTAACAGGGAAACTTTCCAATCACAAGTGCTTTTATGTCTTTTTGAGGATTTCTTGGAAATGTGACGTGTTGTTATTAAACAGATCATTGCTTGCATTGCACAGTCTTATTCAGGTGGTTCTTTTCTACAGAATTTTGTATTGTACCCCCATTATACATCTCCCTAATTTCATTTAAAGCAAAGAGTTCTTCTGCCTTTCCTCCTCTACAGATGAGCTCTCTTCTATAACCTCTTGCTGTTGGGAGACCATCTTCAACAATCCCACAGAAAGAGAGAGCGAGGAACCATTGGCTCTATTGTGATCATGCGGTGTTCAGCATCACATACTGCTCTATTGCAAGACATTATTCATTTATCAGATTGCAATATATTAGAAATGTTCATCCATCTCGTGGAACTCTTGCAGAACAAATTACTTGCAATGCAAGATTTTGCTGCAGTGGAACAAAATAACATATGTAGAATCTCGTGTAGTTATCTATTCCTTTTGTGGGAAGAGCAGCTATAACTTACTTATTTAACAGAAATCAGAATATAATACATTGTTATTAAAGGCAGTCTTTATTTTGTACATTCCCTTGTTCTGGGGGCTGGCAGTTAAACCCAGACCCTTGTCATGGAGTTACATCCCCAGCTATTTTTATATTTTTGTTTTGTTTTGTTTTATTTCATTTTATTTTATTTTATTTTATTTTACCTTATTTGCAGTCCTGGAGAATGAACCCAGGGTCTCACACATTCTAGGCAAGTTCTCTATGACTGAGCTATACTCCTAGTCCTTCCATTTTTATTTTTATGCTTTTTAAATTTTGAGACAGAGTCTCTCTAAATTGCCCAAGCTGGGCTCAAATTTGTAGTCCTCCTGCCTCAGTCTCACAAATAGCTGGTATTACAAGTGTATGTACTGTGTTCAAGTCCTATACGTTGTATATTTTGACTTTTTCATTGTATATATTTTCTCTTTTGTATTCTTTGATCTCTATCTCCCAATTTCCATTATGAAAACAAATTATTTGATATTTTAAGATGCAAAGTTAATATATCATGCATATTTAAAACAGTACCTTTACTTTCTTTTATTTAAAGAAATATGTTGCTTGTTATAAACATGATTCTACTATGAAATTCTCTGAAAATTATAGCTTTTTTCTTGCCATAAAAAACAAATACGATTATATTGTGGAAAGATGTTTTAACCTTAGCTATAGTTCCATATTTTAGGGAAACAATGCAGTATATTCTTTAAAAGGAACAAGTATAGAAAATACTCTGTAATTTTCACCTACATTATAAATGTAATTATAGTCATTATTTACTTTACTTTTAAAATTAGTAAATTATTAGGTATTGAAATTATAATTAAACCTTCAATTAACAGTCAGGGCTCTGCATATTCAATCACTTAATAATTGGCTATGGTTTTCAAAAACTGACAAATTATTTAATTTTAGAGATTTAGAAATGAACTATTAAATATTACTATTCTGTATAAAATTTGACATTGCCTCACTAAGATTAAAAGTGTGCTTAAGTTTATCAGGAAGGGAGTTTCTAAAATCACATTTTAAAAATGTTGGAATATTATTAAATTAGAAATTATTACATATATTATTGCGATGATATTATTAAAAATGCTTTCTTCTAAATTTTTATCATGTATGTAACAAATTACTTCTGAGTGATGTCTGAGTGACTTAGAGAGCTTTACCATCTCTTTCCCTGTACATAGCATTATTTCTGAGAATACTTTGTTGTAGGAATGAAATATGTGGGCAAATATTTTTTTCCTAGTCCTTTAGGTAATGCATGCACACATGAAAAGAAGAAAATAAAGAAATAGATAACATGCGTGTGTGCTATTTTTTATTTATGATGAAAACATTTCTAGTGATATTTTCTACAAGGGCAACATCCTTTAGTCATGATGCTTGAGGCCATCGGATCTTTAGTCTGGACCTGGATTAGGGACTACACTTGGTTTATCTATTTTCTGCATCCGTAGTGTGCTGCAATCCTGATCACACCTGACGTCATTAATGTATTTTTAATAGAGTGCTCTAAACTGCAGCCTCCAGTTGATTAACCATGCTGTTTGAGTGGGAAAACTGTTTTTTTTATTCATGCTCCAGATCATTCCGAACCAGAGGCCTTTAGGGTAGTCTGTCATTGAGATACAGAAATAAAATTGACTTTTACGGCTGGGTTTCCTAATGATTGGGCACAGGTCATTTTCCATTCATGATGAACCTTTCATAGGCCAAGCTGAGTGTTTGTGACATAAAGATGCATAACGTTCCCCTCATCTCCAGGAGCTCTTGGGCAAATGTCTACATGAGGTGAATTTAAGTGTCAAGTTGCTGCACACAATGCAAAACCCTGGCCCAGAGACCGGAAAAGAACCAACTAGAATGTTGTTTCATGTATTGTCTGAACTGGTCTCTGCACTAGGAAGCAACAACTTTTAACCAAACAGCTTTTGAGCAATCACTAAACAATAATTAAAATAAAAGACCCATCTCTGTAGCTTCTGTTACAGGTTAGGCATCTACAACCATTAAGTGACAAATAATTCTTTACCATTTTATGACAGTATTTTACTTTGATAAATCAGAGTTCTGCCCTAAAATAAAAAAATGAGGATCTTAGAATACAGTTAGGAATTCATGGCTTAAGTGATTTCATTGCTCAGTGTATTCATTAATGGCTTTTGCTGTTTTTCTTAAATTTAAATTCTAAAAGATATACACTTAGTTCTTAATCTGCTATTATCTTACCTACATTTGAGGAGCAAGTCACATTAAAACTTTAAGCCATTTTCATTAGCAAGCCAATAATTTTGACAGTGCTTCCAAGTAAAGAGACCTTTATTAAAAACATAAGGGGCACAAGGCTTAAAAATGTAACAAGAAAAGTGGTCCCTGTTTTTATCCTTTGTAGCATTGAAAATTGGCTAGAGTTTTGACAATTTCATGGGCTTCATGGGATATTTTCTATGTTATCCTGAGTTTAGAGATTAAATTCAAATCTTTAAAAATTCTCTTAGCATTTACCCCAGTAAATACTGAACTATGTACTTAACAACTCATTTAGCTGTGCCTGAGAGTCTGTTCTAATTAAAAATTTTTTGATGAACTTACTGGTGATTTCAAAATTTTTCTGAGAAAATGAGCTACTATTAATCTTTTTAAGGAGGACACTAGGGAAAGCTAAGCTTTAATATCTCCAGACCTTTTTTCTGCTACTGTGTACTGCTTACGGTTGTGTTAGCTTTTGTAACAAGGCCACACTTTGAACTCGCAGCATGCTTGTGGCCAGTGTATGTTTCACACACTTTCTCTCGTTTTTGCCGAACCCACAGTTTTTATGACAGATACGCTCTTGTGTTTTGTTTTGCTTTGCTCTCTGCTTCTTTTGTTTTCTGAGTTGGGTTTATGAAAGCTTTTAATCTGAAGGAAGGAAAATCCCTGCAGAGTCAGTGCTGACCTTCCCCGGCCCCTACATTTACTTTTTTATTGACTTCAACAGAAAACTGACTGGATCATGGGAAATCCTCAATTGGTTTTATTAAGATTGTCGGTGGACAGGGAAACACAGGGAGTAGGCTCAATCCTTGATTGAAATTCAATGTTAAATATGTCTGCTTGTTTTGAAGTTGGCCTTTGTTTTTATGTTGGACACTTTTAGCTCTTACTATGCTGCGATAAACTCGTGCGCTATTTCAGCAGAGTGCACGGAAGATGCAGGACGAAAGATAAATGGAGAGGAAAATCACTTAATCTTACTGCTTTTTGTCACAGTCATGTCCTCTCGTTCCATTGTACATACTTTTCCCACAATAAGTTCAGCTACTATGGTGGCATTGTCATTTTACAGGAGGGAACTAGCTGGGAAATCTCTGATGAATGCCAAAGAGATGGAGTGGCACTCTGTATTTTGTAGATGATTGAGGGGCTTGGACTCTGGAATTGGAGGAAGTGGACACACAGTGTAGCAGCTCATTTGAGACTTCGCTTCCTTCCTCTGTCACTCGGAAAATTATAGGAAACATCCCAGGTACCTGAACTGTTCATCAATATGTGGCAGCTTCTTTTTGTTCATTGGTTGTCTTTTGTTCCTTCATACTGCTGGACCAAAACAAAAAGAAAGGAACCAATTCGTATTTTAATTTAACAGGACGAATGAATAATGTGACCAATAATACAGTTGTTTTCCTTACTAAAATTCAAATAACCTGATTTAATGAGGATAGCATATTGTTGAATATCTTGATATGTATATATATATATATACACACACATATATGTATAGATATATATATATAATATATTTATTCCATACTGAGATCCAGTTCAACAAGACAATATAATAAAATGTGTTTGTCTCAATATGCTCTTGCATATCTCACTAAAACTAAAGGAAAAGCAGAAATATACAAAGAAGTTTACAAAGAGGAAAACAGTGCTTTGGATGTGTTCTGAATTTCTAGGTAGCAGCAAACATAATTACCACCAGAGATATTTTTTGCAAATAATATACATGGGCCCAAATCAATGATATATTTTTAATGCTATTATAGCCATACTTTGGAAATATAGTCCTGGTATTATTTGATGTAGCGACTCATTTATTATCAGTTTAATAAACTACAAATCCAAATTCCATAACTTTTTCTTTGTACATAACTTTCTTTCTTACTATAAGAATTGGTATCCCTCTATAAGTCTTCATGGCAGGGTAAAGAATGATTTTTAAGACAGGTGGATTATTGTATTTCTTACTGCAAGTTTAGCTAAATCCTATTATAACAATAGCAATTTAAAAATTACAGTGATTTTGCTTTTTTTTCTCTAATCAGCACCATGCTGGTTATAAACAAAAAGGTTCATTTTAAAATTTTTCTGCAATATGCTTGATTGTTAATTTCCAGGTCAGCATCCAGCCTATGACAGTTTCATGGGGTGATAATTTATGCTTATAATGGACCATCTATTTAAAACTGTGATGAGGTCACCTGCCTAATGCAGGCGAAGTACTGTGTCCCTCTCTCTCGCTTATTCAGAATCACTTCACACCAGGGTTTGCTAATTTCCCATCTTTAATGACTGCATACTGTTCAAATAAAACTTTAACCTTCCCACTGCCTAATTTATCACAAGCAGTTCGCTATTAACTGTGTGCCTCATCTCTCAGGCAAATTGCTCACTTTCTCCTGCCTTTTTTCCTTTCTTTCCTCCTTTCTTTCTTGCAGTATTTTCCATAACTATTATACAGAGCCCTTTCTGGTCCTTGTCACCACCCAGGAAGTTTACATTTGTAATCCCTTGGAAAAGTTGTTGGAATTCTAGCCAGTTAATTCCAATCTACCACTTCCAGTGCAACCCATGGTGAGAATAAAGACACAAGGGCATATTTGTAGTTATGGGGAGCCAAGGGGTCCTAAGTCCAGCCATGATGATGGCTACTTAGGACAAAGGCCTCCACCCAAAGCTGAACCCAGGTTTTATTCATTCATGAGGAAAAGTGAGTGCCATGAGCTGGGCTAGGTAGGAGGCCTGAAATCACCTCTGCAATATTCAGAGAGAAGTATATGCAGAAAGAGTAATCTGCATAACACAACTGAGATAGTATGTAATGGTTTGGGGTCAGTGTTTCAGCTCTGATACGTAATCTTTCAAACCCCAGGAGGTCATAGCCTCTATCTCAAGGTTAGATCCCAGCCAATAGTGTGGAGCATTGGCTCTTTATCTTGTCTTGTCCCAGCTCACGTAAGGAAACAAGGAGGGAGGATTCCAGGGAAACACGCCTGCCATCTTCAAAGACTACCATCAGCACCTTGACTGGAATAATATGCACTGCATAAAGCCAATTGAAGGAATAAGGAAAAGTCCCAGCCAGCTCTGTACATGTCAATACATGGAAATAGGGTCAGGTTCAGCCAAAATGGAGACAACTGCTCCTCCTTCAAGGAGAGTTGCCCAGGTGGTCCTCCAGAACCTATAAGTAAAGAAATATTTCCTTATTCTCAGGGAATGCCTTATATTGTCTTTAATGTCTTGTTTCACACACTGTCAGGTATTTCTTGGATCTGAAGGCTTATGTCTTATACTACATCACACACTGTGCAGATTATAAGTTTAACTGAAAATTTTTGCTTGATTCCAGGGTCACAAAAATGGTTTTTAAAACTTTAGTAGAATCATTTCAGCATACTTTTCATCAATAAGCCAAGAGCACATTCAGAGAACCAGAGAACTTTAGGGTTGCAATGAACCTTAGAAAGAACTTACTTTAAACCCATGAAATTCTAATAAAACTTATGTTTCTTGTAACAGGGCATTTTTATTTTCCCATAGAAATTCCTGCCATGTCCTATGATTCAATAAATAGAAGACACAGTAACATCCAGTCCCAGCTCCCCATGTTCCTTATGTATGAGCTCTAGGCACAATCAAGTAAAAGTTGTCCCCAATCTTTTTTGTGGAGTTTTCAGCTCATTTCAACTTCTCCTGTGACAGGAGTATTAGCTACTGACAAAATGGACTTTCTGGTGGGGCCACACTGAATTTTGCAGTGTTTCTAAAACTCCGTGTGGTGTAGAATCCTTCCTTGTCCTCCACCTTCCTCTCTCTGCCTTCTCTTTCTCCCTACCCATGATCCTCTCTCTGCTATGTCCTCCTACCTCCAAATTCTTCCCAACCTATTCCAAATCGAGTACTTCATAAAATATAAACAGGCTAATTTATAAAGTTGAATACAAAAGGAAAAACATGAGCCTTGAATTTTTATTATTATATGCAATAGAAATGAAAATGATAGAAATGAAAACATACACTTGCTACAAATATTTCTAAAAATTTCTGCTAGATATCTACACTAGTCTCCCAAGGGCTTGTAAGAAGCAGTTCACTTTGAGTAACGTTACTCTAGTCAACTAGATGGGTGGTTATAGTATGTAATTTCCACCTTCTCTTATCTTGAGTTGGATATACCTTAAATATTCATCTAGTGACAAAAAGATTGATACATATTTTATATCTGTTTTGTGACTATTTTGTTGGAATACATGGTTAAATTCATATCATCATATCAATTTCATAGTAGCCAGCTCAGCAATTCTTATCTTACTAATACTTTTGATATAGTGGCTCTTGTATACCTAAAATATCTATAACAGCATCATTGAGGATATCTTATGTGGACAGATTTGTTATGTAAGATGCAAAAATATGTGAGGTATTTGTGTCCATGCATGTCTTACCAAGAGCATTCATAGAGAGGTCTTGGTACCGTTTGCCTGTACTTCCTTTTTCTATTTTTTCTGATATCTGCCTAGCCACTCACTCTTGGATGTTGTTGCGGGTGGTCCTCTGGTGCCAGGTTGCACCTGGTCTCCAAGTTGGATTCTACTGACTGCTCAGCTCACGGCTCCTTAGGATTTATCTCTGATCCCAGAGAATTTAGTTCTTGACTTTGAAGCATAATACTTAGGCCTTATAAAGTTCCACATCTTCCACAGACCTGTGCATTTGTAGCTTTTCATTGGACTGTTGCACTGACGTTACAGATTTGCTTATGCATTGTGGAGTGCCAACTAAGTGTCTGAGCTAACAAGGTGGAGAGGACATGGATCCTGTACCCAGGACTTAGAGTTTTGGAGGAGATAGGTGTTGGAATAAGTTATTAAAGGCAGCTATGATAGTAGTCTTTTGACAGTATTGTGAAGATAGAGAAGGTAACAGGTAATTAATTTTGAAGAGAAGTCAAGAAAAGCTTTACCAAAATGTGACAATGGACCTGAGGTAAGAGGATTCATTGCTGTAGGATGTGGGTGTTCCATAGTGTCAGGGAAGGGGGAAGTTATGTGCACCGTATTGCAGGGTAGATGGAATCTGCAGTGTGTAAATGTGAGTGTGTAAATGTGCATTGTGTAAGTGTGAGATTTGCCCTTTGGAGCTGCACAGTCAGGCTCCCAGAGTTTATATAGCTGGAGTGACTGCTCCTTGCCTGATACTGTTTTGCGATTCCTCTAGCAGGAACCAAAAGTAGTATTTACTTTTAAGACTGAACTGGAGCCAGCACGGAACCAACTTATCTGTAATATTTCCCTGGAAAAAAAATATTAGAAACATTCATGCTCAACAGTTGGGCAATTAAGATTTGTAGATACTTGCTAAATATTGGAAGATTTATGAAGATCTTTGGAGCAGTGAAAAATATTCATGGTTAGAGATATATCAGAAATTATGAAGTTAATTTCAGACCAAACTTTTTTGCATTGGTATAAAAAAATTACAGCCAGTTAGCCCATCCAGAATCTATTACAAACAGAAAATATTAGGAATAGTGTTCTATTTCCATGGCTAATAACTGTTGGAACATTTTTTGCATATAGTTTTAATGATTAATTTAAATATTTTAAGGCCTATTATGGCTTTTTGGAGGTGGGACCTTAATGTATTACTATGTATTGAGAGGCAATAAGGATTTAATTTAATGCCTACTCTAGTTAAAGAATAAGACGGAAAGGAGGATAGCTTATCCTCAGTCAAAGTGGGACATGAGTTGTGATTGGGGCAGATGCATAGGACAGAGAGCAACAATATAGGAAGAGTAAATACCTGCCAAACTGCAACTCTGAATTTAGTTTATAGGCTACTGGAGACCTTAAACTACAAGTATTGCAAAGAGTGATGAAGGGTGTAAGTAGGAGTTGGGCCTTTGATTTGTGTTCTAGAAACATCAATCTGGTGGTACTGAGAATACATAACAATTATAGGTGAAATCAGAGCCTGAGGGAGCGATTAAGGGATTCCAGGAGCATGGAAACAGTGGAGATATGCAGGGAAATCCCTGCGTGGTTACTACTGTTATTCATTTAGCAGACAGACATTAAATTCCCATCAGTCACTAGGTACAGGAATGTAAAAGCGAACAACATAGGCATGGATATTGCCCTCAGAGAGCAGTGAGTGATGTTTGAGATAGCCTCCGGGTTTCAGCTTAGGTCACTAGAAGCAAGCTGATGTGCTCTACACCCTCAGCACCATAGGGAACATGAGAGGAGAAAGAGACTGTGTGTGGATTTGAGAAGTATTTCCTTAGAGGGGCAGTGACATTCAGTTTTGGACAAAATGAGCTAAATGAGTTGGGAGTAATGGAGACTTTGGAGTTGAGAGGTATAGGTAGTGCATCTCAGACCCATGTGTGCAATGGACTTCTCTAGTGTCTTAGTCAGTTTGTTCAGCTCTGAGACAATACTTGATACCCCCACTTTGAAGGAGGAGAGGTTTATTGGGGCACACATTTTCAGTCCTTGGCTGGCTGGCTCTGAAGCAGAAATAACATAGTGGAAAGGTCTGCACAGAGGAATGCTGTCCACTTTATGATTGTCAGGAAGCAGAGAACAAAGATAGGAGCGGGAGAGGAAGATACACGTTTGTAGGTGACACCCCTTTGAACCATCTCCAACCAGCACCCCAAAATACATACACAGCCAGTCAGCCCTGGCACTGCTGTGGTCCAATCACCTTCCTAAAGCCCAGGTCATCTTGAGCACAGGAGAGTTTTGAGGGTCATTCTTGATCTAAACCATAAAACTTGCTAATGTTAAAATGCAGATTCTTATGCAGTAAGTCTGGATGGACACTTAGAGTCCTCCTGTCTTGAGGTAATGCTGTTGCTTCTGGATCAGGAACCACATTCTGAGTGATGAAATTATAAAATGCTAGTTAAGGATATCTATACACACACACACACACACACACACACACACACACACACACGTACACTGCTGCTACATACTTCAAGCTTTAGAAGAAAATTATAACAAAATTATTTGGGAGAAGAACTACTTGTAGATCAAGGAATGCCTGCATATGTGAGCCTACACATTCACTTATAAAAAAATTGCTTTTTGCAGAAAGTCCATAATCTCCAGGTCATCTTGAAAATAATTCATGATGTCAACCTAGACAGAATATATTTTGTTGACTTTACTTGTGGTACTCCAAGGGGAACAATGAACCCATATTTACAGATAACCATGTCCAAACCCCACTTTATTTTCAAGTGTTGACATTGCAACTCTAATCCATAAAAAATGAGCAAACATAATGTCCAGCTAGCATGTTTAAGAAATTTGTTTTGGGGAGGAAAGTGATGTAGACTGTTTGTTGCCTCCAGGGAAGAAGACACGAATTGTCATCTGTGAAATAAGTACATATAATTGCACATCATATTCTGAGCCCGGACTGGGAAGCAGAAGACGTTATTGGTGTTTGCTTGTGGGTTGCTTCACTACCAAAAGCAATTGAGAAAGATTCCTTAGCTTCTTATTCTTTGCATATTACATAAGAAATGAAAAAGATAGAAGTAACGAAAAGGGCTTTTCTGAGATACAGATAAGCAGGGAGGCAGGCTTCCTTCTAATAGTTTCTGTGTATTCAAATATGATCTAGGTTTTTTTCAGTAGGCATTTGGCTTAAAGCTGTCTTTTTGTAAGTAGCTTTTCTTGCAATAACTGACGCACATTCTTATCTTCTGAGCATTGTCCAAATACATTATTAAGGGACTGGAGCAAATATTGGCCTCCTTTGATTGGACTATTTCTCTGATTGGGACTCTGTTCTTTTCTGGGACTGCTGGGATGATGTGGTCTGCATGACAGTGAAAATATTCTAGGAGGAAGGCGTTCCACTTGTTAGTTGGTTTTGTAGCTATATTTCCTTTTACTCTTGTTCATTGACTCCACTCTCATTTAACAGGAAAAAAAATCAATTGCATACAGAAGATAGAGATGTTTCAGTCTGACTAATAGACCAAAACCCCATTAGGGAGACAACAGTTGTGTAATGAAAGGTGCTTAACATCAGAAGACCTGGATTAAAGTCCTGGCTCAGCTCCTGACCAGCTTAGTAACCATCGCAAGGCCTCTGTCTGCTCGGCTGCGAATACAGCGAAAGCAAAGTGCATTTATAATGGAGTAATGTGTGCCAGGCGAAAACATCCTCATGTAGACAGCAGTTCCAAGGAAGCGCTTCACATAGAAAAATAGTATTTAAATATCACCACTAATGGGGGTGGAATGCAAATATCTAAACATGTTGAATTCACATTTCAAAATATCTCAATTTTCAGTTTTGAAATTTGTAGCAAAATGTTTTTGGACAATGCTCTGACAAAAGTAGTGGATGCTGCTTCTAGAATTGAATCTGTGGATTCAGAGTCATTCAAATTTTGTCAATTATAAAAAATTATTTTTGAACAGTGACGAGTTTGAGTGTAGACTATCTTGTTTTTACATCCATATTTACAGGTTTTGTAAACTATGAAAACTTTTCTCTAGCTTGAGTCCAGTAAATTTTAATTTCTTGTAATTTTCTGCCAGCAGAAATATATGTTCTTTGTTTGGTCCATGATAAAGAAATAAAACAAATTTTCAGGGACTCTTAGATGTGTAAAGTTTAGATCCACTCACATACTATATTTTCATGTATTAGATGAGAAAACCTCAAACTTGTTGCATTGATAATGTACATGTGTATTATATTTTATACATGAAATATAGAGTGTCTGGAGTCTACAGAGATTATTTTGTTTATATTTCTCCATTTCTTAAAAAGTGTTACTTAGGGTGAAAGGACATTAGAATTTTTAAATTAATCCAATCAGTAGTCAGGGCCTATAAAATATTATGGCAAAAGTAAGGTATATTATTTGCCATGAATTTATTAGGTGCTGAATTAACATCAAAGACAGACTATGCTAATGTTAGAAAATGCAGGATCTTACCCCCAAAGTTGACCACATGGTCCTATAGCTCCTATTGACAGCATGTAAATATGAGGGAGTAGACTGCTGTCAGACATCAACGAGAAGTGTGTAGAGGTTAAGGACCAAATGGAGGATTTTGGATCTGTGTGTTTTTAAACAGTAGAGGAAATCTTTGCAAGAATTATCTTGGGTAAAATTTGCTTTCTTTGGTGACACAAAGTAAACTTTGGTCTTTATGATGTTTTAGTTAAAAATAGGTACTGAGGAGTTTGTGTACTTAATACATTGGCCCCAGGGAAACTCAGACACTGAGAGTTTGTAAGCTTAGCTACAGAGAAAATGTTCTTAATTTCCTTTCTGATTCGAGTTCAGAGTACAAATGAGATCTTTTATAGCATGTAGACAACATTTTGATACTCGTATAAAAAAGTAAAAGCTAGATAAATGGTCACACTTGGCATCTATATTAAACTATGGCTGGATTAAAATGCTCAGAACTAGGTAAGAGAAAGGTGTTTCTTTACAGTTCAAAGAAAAGCGGGATTAACCACTCTGTGAACATTATCTTATCAGCTTTGGCTTTATAGAGCAACAGAGGTAAAAAAGAAAAAGGAGTATTTATATTAATTTAGATCGTGAATAGAGATTTATAGTTCCTAAGACTTTAATGTGTTATCAGTGTATAGTCTCTTTTGTTGTTGTTGTTTGTTTGTTTGTTTGTTTTGGTACTGCAAATTGAACTCAGGACCTTGCACTTGCCATGCAAGCACTGTGCCACTGAGCTATATCCGTGGCCCCTAGAATAGTCTCTGTTTGGGTTGTTAATGAAGAGGCTGCCTCAGTAGTCTTGCAGGGAAGAATGGAGTTTGTGGTTGATACATTCATGCTTACTGATTGTATTCTTCCAGGCTTCCTCCCTGACTAGGGTACCAGAATATGTTTTAATAGAAATGAATTCCCTAAACTGTTAAATGCCCGGTAAGCAACATATGTACTATTTCCTTTTCCCTGGCTATGTTAAACCCAGCAAATAAGACCTTTGTTGTGAAGGAGTCATAACATTTAAATCTGGCAAGAAAATGAAACTCTAAATAAATCCAGTTTAAGAGAGTTCAAATAGGCTTAGGTGATATTTTATTTGACATTAAAGTTATCCACTTCACAGATAGAAGTTTTATGTGCTTGGACATTGCACTTTAATTAGCTTACTCCACAATAATTAAAACCAAAGTCAGCATAAGCAGAAAGGACAAAAGCTCACAGTGTCTTAATATGGATGCCATTTGAATGTGGGATGAGGTAACTCTTCATTGTACAAGAATTTCTTGCAAATTACAGGATGTTCAGCATTTCAAGTGCCCACTCAGACTGCTGGTAGAGCCCAGCTGTCATTGTGATAACCAGAAATAGCCTCATAGATTTCCAAATGCTCCCCAGGGGCTATTAATTCATCCACTGACAATCACTGCTTTACTATAAAACCTAGTCTTTCTTAAATTATCACCCATCATCTTCTCACTGGGGTGCTCCTGCTCTTTACTCTGCACCTGTTGGTGATTTTGATACCAGTGTGTTGCATGTCCTTATTTCAGGACTTGTTTTATCAATTAATGATTTTCTTAGATCTTTCTTTTTTCTCCGCTGGTTTCTTTCTTCCAACTTACAGACATAAAATTATATCTAATCATGCATAAATCCAAACAAAACAACCTTCAGATAAAATTTTGCATCAAAACATGATATCTTCTTACACTGCTTTCTGTAGACTCATGGAATTAGCCTGATTTTTTTGGATGTCATAATAAAATATAAGGAAGAAATTACTATTTAATGGATAAACAAATGTTGCACCAGTAACTATTTGATAAGACTCATTCACCTGTAGCATTTTTAGAAAGTCTTGGGGATTATCATTTGGGGATTCTATTTCATGCCTTTGTTTTAATCTTATTTTTATTCTCTTGATATATTTGAAATTTCTTTCTTCATTTTTGCTTTTTTCCCCATTTCTTTCTAAAAAGACTTCTATGTTGCATTTTGTTCAGGTCTCAAGTAGCCTAGATTTATTCATATATCTTTCATTTCTTTCGTTTGGAAGGAATTCTACTTATCTTTTGTATTAATGAAAATTATCCATTATTGATTATCCAAATACTCACTGGTATCTTCAAACTAAACTATTCCTCTTTATATTATATTTTTTAATTTTTAAAAAATGTTATGACCATTAGTTCTGTTTCTTAAGAAGCTTGGCAGAGGATGATTCATCAAATTGAAATAGGTTTGCTATGGTTCTAATTTACCTGAGAAATATCAGCTGATTTTTTATCACATTTTGGAGAAACTATACTTATTTTTCTCTTTATAATGTAAGCATATAGTATCTGGAGAATTTGTTTGAATAAGAGCCACTTTTCCAGTAGAGAAGGCATTTTAAATCAATTTTTTTCCTTAAAACATTATTCCTTCATCACTTATCTGTCTTTCATTATTTAAATTTCATGAAGGGAGTTCCAATATCATGAGTAACTCATAATATCTGTCCTTCACCCTGCTGCTTTAAAACGTACTCATGTCCAACTAGTTGAGCAATTTCTCCACCTGCTTGAGCTTGCATCCTTCTTCTTTATTTTATTTTATTTTTTTCATTTTTTTTTCTGGTACCGGGAATCGAACTCATGACCTTGTGCTTGCCAGGCAGGCGCTGTGCCACTGAGCTAAATCCCCAGCCCCACATCATTCTTCTTTAAAAGGTGTTTATTATGGAATGTATCATGTACCTAACTGATTTAATGGATAAGTGGAGTTTACACAGTAATGTGAGCTACACACTGTGTACTCAGTATCCGCCATTAAGAAAAGGACATTACCAGAGCCCGTGAGCATCTGGTGCCCTTTCTGCTCACCCCTGCCTCTACTGCTCTGTGAAGGTAAACTCCATACTGAATTTTGTACAAATCACTCCAGTGCTTTGCTACAGATATCCACATCTAATCTAAAAGTAATACTTTGCTAGTCTTGCCTGTTTTTTGAAGCGTATTGTATGTATAAATTTTAAGACATTTTTTACGATATTATTTATGTGACATTCATCCTAACCAAATGCCTATAATTATAGTTAACCTCTTATCTTTGCTCTAGAGCAGTGATGGTGAACCTTTCGGAACTTTCAGTGAAACAAACAGCCCCATGTTGTACACATGACATAGATTTGTCACCACCGCTCTCATGGAAGAGTCCCAGTGTTCACTACGGAATTATTCCCACAATTTTTGTGGTGAGAACACTGCTTCTGTGGGAACTTGCTAAGGCTGGGGTGCTAAGCATCCCTTAAAATTCCATGGGCTAAAAGACTGGCCATGCAGGTGGTGCTATTAGAAGGTGTTGGAACCTTGAAGAAGTGGGGCCTCTTGGGAGGTCCTTAGGGCACTTGAGAGGTGCTTTTTAAGTAGGCTGTGGGAGTGTGGCCTCTTTCTCTTTCTACTATGCTCTTCAGCCATGATCTAATGAGCAGGTTCCCCACACGCACTCTCCTTCACCGCCTTCCAGCATCCCCAAGAGAAGGACTGGAAGCTTCACTGGTAGCCAAAATAAACTTTTTCTCTCTACAAGTTGATTTTTTCAGGTGTTTCATTATAGTGATGGAAACTTGGTTTAAAACACTAATCTTGTCGTATCTCATGTATAATACGCATAAGCATTATTTTTAGGGACTTTATTTACAGTACAGTTCCAAGATCATAAGATTTGCACATGTTTAACCTGATTAAAATACCTGAAAGATGCCTAGCTATTTTCCAAAGTGGTTGTACCAATTTGTACATCATGCAGATTTGAACATTACAATCTTAAACTTTTGTCAATGTTTTGGGTGTGGGATATTTGGGCATCATTGTATTTACTCTTCTGAAGAGTTTGTATTTGCATGCTTCACTGTTCTTCTCTTCAACTCCTTTTCATTAATTTCGAGCAGTTCTTATATATCCTGGAGTTGAATCTTTACTTGGTATTTTGTCATGAATATTCCAGCTCATGACTTTTCCTTTTTCTCATTTTTTGTTTTGTTTTGCTTTGGCTTATACAAAGAAGATATTCTTAATACAATCATATGCAACAGCCTGTTCCTTTTGTAATACTTTTTGTGTACATTAAGAAATTCTTATAACTTTATAAATATATTCCACTGTGATTTTTTATGTTGTTTATGAAATACAGATCTGTTTATTTCATTCCAGTTGGTTATCCAATTTCCATTAACGTTTATTGATTAGTCAATGTCAGTGGTGACAAACATGGCACATGGGTCACAGTGGGCATGCAGAGACCTCTCTGTCCCACACAAGCCAAGTCTCCCCAGCAGCCGAAGATTGGGTGACAGATTTTTTTTTTTTTTCTAAACTAAAACCTTAGTTTTCAGGTTTAATATCATTGTTGGCGCTGGGATAAACAAGTGGGTTTCATGTTGCCCTTTAGGATCTTGGTCTCTAAAAGGTTCTTCATCTCTAGACTGTGTATTTCCTGCCTCTCTGTGATGCCTGCTCAACCATAAACAAAGTTTTGTTTTGTTTGCATGTTTATTTCTGGAAAACGTTGTGTCCTGGTTTTCTGTGGCACTTACCCCTTTAATAAACTTAATACAATGAACAAATTGAAGTTCAAGAAAATTCCTGCTGGGATTTTTGTTGGAATTATAATGACACTGAATGACAATGTGAGGAAAATTGACATCCTTCTGATATTCTTACCTAGTAGCATGTATAACTCATAATTCATTTAGGGATTTTTAGTGTCTTTTGAATACATTTTTATCAACTGCTTTGTGAATAATGTCCTCCCCATTAACTGTACCTGAAAATCCTTCAACTGAGAAGGATTTCAAATGAGAAGCTATTCCTAATATTTTCAGATGGTAACCTTGAAATATCACATATTTTACTTTAACTTTAATTTACCTCCAAGATAAATTAAACATGGTTACCAACAGAAAACGGACAATTAGTCACGCAGAATTCTCCCTCCCATCTACGGGGCAAATGTCTTTTCCAATCACGCTTGCATCTTGAAAATCATTCCTCAAGTCTATTACCATTTACTTTCTCCATTCCAATGGCAGGGCTAATTACTTAAAAGGCAGGTGTTTTTCCAACTAATTGCAGTCTATGCAATTACCTTTTTCTGAAATGTGTATCATATGCAGTACAGACACTAATAAATATCTAATGCAGTATTTAGGACTTAGCTGGTCCTGAGTATACATAATGCTCAGGCTTATTATAGTGGCATTCGCACATGATTGAGGTCTGTTAGAGTTTCTCACGGTGTTTGTTTGGGTATCTTCACAACATTTCCAAGGCATCCTCATTTTGCTTTGTTTATTTATTTTGTTTGTTTTGGTGTCATTCTTATTTTAGAGAGAAGCAAAGTGAAACCATCAAAGATTAAATAACTTGTGAAAATGATCAGAAAAGTGGTATCCAGTAGAGAAGAGCTTCAAACCCAGGTGTGCTGAAATGAGAGCCCGTATGCTTGTCTTCACTTACTCAGGTTGTAGTGGTAGGGACTGGGGGACTGTAAGCCCTCTGCTAGATTTTCTACTTGTCACTAAGATTACCTAATGTGAAGCCCTAGATGGGGCTTGCAGATTGAAATGTTGGAGGCATCTTACCTCTGTTAGTGTCCTACCATATCCATTTCCCTCCTGTTTATCTTCTTAGTCTCTGTGGTCATTCTAATTTGTGAATTCTGCTTTGCAGTATTCTGGCATTCTTTATTGCATATATGCATTTTTTACTTCTTTGATCTTGTTACTACCTACACTTATTCTGATTACTTAACACCAGACAACTCTTCAATATTGCTTTGCAATTCTGTTGTGAAAAGAGAGATAAATTATAATTCTCCTGAGACTAGGCATACAACACATAACATAGTATCTTGTACTCAATGTGCGCTTACTTGATGTTAATTGATAATGAAAAAGATGGAAGCCTTCCACTAAGTAATAAGATTTCATAGTTATCTATCAAAATCTAATTTTGTTGAAGTCATTTCACTGTATTATAAGAAAAAGTGGCTAAATCCAATAGATGAAAACGTTATCAGCTCATAAAAGAAGACTCGCTCTGTGCTCAGCACTGCATGGAATTTTATCAGGTACCTTCTGGGAATGTTTTGGATTATGGAGCTACTATTGGTAGATGAGGGCTGCATTTAAAAGGCATTTGTACAAGCCATGTTTTTCACGTGGCCTATGTCACATGTCATGTTCTCGGACTACCAGTGTTTCTCTTTGTATTCTCCTGTATGATTCTTCTATAATCTTTATTAGATTCTTCTATAATCTTTATTATAATCTTTATAATCTTTATAATAATCTTTATTATATCTGGATAAGGCTAAGTCTTGCTACATGCATCTCTGACATGTTTGTCCCTGAGATCTGAATGTCTTCCGATAGTTCAGGGTTTCACTGAACACCAGAAATTAATCAAGCTTAAATTAAGAGAGGTAATTATCGATGAATGGGATGCCCTTCTAACTCCGGAAAGGCAGGCTCCTTTCATCCATTGCACTTTTTGCAAGTTGGCTTTTGAGATGTGATCAGTGGACTCCTATATCATCATTCCAAAATTTTCAGAAAGCTGTGTTTCATTAGGAATTTTAAATGAAGTGCTGTTAGGTACAAGTCCTGTAACTTGGTAAGTAGATGTATTAATCAGAACAGCTGTCTGGGTTACCAGTCAGATTGAGAGAGCAGGTAGCAATAAAATGTCTTCCTCATTAGAGTCAATACTGAGGAGTTGCAGAGATTCCAGTAAAGTGATGGCCTTTCTTGATGGGCATCCCTACATGGTGGTAGGGAAAAGAGAGTGTGGGCTTTAAGGAAGTATTTCAGCACCATCCTGTAATTAAGAAAGCCGTCTTTCATTGCTGGTTAACAAGTTGTGCCGGTGCCATAAAATGTTCAGCTGACAAATGCTGTCAAATCTCCTTCAATGCAAAGCTTTCTTATTGTAGTTAACATGTTAATTTTCATTTTAATGATAGCAAAATATGCTTTCCTTATTGTTTGTTAAACACACAGCGTGATCTCTGGATCCATCCTATTAACTGCAAAGTACAGTCAGTGTCCCCTTCAGTGACCATTAGTAGCAAAATTCTTCAATCAAAAGCTATGCAGTTGTGCTGACTCTTAACAGTTCATTTTATTTCAGAAGTACAATGGAGATACATACCTAGTGTGAGTTCACTGAGTTTGATTTTCAGTGTGTCATATTACCTATGAATTTATCATAAAGATGAAGGCACAAGCTAAGATTATTAATTCTGTGATGGATTTTAGGAGATGCCTGTATGTCTGCCAGGGTTCATGTTTACACAACTCTTAATACTGGTCTACTGCTACCACTGCTGTGACTACTATGAAGCAAATGCGTTGTCCTTATTATGAGTGCTTTATATAAGCCCTTTGATGTTCTTGGGAGTTTGGTTGTAGGACCCCTTTGGATATCAAAATCCATGAATGCCCAAGTCAGCATAAAAAATGGCACAGTTCTTGCATATGATTTATGTGTATCTACTAATATACTTTAAGTCTTCTCTAGATTACTTAGAAGATCTAATACTGTACAATGTAAATGCCACTGAATGACTGTTACACTGTATTGCTTGCAGAATGCCAAGAAAAACTATACATATGTTCAATGTGGATGCATTTTTAAAATTTTTATTTACTTATTTTGAATTGAATAAAAAATTTAAAAAACAATAAAAATAACACAGAATTTGAAAACAAGACAATAGGAAATGAACAATGGTTGTTAAATTGCATATTCCTAGCCCACAGAACATGCTTAAATAAATACAAAGGAACTGAAATTATCCTGTGCATATTATCTGACCATAGTGCAATGGGGTCAGAAGTTACTGAGAAAAGAATTTGCAAAAACTCCATAAACAAGTAGCAATTAAATAACACCCTGCTGAACAACCAATGGGTCACAGATGGAATTAAAGAAGAGACGATATTTATAATCAAATGGATGCATTTTGCCTCAAATATTTTTTATTTGCAGTTGATTGAATCCTTGCACATAGAACCAGAGCCTTGATGGCCAGCT
Source organism: Chinchilla lanigera (assembly GCF_000276665.1). Taxonomy (NCBI): domain Eukaryota; kingdom Metazoa; phylum Chordata; class Mammalia; order Rodentia; family Chinchillidae; genus Chinchilla; species Chinchilla lanigera. The sequence continues at coordinate 16,408,531 of NW_004955404.1, read as the reverse complement.
GTACTTCTACAATTGAATTTCACAATTCTATTTGTTAGGTGCCACTGTTCTCATTTATACATGCAAACAAGCGAAAACTTCAGTATTTTGTCCAAGGCCATACAGACAGGATATGATAGTGCTTCTCTAGGAACCTAGGTATTCTGGTCAAAGTTTGTGCTTTGAAACAAAATTAGTGTGTCAAGTTGATGGAAATGACATCTGGTACACCCTGAAGAGAGAACACACACACACACACACACACACACACACACACACACACGGTGTCTGCCTATCTGATGGAGACATTTAGTTTGTAGTTTTTAGTTAACAAAATGAAGCAGATTCTTCTATAAAGATGGTGCTGGAATACAGACTTTATGTTACTCTTCAGGGCACGTTTTCCAAGCCTGAACATGGAGAATAAGTGGGAGCAGGAAAAGTGGATGTTTCTAAATTCTGTTTTCTTGAGTTTTTTCTTCCTTCATAGATTTTTCATCTCCCAAAGCACAGTTACAGCCTGCAACCTCAGATGGTGCTAAATTCACAACAGAATTAAATTTCAGTTGCTACCCTTAATAACTGTAGAGAAACCCTTTGGAAAGGACTCACTAGAAACCTTTTGTTTTTTTATTTTTTTGTTAGATTAAACTTTAATATTTTATAATATTTCAAGGAAGCTACAGACTTTAAGAATTGGGATTCATATTTTCTTTTCCTTTTCTCTTCTATAAATATAAATCAGGAAGTAACAAAAAGAGTGATTCTGACTAGTCATTATCCCCATTGGGTTGAATATGGGCATTATAATTCACCAGCAGCTGAGGACTGAATGGAACTGAAGGAAGAATGAAAAAAGGTAGATTTTAAAGATAAATTACAGCTGTAATAGTTTCTTCAGTAAGATACATATGAAATTGAAATTTAAGACAGGCAGCCAGACCAGAAAATCAAGACATTTGGATTTTCTCTCTACCCTAATCAGTTTCCCGGCTCCCTCTTCTGATTAGTGCCCTGGCTAAGGCTAAGTCTTGCTACATGCATCTCTGACATGTTTCCAGGAGACCTTTCGAAATCCTGCTTTCGTTTCCAGACAGTGATTTCTGCCCTGGCTGAATTTTACAACATGAAGGTCATTCATCTATATCCTAGAAGGATGACTCACATATTTATGCTCTAGGAAGTAGACTGAGAAGAAAAATGTGCTACTTTATTAATTAGGGCCCTTTAATATTTTGTATTCTCAAAGTTAATCATTTGCTTGTTTGAACTAAAGTCATCTTCCTTAATCACCATCATTACTGGCAGTCCATGAATGATCATCTCTGAATTTCATAAGTATGTTATTATTTAATGCATTTTATATTCCCCATTAGAGGTTAGATATCATCCAATATTTCACCAGGCCAGTGTAGTTTTCTAAACTGCAAGGTTAGCTATAAGAATGATCAACCACTATCTCCTTGCTACCCCTCAGTGACTCTCCAATTGGAGTGAGGTGCTCTGGGACTGGCAGGGCTTAAACAGTGGGGAGTGAGCTGATCCAGTTGGGGTGTTGTTCTGTAGATTAAGCTCCTCAGACTGTTCCAAAGAGTTCTCTCCCCAAATATAAGAACTGCTTCTCAGTCAACTTTTCCCCTGGTGAACAGCTTGATCAGAATCTTTTGGAATTAGCCCATTGTACTTTGAGACATTGTTTTAAAAATCTTCCTTATGCCCAGAATAGTGATTCATTATGTTCTCTAGCTCTTCATTCTAATCTAAAAGATGATATAGAATGAATCTGATCTTTCTCTACCTGATGGCCTTTCAAATAACTAGAACCATCTTGATATTCCTCATTATTGTTCCTTTGCCTCCACTTCCCATATTCTGTATTTTGAAAATATGGGATATTGTCTCATATTTTACCACCATGACTGTCCTTATCTGTATCTTCTGCATGTGGAAATAAGCACTGTATTTCCATGAAGAAAAATGGCATCATCTGCATGTGTTTACACCGTCTGGTTCACTTAGTACTCAATATGTGTTTACATTGTTTTGTCTTCAAAAACCTCCCAGTGGACACAACAACCTCATTGTTTGCTCATCTGTTATGTTTCTCATAAACATACCAGAAACCCCAGGCAGCCAAGAACTGACCCTTCTTCATGCTGTATTTCTAGCCCTATGGACAGTGCTTAGTATACAGTAATGATTTAGTAAGTAATTGTTGAATGAATGAACTCTCGCCTCCTACACTGGGATTGGGACCCAGCAAAGAGCTAATAAGAAGGGGAGGATAGTGTTTCTGAGCTTAGGAAAGTGGTCAGTTTTGCGTAATGGTCAGTAGAAACCTATTTGCAAGTTGAACATTCAGATTTGTAGCCTGTTAGTTTCAGTTGTTTCCAGGTTTAGGGGACCTAACGTGACTGTCAGAGTGTCCTGCAATCACCTTTAGTCAAGTACAGATTTATCTCCAAACTTTCTGCTTTTCACAATGTATGAAATTGAGCAGTTAGGGAAATTACCTTTAAAAAATACTATTTCAAGTGGATCAATGAGTCACCATATTAAAATACCTGTTAGAAAATTATATTTATGAATTTCAGGGAAATATTTATGGGGTTAGTGCATGAATATGTACTTTCAACCACTTTTATGTGTTGCACATTTTCAAGACCCTTGAGGTACAAGAAGGACAAAAATCCTACTTTTATGGGCCTTATATTCTACTTTGCAGAGACATTGAGTGAATTAGTAAAACATAAATAATTTTGACAAGGATAAATGAAAGAAATACACAGAACAATGTGCTAAAGTGTAGCAGTGAAGGGTGAAGGATGAGGAGGATACAGAAGCACAAGGTCTCACCCTTTCACCTGATGAAGGAAGTGCAAAGTCCCTGAGGGGGAAGAGCACAGGAAACTCAAGGAATGGGAAAGTTGGGTGGATTGCGGCAGAAGCAGTTGGTGTCTGGGAATTTGCATTGGAGGAATAGACCTCATCCTGAAGTCCCTGTCATACTGGAGAGAGATTTGATGATGTTTTAAAGCCAGTTCCTCATGTTGAGTGGAGAGTGGATTCTTAGGGACATGATTGGAAAACTTGGGGACTCATAAAGTGTTTCCAATGAGGTAAGCCTGGAGAGGAGTGATGGCAGCTTGGACAAGTGATAGTGGTCACGAGGGGAAACGAAGGGATTGGCACTAGCACTGTTGTTCCTGTGCCCTTATTCTGTAGTTTGAAAATATGGAATGCTGTTTCACATTTCATTGTCATGATTGCCCTTGTCTGTGTCTTGTGTGTGTGGCAATAGACTGTAATCCATAAAGAAAAACGGGACTGGGTGGGATGCAATGGAAGGAAAAGAAGAAATGGGATGGCGAGATGTTAAGAAGAATCTCACCCATTCTTGTTCCTACAGTTATTGGTGCTCTTCTATTTTATAAATGGACATTAGGGTTTATGATGTCATGTTCTCACTTTGAGGTACAGTCATGAAGTAAAACAGTTTGGAATGGGAATGGGAAACCTTAAAAACATCTTACCACTTTTCCTGCCCTAAACCTTAGTAGTCTTCTGTATACATGTGAAGGAATCATATAGACACCAGTCAGTCATGATACACATTGGAGTTTTTTTTCTTTTGCAGGTTTCCCTCGCCTTTATGTAATCCACGAAAAGTCTACATAGGTCTGATATCTGTTGCTCCTTAGTTCTGTGAAATAATGACAACCCTTCTCCACTGCTGGACAACATTTGACCTGCATGTCTATAAATTTGCTTAGCTTTCCAAAACAGTGCAAGGTTTCACGAAGATAAGGCAGTTCATTTACATAACCCAGAATAATTTGCCTGGCAAACTCAAGGAGACAGAGTGTGTGGATCAAGTTTAACACATTCATTTAGATTGGCTGACTCCCATGCGCTCCTTGTGCTTGCAGAGGGTCCCATCTGTTCGGCTCTTGGCCAGAGACCATTGCGCCTGTGAGCATTGAAATTTCTTATTGTGAACACCCAGTGCTACATAATTGGTTTATGGTACCCTAGATACTCACTAGTCACATTGTTAATTAGTACCAATATAAGTGGCAATTATTCTACAACAATGATACCTGCCTGCTATTAATGTGCTCCGATGATTAGAAAAGCCCACACACTTCTTTCTTACAGTTTCTCTCCTTTTGGATCATGTTGCTTTTACAACTCAGAAATGGCTTCTTCATATCCCTTCTATACTTAGCCCATCATAGAAAGATCCTTTTAATATGTAATCCCTTCCCAGGATCCTCTACAGAATGATCACCCCTTGGGCTCTGAGAAGACCTCTCTATACCAGTTCAATCCAACCACATACCATGCCATTGCTTTTAACACTTTTGTTTTCCACCTTTGCTCCTTGGGTTCTTCCTGTTTGAAATTGCCTGTGTACCCCATTAATCCTCACATATCACAAGTGATACGCACAGCAAATGCCTGCCTAATGCTCCATTCTTTGATCTCCTAGCTTTTTCTTTGCTCCTTTTTTCTGATATTGACTTCTTTCCTCTCATCTTAGCTGTACATCTTAGGGTTTTATTGCCTTTTCCGTGTGTACTCTTCAGATTCCTTCTATGTGTCAGCAGAGTGCCTCACGCACAGCATTTTTGCCAATTAGCATTTGATGACTTTAATTGAATTTTTGATGCCTCACTAAGGTCTAAACATAAACAACACAAATCATTTCAGGACCAGAGGTAAAAGAACCAGCCAGAATAATGCTCCTCCAATTCCCATGTTCCTCCATTAAAGAGCTCATGCTGCCATCCCGACCATTCTGGTCTTTTAATCTTTGCTGTTCTGTAGTTCAGCTGGTCCAGCTTGTTTTCTGAGTGGAAAATAAATTTGAGAAGGGGAATGTCCTGCAGAGTGGGAGGGTTTGGGAGGCACCAGGGGGATCTGAAGCCAGTGAACTTGTTATAGCCCAGGGCGGGCTTTTCCTTGGATTAGATCATTTCCCTTTGAATTTTCCAAAACCTATCAGGAGATTTCTTCCTTATCTCCCTTGAGGACAGCCAGTTAATCTAAGATTAGCCTGACAGCCTCTATTTTCCAGTCTCTGGTTTTGTCAATAACATAGGTTACATCTTTTTTGAGCTCCATTACCTCCTCCATAACCTTACTCTCTTGATGCATATTGTGGCTCATTCTTTAATAGAGCCTACCCCATCTGATTTTGGCTATGTTCCCACATCCTACTCCCGCTCTTGAATGGGACCATTTAATTCAATAGTTGCCCAGACTGAAAAAGCTGGACAATCATTGAACCTTTTATGTGGGGCTTTCACTCCTTTGCTCTTCTGGACCCCAGTGCTGAGGTGAAGGACCATGAGCATCATTCAGAGTTGCTTTGTCATCCTTGCTTACTAAGTGGTAATGATAAAATGATTTATCTCACCTGGCATAAAAGTCTAGTTTTTCTAGGAATTCTGGAAAAGTTACAGACTCTTGCTTTTTTTTTTTTTTAAACACCAGAGTCAGTATCTATAAAGTGGGATATACATACCTCAGTGGAGAATGTGTACAATAACTCATTCTATTTATGTTGATATCATGCCTTTTTATTCCACTTAATACATTTTAAAAATGTACATTGTATGTTAGTGTAATACGACAAGAACATGATTTATCAAAATGCACCCATTTTTTCTGCATGTTGAAAATGTTTCACTGATACCACTGGGATGTGTGATCAAAAAGCTGGAGTCCATGGGTTTTTCCATGCACTGAGTGTGGTGTCCGACCTGGACTCCCAGCTCTTTGCCCTGCCATCTCATTAGTGATAAGACATAGGACCAACTACTTAAGCTCCCTGGGGCTTGTGATCCATACCTGCAAACTGAAAGCAAAGCCATTCCATGGAGTTAAGAGGATTCAGTGTGGTAATACACGTGAAGTAGTTAGCATGTGTCTGGCGTGCTGTCTGCACTTGTTACTTTGGTTGTTCACTGTTGTTGAGGTCATTACTGCAGCTATTATGGTGCTGATTATATTGGCCCAATGTCCTAGTACCCCTCCATGATATGAGCACACAGATCAAGCTTGTTCTATAGGCCAAATTATGTCATCCCAAACACATTTGAAAATGTGAATGAACAAATGAATCCATGTTAGCATTATTAAAATTCCATGTATACATCCCCTTACACACCTCAATCTCAAGAATATAAATGGATTTTGTAATATATTTGCATAAGCTTTGAAAGAAAGGGAACAAAGTAATTCACCAGAGCATCAGAAAAAGCATTGAATGGATAATGCATTCTAGGACCATTTGTTGATAAAATTAACATATGATGGATTTTGTTTAGTATTCTGAAAATTAATTTTTAGATTCCTTTTATGACAAGTGCACCTTATATTAAACGTTGGCATACCTTGCGTGGTTTTGAGGTAATTCTTCAATACAAGATGTCTTAAAGGCTAAAAAATTTACTGTGCATTTATCTTCCACTTTTGCTGAGATCTTAGTGTGAAAGAGAATTCTTTGGTGAGGTAAAGAGAAGTTCACCATAGGTTGCAGGACTGGTTCATGTGGGATTTATAAGAATGGACTGACCAGCATGCCCTTTTAAAATTCTATAGTTAATCTCTTTATTGAAAGCTGCTGGGCTAGTTGATTAAGAAAGCCTTGTGGGATGACTGCTCTTCGTGTCATACAAATGAAGCTGAATTGTTGCTAAGTAAATCACTATAGATCAAAGTGCTTTGTGGTCAGAGGACTGCAGTTAATTTTTTTTTTCATTAAGTTTTAAAGGGAAGGTGAAGGGTTGAAGAATGAAACACACCGAATTTGACATCTATGATGTCCATTTACATTCATGCACTTCTTTAAGCGTCTAATCTGAACGATTGGGTGCAGCAAAGCATAAATGGGCAGATGTAATGCTACATCAATTAATACTTGTTTCCTATCTGTAATTGCCCAGGTTCTTCCAAGCCATTAGGAAATCCACAGACACAAGAGAAAAGCTTCAAGTGTTCCTTGGGAACCTGACGCTGAGCATGTACTGTTTTTTGCACAGTTTAAAAGTCCTTATTTTCATATTCACCTGAGCATTGAGTGTCCATAGGACTGTGGATGACATTATCCTCTGACCTTAGTGTACTTGGGGGATATTTTGCTTTCCTTTCCCTCCTGAAATGTTGAACTTATGTCTTGCTCTTCTGTGTGGCTGTTACTGCCCACAGCAGCACATGGATAAGCTTGGGCGGAATAAATTAATATAGAAAATGTGTGTGGCTGGATAGGATGACAGTGAGGAAATATACAGGCAAAAAAGACACCAGTGTGAGTTGTACAGTTTCATGTTATTTATGAAAAGTTTAGGGGCTGGGGATTTAGCTCAGCGGCAAAGCGCCTGCCTGGCAAGCGCAAGGTCGTGAGTTCGGTTCCCGGTACCAAGAAAAACCAAAAAAAAAAAAAGAAAAGTTTAGGCATTGCTGCATTGAAATTTGTTTCTGAGTAGTGGAATACATTATGTAGATATGCTTAGTGATACAACAGCTAACTAAAAATACCATAAAGTGGGCTGTATCTATAACTTTAAATTAATATATTATCTTACATTAAATTAATATATTACCTTATATTTATTTTCCCCTGGTGCCAAGGACAGTGACTAAACTGAAGGAAGATTAAGCAGATAGTGAAAGTTAATCACCGGGTGATGTTCCTGGACAGATAGGGAAGAGCATTTATGAACGCACCAAACTGAACCGAAGGGAACGGTATTGAGTAAAGAGCTAAGTTAAGTTTTTATGTACAAACATAATAAAATCTTTAATAGTGAACTAATTTAGGAAATGGCCTCATGCTGCATTAGACTGAATAAGTGACCTGAGTTTGGGCTTAGATATGCTGTTACAGCTGGGTCAGGAAGCTAGAGCATCATCATGCCTGATCATCTTCGTGTTTACTGGTGACATGTCTTTGATTTCCGGTTCCCGATGTTTCAAGGCATTGAAATGTATTAGTAGACACTTTCTCGTGGGAATGCGCATTACCGGCATCGTGCATGTGGCGAGACAAGTGATTTTAGCCCCAGGTCTTCAGCGTTTCAGTGGCTAATGAAATGCTCTTTGGTTGTTTTGATCATGAGGAGGGATAGGAAACAAGGTTTATTCGATACTTGAGTAGAATATCGGATGCTCCCCCATACCACTGAGTTCTCTAACTAAAGCACTAAGCACTGCAGTTTTTTTTTTCCCCTTTTATTCTTCTTTACAAATAATGCATTTGCTACTGTAGAATTCAAATTCACTGCATCTTGCATCCTGGAGTCTTTGATCTTTACTTTTTAGTGTTGTAATCCTTACTGAAGCTTCCTGATACATGTCAAGCTCACTCCAGTGACAGGTGATTATATAAAAATAGTAAATGCTCTGAGCGACTGAATTCTGTCACAAACTCTCCAGGAAGGACAGCGGGGCATGCTGCAGAGTGTGTTCTTGCAAACTGAGTCATACTAAGATGCCTTATGCAGACAACAAGGCCCCAGGAATAAACCTGTGTGCACAAAAGTTTAAGCTTTCCCTTATAGGACACTTGATACTTTCATTAGGTGAAGCCTTGAGATACCCCATAGCTGTCCAGACTTTGCATAGTTGCATTTTAATTTTCTATTGCATTTGAACATTCTGTTATTTTGGAACTCATTTGTGTGAATGATGCAAAGAGGAATGTGGGTTATGGGCTCCTGAGCCTTGCATTTTGGTGGTGTGTTCTACAGCTTCTAGGCAGTGATTTGTCAACATGGGTAATCTGATTCATTCTTCTAGTTGCGAGTACATTGCAAATATGTAATTCCAACATTCCTAGTGTCAGATCATTATGAACTAGACAAATTCAAGTTTCAGAACTGAAATGAAAATGGACTTCCTGAATGTTTTACTGAGTATTTGTGAATTTAACAGACAAAATTCCTTTATAATTTATTTTATTTTCCAATGTATCTAATCCTCTCTCTAATTACCTGCATTGTTTACTTATACATGATTTTTTTTTTTACAGATGAAGATGATGAAGGTAAATAATACTCTACTTTTGATGAAAGCACCACACATACCAAATCAGTGGTGTTGACAAGAGTTGAACTTTTACTCTTTGGCACCATAAATAATTACAGAAACAAAAAGCAAAGTGGCTTCTTGCATGTCTGATGATAGCATTTTGTGAAAGATTCTGTCTTTCAGTAGTATTTTTGATAGACTGAAAACATATTAAGTTGAACCGATTTCACCTGGAGAAAACATTCTGTCACACTCTTCTTCCTACTAGCAGCAAAAAAGTCCATACATATTTAATGAACACAAAGCTGGTATCATATTGCTTTTTAGTGTAGTCTTTCCTTCTTTCCTTTAGTGTTAGAGTAAATGGTTAGTCATAATTTTCATGGGAATTTTTTTCTCCTTTGTGGCTAGCACCACCATTCTGTGTCTGTGTCTGAAATTCAACATGTTTCCACTTGGCCAAGATCAAAAATTAGCCTCACTCTTGTAGGGACTGAGCTCTTGGAGGAGTGATTTGAGATGTTTTATCATCTTTGCTCTATAGGTTAGATTCTTGCTGGCAATGTGTATTTGATCTTTATTAGTTCAGAAGAGAAATGAATAAAATCCTAACTAAGTTGCTCTGATAATTGATATCAGTTTACAGGTTGATTTGAAAGGTTCTTTGAGCCCTTTGCCAAAATTTACAGAGTACAGTATGTTGCTTGTTGTGATCTTCTGGAATATGTGAGTTTTTTGTTTTGCTTTTTTTTTACCCATAAAAGTTGCTCAGTTGCACTAATGATAAAGGTGATAGGGAGGTTTTTGAAGAATCTACCCTGATTTAAAGACTAATTTCACAGAGAACAATAGCATTTCTTTGTGTCACACCAAAGACCCTTCCACATTAAATACACTGGCTCATCCTCCTCAGGCTATACTAAAGGTTGAGTACAAAAGTGTATACTAACCTAGAAAATGCATCTAGGATGATTATTTTAATGTAAGTTCTGTGCATGATTAAGGTGCCAGGCCAGGTATGTACAATGATAAATCTCATTTGGAAATATGCCAGAATTTTAAACCTTTCAATCTATTTTCTTTTTTTCCCCTATCTTTTTTAAAATAATTTTAACAATTTCATTATTACATGCTTGAAGTACATATCTTTACATATATCATGGGGAATTGGTGCACACACATAGCACATGTTAATTTATTTTTATTCCTCTTCTCTCAATCTCTTCATCCTCTTCCCCTTTGCAAAAGATTCATCTCTCTATTTCCCACTGTCTGTCTTTTATTTGAGTTTCTCATGTAAGAGAAACCATATAATATTTAAGGGTATATGTCTGATTTGTTTCACTTAATATTATGCTCTCAAGATGCATCTGTTTTCCCACAATTGACTCAGATTTATCCCTCTTTATTTCAGAATATTATTCCATTGTGTGTAAATACTGCAATTTCTTTATGTGTTCATGTGTTGCTGGAGGCATAGGCCACTTTCAAGATTTAGTTATTATGAGCTGTGTGGCTATAAACATGACTACGCATGTATCACTGTAATTATGATGTCTTTCACTCTTTCGGGAGGATACCTAGGAGAAGAGTAGTTGTGTCAAAAGGAATTTCCACATTTCAATTTTTTGAGAAATCTCCATACGGATTTTCATAGGTGTTGAACTACAGTACCTTCCTACTCGCAATGTAGCAGGGTTCCTTTTCTGCTGCAGCCTTGTTAGTGTTTGTTGCTTTTTGATTTCTTGATGATAGCCATTGTTTCTGGAGTAAGATGGAATCTCAGTATCATTTTAATTTGGCTTTCTCTAATGACCAGAAATGTTGAACATTTTTTTCATGTATTTATTGGCTATTTGTACTTATATTTCTGAGAAGTGCCTATTCTGTTTCAGTTGTCAAATTCTGGATTGAGTTTTTCTTTTGGGAGGTCTAATTATTTTTTAGTTCTCTATGTATTCTCAATATTAGTCCCCTGAGGAAAAGCTGGCCAAAATGCTTTTCTATAAGTAAGTTGTCTGTAAGTTGTCTCTTTACTCTGTTGATTGTTTTCTTTGTTGTGCAGGAGCTTTTCAATTTGATATATTTCCATTTGTTGTTTCTTGATGTTATTTCTTGTGAAATTAGTTTTCCAATCAGAGAATCTGACCTGTGCTTATTTCTTCAAGCATTTAACTTACTTTCTTTTCCAGAAGATTATGTGTTCTTTTAAATATTTAAGACTTTGATCCATTTTATTTTAAACTTTTAAGAACACACTTTTTTACAGTTTCAGTTAAATACTTTGCTGTATACAAGTCTTAATTAAAAAACACCAAGAACTTTTAAAAGAAGAATTTATTACAGAATTTATTACAGAAGACACATTTCCATGAATCCCCTTCAAAACAGTTCCTCTTGCTTTGAGCACATTTATCCCATTGTTCATGCCACTGTCCGAAGCAGTTCTGGAAGTCCTCTCTCATGAGTGTCTTTTAAGGCAGTGCATGAACTTTTTTCTCTTTTTCCCAGTACCAGGAATCGAACTCACAACCTCATGCTTGCCAGACAGGCACTGTGCCACTGAGTTAAATCCCCAGCCCTTCTCATGAGTGTCCTGGTTGTGCTCTCTTGGCTGCCCTAATGTCAGTGCACAATGTTTACCTTTCATGGCCATTTTCATTTGGGAAAGGGCCAAAAGTTGCATGGTACCAGATCCTGTGGATACGGTGGGTGAGGACACAACATAATATTTTTACAAGCCTGTCCATTTGATGGCACACAGGAGCAGCATAACTCATATTTTTTATCATACCTTGTAAAGGTACTCTAATGTGTCTTTCCCTCTAGTATACTTTTATGTTAAACACACACTGTATTTTTATCAGTTCTTTATCAATTATTTCAATCATTTAAGAATATTCTCTTTAATCTAAAAAGATGCTTTTTCTTCATTCTGTACAGAAAAAATACTTGAAGTGATTTTTTTCCTCCTTAAAATTAATGTTCCTGATAGCGGACATTATTTTAAATTTCTTTCCTTATGCTGGCATATTGTAAATATTTTTGTAACAAAAATTAAAGATGACTTGAACTGTATTTTAAAATAGAGGTTAATTAGTGAATCCTATTCAGAAATCGTTGGGCAAGCATATAATTATTTCATGTCAGATATTGGTTTAAATTCCAGTAGATAAAAGTAAAACTAATGTTCTTTAATGATCTCTTGAAATTTTATGTGATATATACATATTTTTACTTTCCTTTCTCTTCATTTGCACAGCAACTTTGTGAGGTGAAGTACTGCTTATTCTATTTGCAGATAAGAAACAGGCTGAGGCCAGTGAATCACAGTAGAAGTGTGTAATAGAATTGAGTTATTCCTGATCCTAAAGAAAACAAACCTTGAAATACCTTAATTACTCACAATTAAATATTTTGACTAAACTTTCCAAAGCACCCTTTTTAGAACACATAAAGATTTGCTTGGACATATAATTATGAATCAATGACTTATGGTATTTTTAGAATTTCCAGGTGCTTCTAGAGATTCGGCACCTAACATTTCTTAACATTAAGAATTTTAACAGTTTTGTTGTCAGTCTAGCTTGTACTAGTGACAACTTACAACTGCTTAGAAAAATAGTTTATATTAAGATCCACATAACTTTGAGTAAACCAAAATGTATTTGACTATAGACCTTATTGGCAAAAGGTAAACCAAGTAGTAATAATATATTTATTAACCTTCATAGCCATGTCTACTACATGAAATTTGAGAGAATTCATTAGGTCAGAGGTGCTTCACTAATTTGTGAGTTATACATAAGATATTATTTTTTGTGTGAAGACAAAAAGTCATATACATCCATAGACTCACAAGCACAAACTCAGAAAGGGACAAATATAGGTAGTCTATCAGAATAAAATTATAAACTACCTATATTATTATTACCTAGAATAATTATTCTGAGAGCAACCAATTCAGTTAATGACCTAAGTACATGGCAAAACCAGGTCATTAAATGAGGAATATCTGCATTTATTTGGTAATTGTTAGGAGCAAAATTAGACACAGAAAGTGAAAATATAGTTCCTATCATAGAGTAATGTCATACATTAAAAAATTCAATGCAACTGTTAAAACTAGTGTGTAAACAGCAAATAGCATGACCAATAGGCAAAATGATAATTTTATACTGATGGTTAAATTCTGGAAATTTGGATTGGAACTTGGAGTTCTTTATTAATATACAACACATCAGTAATAGGCATAAACAGATATTCCTTGTTCAATGACTTATTCATTTATCAACTGCTCAGACTTATGACCAAGTTGTGCTATTTTGGACAAACAAGCTGTCTTTTTTATACACACCTTGTTGCACATCTTGTTTATACAGCTTCAATTTCTTTTTTTGTACAGTACATCTTGTTTTGTACAGTACTTTTGTCTTTTGATTGTGCTGTACAATACTGTAGTTTTATGTTCTGTTGTACATTATAGTACTGCACGTGAATTACCCAAATAAAAGCAAAGACATCAAGTTTGAGCTTCCTGTAACTATTTCCTCTGAATATTGTAATGTACATATTACCCACAACTCCTCATTTGGCAACCAATTCAGTTGATGATCTAGGTATGTGACAAAACCAGGTCATTAAATGAGGAATATCTGCATTTATTTGGTGATTATTTGAAGCAAAATTAGACACAGAAAGTGAAAACATATTTCCTGCCATAGAATAATGTCATACTTTAAAAAATGCAGTGCAACTGTTCAACTAGTGTGTAAATAGCAAATAACATGACCAACAGCCAGAATAATAATTTTTTTCTGTGCATAGCAGTGAATGCAATTAAACTGAGTTAGTATTTTCTTATTAGCAATGGTTACTATCAGATGAATCATACTATATTATATAATCTAATTGATATTGTTTGCAAAGCAGTATTCTGTAAACATTTACTAGCATGAAAAATAGATAGTGATGAAATGACTGTTTTAGACATGTCTAAGTATTCAAAGTAGTTATTATTGACATTTACCTATATTTCATAAGCAATGTTTATGCATATATAGATGATGATCACATTACATACTTCAAGTCTATGTGTCTTAAAGAGCATCCATTTTTAACTATGGCTGTATAATTATAGAATTATGATATTTTGCAGATGAAATGGTATTCAAAATATTCTATGAATTAGTCTATTGTTTATTTTTACATCAAGCAACCTTCAGAGAAGCCAAGCCACAGCATTACCTCTGCTTTAACTTGGAATTGCCAAATGGGACACATAGAATCCCTGTTAATAGTCTGGGCGTACACTTGAAAAGTTCCTTTTTAAGAACACTGTCTGTACTCACTTGTACAGATTCAGATTTTAAAAAAGAAAATAGGCAGTTATTCAATGTCAGACACACCTTTAGCATGTAAAAAGTACAGATCTCTCAAACAACTATGATATTCATACTTATTTACAACTCAAAAATATATTTCTATTGCCTGTTCCTGAAAAACACAGAATTACCATAAGACTTTTAATTCTGTGCCTAGACATATTCCTCTCAAGTTGGAAAGGGATTCCCGTTATGTATATGCTTTCTCATAGCAGTACGATTTTCAGTAGCCAAAGGGTGAAAACAGCCCAAATGTCCATCAGTGGGACACCACGCATAACAAAGAAATTATGGTACATATATTCAAGTGAGTATTATCTATAGACAACCATGAAAGATTTTAAATTTCTAAAATTTAAAAATTGTATTTTTTGAATTGAGAACTGTAAACTTCACAAATTATTGTTAGTATAGCAGTGGGGATTGTTAGATTATATTTAGATTATTACAGTTTGTAATCTTTCTCTCTCTCCCTCCCTCTTTCACTCCTTCTTTCTTTCCTTCCTTTTGTCTTTTCTTCCTTTTTCTTTCTTTTTTGCTTTACAGTACTGAATATTGAAACCAGGGCTTTGTGTATTCAAACAATCTAACACGAGTTATATCCTCAGTCCTTTTTCCCTTTTTCATTTTTTAAAACAGAGTCTCTAACTGGCTGGAGTGGCCCTGAATTTGCAGTCCTCCCCACTTGGCCCCTTAAATTATCAGGATTGCAGGTCTGTGCCACCTTGTCTGGCAATTTACAATTTCTTATTCATGTATCTGACATTTTATACAATTTAAATATCACTTAATTAAGAGAATTCTGACAGTTTACATTTCATAAACTTTTTAGTGCTAACTGTATTTCCTTTTTTTTTTTCTTTTTTTTTTTTTAACAAAATAGCATAGGATCAGTACAGACATTACAGAGTTACAAACAGAGTGGTAGGGAATTAACAATGCTTATTGTATTACATATTGATATCTTCAATATAGTTTCTCATGAAAACACATATAGACATACAAAGCTAATCAACCAATGATTCACTGACAGTTTCTTTCAGCAAGGAAATACAGGACAGTAGAACACCCGTGTTAACTACCCTGCATATACATATATACAAACTTTCTCCTTCTTTCCCTTCTCTTTTCCCATATCCCAGTTATCCTTTACCTATGAGTTCTTTCCTATCAATTCTCAATGTCTATCATATCTCCTAGATTAAATTAACTCTTTCAGGCTTTACACTAGAGAAACAATGTGGTGCTTGCACATGTATGTTTGATTTATCTCGCTTATGAGTATGGTCTCTAGTTGTGACCATTTGCCTATAAAAGCCTCGAGTTTGCTAACTGTATTTTCTGATTTGAAGTCTTCAGGAGAATTTTCACAATTGGACCAAGCCCCTTACGTACACTTGTCTGGTGTTCTACATTTATTTTTAGCTTGTATTGAGTTAGGTTCCTTAGAAGTATTATCTAAGTTATTTTTGAAGCAACTTAAGAATGTAGTGCTATTTTGCCGTTTAGTAGTTGAGGAAAGCAAGGATGAGTATTGAATAGCTCTTCCAGTAACAAAACTGAGCATTTGACTGATCTCAGACTGATTCAAAAGCTAATTCTATAATCACTAAACTCTAGCTTTTGCCTAAATGGATTCACCCCACAAAAATGAGCTAGTCTTAGTTGAGTCACAATCTCTACTTCCTGCCTCAGACAGATTCAGAGAACAAAATAATGCGGTTTCTTTGGGCACTGGGAGAGGAAAGTGTTTGTTAGTAGATTCTCTAAATGCGACATGTTGATATTCATTCAGTGGCATACACTGGAGGACATTACTGTCGTATTGTATAATTAAAACATTAAATGCTTAAGGAAGCTTGGCAAAGATATCTATCTAATATTTAATGTTAATGGCTTTTAACATTAACCTGTTTACATTATCATGTTCAGTATATATTCCTCTGTTGAGTAAATATTTACTGATTTCTTAATGTACTGAAATATCTACATTCCTGCCCTCCACTGAGCTCACATATCAGGGAAGACACACGACAAAAATATGAATATTTAATAGGCTATTAGAGAGTGATATAAGGGCTAGAGAGGCACCTGTGGCAAGACAAGCTCTGGAAAGCATATGTGTGTGCTGCATTACTCACTATAAAATGGACTAGAGACAGAAGGAAAGTGACAGCAGTTCATGAGCACTTCTGGGAAAAAAATTCTTCCAGGCATAGGGAGCGTTCTATGAGATGAGAATGTGCCTCAGATTTTTGATAAACTGTAAGGGGATCAGTGTGGCTGGACAGCAGCCCAGGTTGGAGAGTGAAAGGAGAATTCCTAGAGCTAAGTAGGTGCCAGATTTTATAGAGGCTCTTATTTCCACTGAGGTACAAAATCTCAGAGTATTTGAGCAGGGGAGAGTACTAATCAGATTTACATTACAAATGCAATTCCTCTGTTGTGATGAATGGACTCCTGCCTTGTGGGCAGAGAAGAACTCAGAAGACATTTAGGAAGGTTTTCTAGCAGGCTCTAATCTCAATGTGGTCTTTGGCCCAGCAGCCTGGACATTACCTGAGACTTTCTTGGAAATGCGAACTTCCAAGCCCCATCCCAGATTATACCCAGGTGACATACGCAAGCATTAATTTTTTTTTTCTGTCTTTTTGAGGCAGGGTCTCATTATACATTTCAGTCTGGCCTTGAACTCACCTTATAACACAGGCTGCTCTCAAATTTGCAGTGATTCCCCTGCTTCAGCCTCCAGAGTGATGGGATTACAGTCGTGGGCCACCACGCCCAGCAAACATTAATGCTTGAGAAACCTTGGCCTAGGCAAGAGATGGAAGATTAGACAGTACAGAGAAAGGTGGGACACTGGATTATTTTTATATTATGATTTCTGATGTGTTGCATGTAGCTGTGAGTTAAGGGGAGGATAAATGATGGGATCCAGTACTGAAAAAGGAAAAACTGAGAGATTGTGTGGAGGGCACAAAAATTGGGAATTTGGTTTGAGACACCTGTAGTCATACCAGGAAATACTTGGATGTACATGTCTGGAGAGTAGAGATTGGGGCCGGAATTATCAATCTGGAAACTATTAGCATAAAGATGGTTTACATAGCCGTAGGACAAGCTAAACTCATCCAGAGATTGAGTAGAGAAGCATGGCTCCAGCACTGGAGTCTGAAACAGTCCAACACTGGACCTCAGGAGGAAGAAAAACAACGGAAAAAACACTCAAGGGTGAGCTGCAGTGCAATAAAGAGGAGCATGTCCGGTGACTCTGGAGAGCGCTAAGCATAGACACCATCAAGCACCTGACGCACTTGCGATAAAAATTGCTGCTGCGTGCATTCGTTTTCCCCCATTACATGCTGAGCTCTCCAATACAGCCTGGGAACAGTACGTGGCATTCTAAAGCGTTGAGAAATAAGTGACTGGATAACTGGAGAACAATTGCTTGCTTTATGTGAGTGGGTTACTTGGCATTTTTAGGACTCTTAGATTTATGCTTTGGGGAAGGCGACTCCCCAGCACGCCCTGGCCTCTGGGTCATCTGCTTTTTTTGCACACGATTACTCACCTAAGCACTAGAGGTAACTTGGACGGGAATCTTTGCTGTTATGTTTAATGTCCCTTGCCACCCTCACTCCTTTAGTGCTCCCTCCTTGCTGTTTGGATGTAAATATTCACGATCTTTGCTTTTCCTGCAATCCCTTCTCATCTGTCTCTGCCAAAATTCATATGCATCTTTACCAGGGAAAAATATTTAATCTGGATAACAGTTTTTAGTCACACAGATGTGTTTTTGATGGATAATCTGAGGGGAAGCAAGCGGAACCCTTGATGTTTTCTGAGGAACTGATTTGGTAAATCAGATTTAGTATATTATGATCTATTTTTCTAAGACTCAGACAAGAACTAAGAAGCAAGAAAATATACTCATTTGTCAAGCCCTAGGCCTTTATGTGAAGCATATTTGCTTTGGCCATTAGTTTAGTTTTTGAAGATTAAAATTTAGAGTCCCAAGTCTAAGCTGTTTGGTTACAGATGTCATTTGGTGGAATGGTGACTAGGAATATAGGATGATATACCAATTTGGAGCTGAGTAGCCTAGGGGCAACTGGGACCTGTAGATTTGTTTACTTTCTATAATTTAAAAGACAAGTCACAAAAAAGGTGTTTCTATGGGTAGATTAAAAATTTTAAAAATGGTGCCACCATGTACTCTAAATTATTAACCAAAGAAACTTTGAAGATACTCAGTTTACTTAGAAGAAACTTTGAAGATACTCAGTTTGTGAAGAAGGATATGGTGGCATTTCTCTGTTTCCTTGTGTGTATAATTGAAAAGGGAGAAGCCTCAAAGATGGGAGCCTCAAAAAATAGGTGAGACCTTCTAGGAAGGAGAGAAATCCCAGGAGTTGTTCAATCATTGACCGTTTTTTATCAATCAGTCCATACTTCATGGTAGTAGTTATACTCAGTTCAACACATGTAAAGGATCTATAAAGATTCATTTAGTGAATCACCTGCCCCCAGCTTGATTACAGGCAGGAGATGCAATTCAACTTCTTTGACAACTAGACAAATTACTCATACCTTGATAAATATTACCATCTTCCCACTACTCCCCCTTTTCTATAATGTAAATTGGCATAACTATTTACTGCCACTGAGGCAAAACATTGGGAGATGGAAAGCCATTTTTAGCTCCTACGTATAACTACTGTTTAGAGGTAAAAGATGTGTGATACCACACTGAGGCCACAGTGCCTGACCTTACATGACACAAAGTGAAATAAGATGTGACGTGAAGTGACAGATTCAAAAAGAGGGCAGCTATATCATTTTTGGCAAATCAGGAAGGATATCCATGGAAGAGGTAATGTTCCAATTAGGCTTAAAGGATAAATAGTGCTTGGGAGACAAAAAGGAGGAGAAAGAAAAATGAGCACTTGGGAATCTGCATCAGATAAGCCAGTGAACTGCTATGAAAATATCCCAAGTAGAGGCATGTGGGACTTACATGGGTAGGCATTCAAGAAGTTACTTTTAACCAGGTGAAGTACTCCATGATTCCAGAGGCATCTGAATGATTTAAAAGCCTTTGATTAAACAGTTTATGCTTAAATTTTTTTCTTGACCAGTTTTTCATACTTATATCTGGTAATCAGAATAACTAATTTGAAGACAACAATATGCAATATAACAACCATTGTTGAACTCCTACCATCTTGTTTAGTGAAGCTCTATATCATTTCTAATTTTTTTTTTTTTTTACTTGTTATTGCCTTTAATTGTCGGATTACTCTTGTATTCTTGCATCTGGTAATCTGAGCAACTTCACTGAAGATAACACTATGTAATATCATAAACATTGTTAATTCCTATCATCTTGTTTTGAAATCTTGTATCATTTGTATTGTTACTGTATTGTTTTGTTTTTGTCTACATTGTTGTGATTTTATTACTTTTTTTCTCTTTAAAATAAAAAAAAAGTAAAGGCCTTTGAGCAGAGAAGTGAACTCTTTAGAGTTACACATTAAGAAAATAATTGCACGGCATTTAGTGAATGAAAGGTGGAGTGGGAATTGAGAGACGAGGAGATGATAGAGTAGTCTAGTCCAGGAGTGGTGGGGCTCTGGTTCCAGGGTGATGAGGGAAGTTATTGGGGCAGGGAAATCAAAAGGAAGAACAGAGTGGCTATGGTAGGTGTTGGGACATGAGAAATAGGAGTTGGCAATGGTTGGATGAGGTTCAGCCGCACAGGACTGTGCCAGTGGGGGGAGGCTCCGTTATACTGAGCAGAGGGGATTCAGAAAATGCTTGTGGCTAGACTAGAAATAATAGTTCCTTAAGAAAGAGTGGGTTTGAGGGACAGGAGTTTAATTCTGAACTTGCACCTGAAGCGTATGCAGGTGGAAATGTCACAATGCCATTTATAAATATAGACCAGAGGTACAGAAAGAGATATGGCCTCATTTTTTTTTTGCAAGATATTAAGTGAAGCTGGATGAGATAATACCATCCTTTTAGGTGAATTTGTACAATTAATATTCTATCTCATTAAAAGAAAGCTTAGACCTTCAGTAATACATAGTAAAAAACAACACACAGCTTTGGTCTGCAGTGGAACAACAGTTCATGAGAATTTCCTAGGACAAGGTGTGTGGCAAGAGCTCTGGAAGCAGTCATACATTGTGCCTATGACAGCAAAGGCTTCCACGCATGTGAGCCATGATCCAGTGGAGATGCCATTTCCCTTTCAAGCATGACATACGTTTGGTACCTAAGGGCAAGGTTTCTCATCTGAATGCCATCCTCCCTAATTAGGAAGCCCTGAAGATCATCTCCTGAAGACTGTTCAAGCTGAAAAAGCATGCATAAACACGAGCATATTTTACGTCCAGTAAAAGTCACTCTAGTTGACTGAATGCAGTTAGTTATCAGAGACTTACCTGTTAGCTCCAGGCAAACACTGCCAACAGCATTAGTATTCAAGACAAAAGACAGCCATCAGTGTAAATTCTTGTCGACTATGCAAGGTGTATCTTTTGATCTTTTCAGAAAGAACTAGAAAATTGGATGGTATTTGCCCAAGCCTTTCAGCTGAGAAATGTCAATAACGTAATCGTGTTGAGACCAGTACATGGAATTGACTTGTTGGGAGATGGATTCGGGAGCAAGGATGAAATGTGTATCTGATTATTATATAGAACTGAGTTTCTACATCGGATCCTGGGTCATGAGGTGACATCAGGAAGCATCATTAGGAGAATTTGATGAATCCTCCAAGCAGATTTTTGAGTGGCAACTCTTAATCTGAAGTTTTCAAAAAACAGAAAGAAATAAGAAAGTAAATTCCCTCCTGCTATTTGCATTTGTAATGCATAACCCAGTTTCTTCCATTTGGTAGAAATTCTGCTCACTATGAAATCAACAGAGGTCATTCCATTTCACCCAGAGTGAATCATGTTCGTTGTGTGCTGAATATCTGTAAGCTGGGCAAGAACAAATTTTCGGTCTCTTTTAGGTGGTTCCCGTATGTGTGGCAGGTGTGTCTGCCTCATTGGAAATATGTGTCCCAAATGAACAACTGTTGGTGTATGAAATTGTTGGATTTTGTAACTGTTGATGTATACCTTTTAATTTTATTTTAACCCCACTTTTTCATTTGCTTGAAACTGTAATGAAATTTGTTTTTCATCATCTGTTACTAAATTATCTGTGAATAAACACAGGGAAGGTGTACTGTAGGATCCTAACAACATTAATTTATTTTAATGTCTGACTCTACCTTCATGAACAGAACAGATAACACCAGATAGTCAGTATTTTGGGGGAAAATATTTTTAATTAATTAATTAATTTAGTTAGTTAGTTTTTTTTCTGGTACCAGGAATTGAACTCACTACTTTGTGCTTGCCAGGCAGGTGCTGTGCCACTGAGCTAAATCCTCAGCCCCTATTTTTTAAATTTAATAAAGCATATTTTAAGGACATAAGCAATTCTATTATTTAACACATTTCTTCTAGTTACACTAGAATATGGATTTACATATGCTGACAGTATCTAAGACATGTAAAAAGTTGAATACACAAAATGGAAGTAAAATATAAAATGTTATAATTGTGTTTAAAGTTTAAGTAACATTACTTATATTTTGAAAAGCATTTGAAACATTCAAAAGAAGTCTGAGCCATAGGACATATGAATCCAAAATCTGGTGGTTAATAAGAATATACATTTCAAGGCAATGTGACATCTGAGGCAGAGGTTACTGGATGTCATTTATCTGGGAGAAAGGGACAGCAAGGCTACAAACAGCAGCTGTGGGTCTCTCTACAGTATGTCATTCTGTTCAATGCAGAATAGATGCAGAACAGCTTGAAAATTTGCTGTCTTCTTCTCATCTATCAAGATTCACCATTTAAAATAAATGACAAGTAATTGGACAGGGAAAACAAAATTTAAAAACTGTAAAACGTTGGAAGAGAAATCAGTATAGAACAGGCTGTTCTTCTACTCCTGCTTCCATATTAAACAGAAGTTTTACAACTTGCCCCAAGTCACCAAAAGAAGAGGAAAGTTTTTGCAAAGGAGAAACTTAGGAACAGAGTTGTAACAAAAATCTTCTGCTCCTAGAGAGACTCCAGAAAGAAACATCATTCCAGATGCTGTTATCTCCAGTTTAAAAACATCAGAGCAGGCTGAAGAGTGTCTCCTACTAAGCAAGAAGTAGAGACCAGAAGGTTCATTGTAACCCCAGATTGAAAACCACTTAAAGAATGATAATAGTCAAGAATGAGGTCACGGTAAAGGAGTCAGAGAATGTGGATCTGCCCAGCTGTGCAGTCAAAGTGGATGACGAGTAAGACAGGATCAGGTGTGGCAATAGGAGGCCTGGCCCTCTGGACAGGTATTTGGGCCTGAAAGAGGATTTGTGAGGAGGTAACTGAAGTTCATCTCATAAAAATTAACATGAAGAGGTACAAAGAATGAGAGGGAGGTTCTCTGTAGCCCAAAAGTGAGTATTGTCTAGGGATCTGAGTGCCTACAAAATAATACAATAGAGTTATGAACTAGGAGATTCCTGTTGTGCGTTGTGTGGGCATGTCAATAAAAGCAATCCAACGCCGACAAAGTGCATGTGCAGGAAAGTAAAATACTTTAAGTTTTCTTTTATGATTATATTAATTTTGTTTTCTGATTTGTCACCCTCCTAGGTGGGGATAGTCACCTTGGGATGAGACTGACTTAGTTGTTGAGTTAATGGTACATTATTTGTTTTCCAAAGTCAGTTTTGACTTATGTCAACTTTTCACTGGACAAATATCCAGTAAGTACAAAGCTCAGCCCTCTATTAGTTATTGCTCCTCCTGTTCCATTTCCAAGGGGAAAGACATGCAGGACTGTAGTGAGGTCTGTTGGCCCCTTGGTGCTGTTGAATCCACCATGTGTGCCTGTGCTCTGGTTCTGGGGTTTGGATGTCTGGAGCTTCAGTGGAATGCTTGATCTGCTCCAGTGTCTGAGGAATGGGGCCCTCTGTTGCTGCCTACCCTTTGGCTGGTGCTACACATACTTTCTGAAACCTGGTAGTTGTTTATATCTTTCCAACAACTCAGGTGCATCATCCCTCAGTCCAAGGCTGCAGGGCCCTTAATTCGAACTAGAGTGCAGGCTGTGTCTTCTTCTTTCTTCTTGTTTGACCTTCTGAGACCTTCATGCTGTGCATTGAGGCATAAAAACCAAGATGAGTTTTCCTCCTTGAGTTTCAAAGAGAGGAACAGTTCAAAACTCTCTAATTTCTACTTCCTCCCCATTTCCGGAACTGGGTAAGAGTTGGGAAGCGTCTAATAGCCCCCTTCCCCAACCTTTGTGCCTAATTCCTTAGCACAGACTCCTAGGGCAAAAGGACATGTATTCCTCTTTCCTGCTCTGTTGGACTAGTTCTGTGACATGAAAATGTTCTCATCCACAAAAAAAAGCCATGGATTACTTCTATAATGAATCATAATGTCACAAATGTTCAAGTGTTGTACATCAGGCATTATCCATTGGTTATACTACTGCAAGAGATTAAAAATATCCTCTCTTCACCTTTTAGAAAATATTTTCTAAATGTTCTACAATGAGTAGCTACTACATATATTCAGAAAAAAAGTGATATTTCACAATTACACAAAAAGTAACTGAAGCAATTTTGTTTTTGCTGCTTAAAGAAACACCTCATTCTATTAAGAGATACAAGACTATGCAAATTTTAACAGACAAAGATGAATGAGAGATACAGGAAGAGCAGCAGTGGTGAGGTACAAAACTCTGGAAGTTAAAACCTGATGTCAGGAGGGGCAAAAGGAGTTTGCAGTGTCCCTGGGTGAGTGCTCTTCCAGACAGACACGCGTATAATGTAGACAATCACAACTGGCAGAATTTCAAGAAAAGAAAAATTGCCCATGTGTATAATCACCCCGGGGTGTTTCGTTCAGTCTGTTGTGGATCTTCTCTTTGTGGCTAGATGATCATACCAAGTCCTAAGACTCTGCATCAACAGTTAGTTGTTAAAAGCGAATTGTTTCTGTGGTGAGTTGAGGTCATCTGTTCCTAACCTGCCATTGGGATGCAGTGGGGATCTTCTGGGGCCCACTGGCTCCTTAGTGTCTTTGCCAATTCACTTCCTCAGGCCACTCCACAAATAAGAAACCACAGGAAAACCCACATGGTTGCTTTGCAAGCCTTGTGACTGTTCTACTCCTGTGCTTCGCAGCTTGCTTTGCAGATCTCTTCCTAGAGAGAATGCTGGAGCTACTACTGTGTGTTCCCACAGTTCAGCCAGCAAGTTTTAGTTCTTCTCAAGCAAGCTCTTTGCTTGTAAGTTTTCAGTAGTGGGGCTAATATCTTGTGTGCTTATCACATTGGCTCCCAGAAAGACATTGCCTGTGATTGACTCTCTACGATGAAAGACCATAAGCCCACCACTGAGAATATAAGGGGGAAAAGCCATTCTTCACTGCAGGATCATATGACTTCAAGAGAAAAGTACCCAAACACATACTGGCTTAGTGCCTTCTGTTTAACAATAATTGTGCGATGGTGTTCAGTTGCAAATACGTTAGGCACTTAAATAAATATGGGTGGACTTAGACAGAATTGAATCTTAACAGGAATTTAGAAGTGACTGTATAAAAAAAAAAGAATTTGTGGTCTTATACAGGATTTTCTAATATTTTGACTTACTTTCCTAATCTTCCAGAGGCAACTGTGATACAGTTTGTTTTAAATGAGCATTTCTCAAAGGAGTACTCAAGTGGCGATTAAAATTTCGAACACCCTATATCTTTTAAAATAAATACATTGCTTAGCAAGTACATATTCAATTCTCTGAACTTCTTTTATCCCACTGACTTCTGCCGAACAGTGTAAGTAGTCATTTTTAGGTGGAAGCAGAGGTCAAAACAGTCAGAAATCAAAGTTATACTGACCAACAGATTTTTAATGCCTGTGAAACATATTACTCTCTACCAAGGTACTTCATAGGTACTAAATGATGTCAGTGGATTTTGTGTCTTAGTAAATATCACTAATAAAATTGCCAACCAGAAATTTGGTGGGTAAAGAAAATGTTTTTGGCTTACTCATCATGAAAAGTAATAACAACTGAAAAGTAAGGTTCATGGTGTGTATATTTTATACAGCTAAAACAACTAGCAAGGAAATCATAGTGAAGCTTGATAAGTCAATAGCTTTTAAGACTTGGAGAAAAATTTACTGTTTCCAGTTTCAATGGAGGACATTATTAATAAAGGAATTATTAATAAAGTTTCTGTTCAGTGGTAATTGTTGGTGCCAAATGTGACATTTAGGAGCTGTTTTCCTCTTATTCATCTCTTAATGATGAAGCGATAGTAAATATTATGATTTAAGTGAAACGATGAATTACTTCTGAAATTTAAAACAACTTCATATATCTCAGTTCTCCTTTAGGCAAACAAATACATATATATATGTATATTATAATCAGCTTGTCCTATTGCATATTTTGCCATGGTAGGCTCATCATACATACTGCACATATGATACATCAGAGGATACCACTTCTCGGTCTCCTCTGTTCCTCCGCTGTAAACTGTTTTCTTGCTTATGTTACACTTCTGTGTCATTTCACTCTTCATTTCTTGATTTCCCTTCTTATCTTTGCCATTTCTTTGCTCTCTCCTCTGTACTTGTTTTCCAGTGTAGTAGCTCCATGTCCTTTTTCTACATCTTTTCCATCCAGCTCTTTTTCTTTCTACTTCAACCACAACTGCATTGCCAGTCGCAAATGCGCACATGGTTCACTATAGTTTCTGACCAGCCTGTTCCACTGCTGGTTGCACATCTTCATTGAGACCTTTCACAGCTGACTCCGTGTTCATCCATCCAAAGAGGAACTCAGGATTTTTCTTTCACCATCCCCACACCCTGCCTGACATAAGCACTTGGCATTTTCTAATCTGTTACTGACAAAGGAATTCATTTGGGTCTTTCTCTCCAATACTTGATCATGTGGTGTCAAGTTTGATCAATTTGGCATTGCAGATCCTCTCTCTATTCCTCAATCTGTCATTTCCAGACCACTTTCCTATTGCTTCAATGCTGAAGTCCAGTGTTTTGCTCTTAAAGAACAGTTCTATAGCACTGTTCACTCTGCTTTGTACCCAGGGTTCTTTATAGACATTGTTCTCATTTGCCTATCAGCTTCAAATATGGTTGCTTTTAAATCAATCAGCTAGAGACTTATGAGGCAAAATGTTTGATTCGAATAAAGAAAGCTAGGTCCACAGAAATGTCATGTTTGTTACAGCTGTATTTTAATGAAAAGTAGATTATAAATTTTAGTGGAACTTTCAATGTAATTACCTTAAGAAGACAGAGATTTTTAAAACGACTTGGCAAGAGAAAGGTGATCTCGGCCAATGAACAGAGAAAAGTGTGCTATTGCCTTCCATCTTTTGGCCTGAGAAATTCTATCTCATTGTACCTCCTTTATGTGCCTTGGTTTTTCTTTGAATCGTATATTAGTTAGGGCACTACCTGAGCAGAATTGTGTAAGCTGTTTCCTATGTGTAAAATCCCCAACAGATTTTCAATAATTGAGAAATGCATGATAGCAAGTAGAAGTGCTAGACAGCACACGTGGAATGTTGTAAGTTGAGTGTTAACAAAACAAAATGCACTCAACCAAATTCTGATGGAACAGCATGTCATCAACAATGACATTTCCCAACCTAATGTTACTGATAGGGGTTTTATTAGTTAATTAAATGTGTGCAAATTACATGCACTGCTGCAGATAATGTAGAAGAGGACATGCATGCTTCAGTGAAGCTCAGTTTCCTTTTTAGAAATTATCACTGTATTAAATCATTTAACTTTCTAAAATAAGCCATTTGCACTCTTCTTTCATCTTTTTAATTCTGTATTGCAATCCACATTTTGCTAAGCTTAGTTTATATAGAGTTTGGTTTTGGTAAGTCATACAATAATTTTTGCAGAAAATAAGGGGCAAGAATTTCATTCAAATAGAGCAGATTTTCAATGATGTGTACCTCATTTATCTGAGTAGACTTGAAATACAGCGGGGACATTGAAAAGTTTGAGCAAAAATTTATGCCATATTTATACATAGGCAAGAAAAGTTTGAGCAAAAATTTATGCCATATTTATACATAGGCAAGATTCTGCTCTCAAATTTTCTATCCCTTGAATGACTTTTGCTGTGATTTATGGATTTTTGCTGCTAAAATCAGGCATGTATTCTAAACTCCCTGTCTGCTTTCTAATTTATACTGTTTGTACGCCTTCCAATTTTGAATTTCTTCAATTATTCATTCAGCAAATATTGACTGTCTCTGAGATACAGTGGACACTGTTTTAGATGCTGGGAACGTGCTGGTGATTACAAAAGAGACAATATCCCAAATGCTGGGACACTTATTTGTGCTTTCAACCTTAAATTTTCATCATCACCAGAAAGCATTGTTTTGCTTAGTTGATGTTTCAATACTGTAAATTATATGAAAAAAGATAATTGCACATTCAGAAATGCTACTATAGGAAATTACTTTTAAAAATACCACAAGAAAGAGACTCACCACTTTTGAAGAATGACATTAATTGTGTAGCATTTGCCCTGTTGCTAAGGATTAAGCATCACAAGTTTAAGCAAGGAATACTCCAGATTTCTTTCTGAGAGGGAGATTCATATCTTCTCTCTCTTCTTCATTTTCCATTATTGCTCTTGTTATAGGTTTGTCCATTTCATTGCTCTCTCCAAAGATTGAGCTCTTCCTTCTACCAATATTCTCTATTACATTTCTGTTTTCTACCCCATGGATGTCTGCTCTTTATTATTTCCTTTTGCCTCCTGGCTCTGGGTTTACTATTTTGCCCTGTATTTCTAGGTTCTTGATGTGAGAGCTTAGCGTATTGACTGGAGACACTTTGGCCCAATGTATACATTTAATGCTATCAGTTTTCCTTTCAGTGCTACATTGGCTGTGTGACACAAAATTTGGCATTGATACTTGATTCTCATTCAG
The DNA here is from genome assembly GCF_000276665.1 of Chinchilla lanigera. Taxonomy (NCBI): domain Eukaryota; kingdom Metazoa; phylum Chordata; class Mammalia; order Rodentia; family Chinchillidae; genus Chinchilla; species Chinchilla lanigera. The sequence continues at coordinate 16,380,057 of NW_004955404.1, read as the reverse complement.
ATTAATTTACTTTTTATCTCTGTTTAAGCCATGCATTATTTGTTAGTGTGTTGCTTAGTTTCCAAGTGTTCAGAGATTTTCTTTTTGTTGCTGATTTCTAGCTTGATTCCATTGTGATTGGAAAGTATGTTTTGTATGTTTTTGTTCTTTTTAAATATATTTGAAGGTGCATAATACAGGATATGGTCCATCTTGGGTTATGTTCTTTATGTGTGTGAAAAGAACGCATAGTCTGCTGTTTTCAGGTGTCCTATACATGTCAATTAGATATGTAATGGATAGCACTGAGTTCCTCTGTACCTAAGGTTTTTTTTTTTTTGTGGTTATGCTATCAGTTGTTGATTGAGGATTGCTGAAACTTACAAAAGCAATTTTGTGACATATCTGTAATAAGTGCATACACTTTTAAGGTGCTATACTTGTTGTTGGCTTAGCTCTTACAACTATGTAGCACCATTCTCTGTATTTGGTCCTTTTCTGTCTTTCTTTGCTCTTAATCTATCTGCTATTAAAATTCCCAGTTTTGCTTCCTTTTGATTACTGTTTGTGTGGTATATGATGGCTAGAAGTTCTTTTCCCCCACGGGACCTCCACTGGCACCACAGAGGAAGAAGGGGCCTTGTTCCTGCTGTTAATGACAAACCTTCCTGTTTCCTAGGCTTCCTCTGATTTAGCACAATAGGAAGAGGGAGGGATTATTTGTTAATGGTGGGTGGGAGTGGAAGTGTGGGCTCCTCACATGGTCACTACTGACATTGCAGATTAATCCCTAAAATTAGCAATTCACTTTACATATAAGTGGTCTAAATATACTGATTTAGGCTATGAGTAAAGGTTATAGGTTTATCTCAACATCTTTCTACTGTCAGTCTTCTACTCTCAACTTTTCTATCCCTTGCATGACTTTTGCTGTGATTTATGGATTTTTTGCTGCTAAAATCAGGCATGTATTCTAAACTCCCTGTCTGCTTTCATGTCAGTTAGATACGTAGATGGATAGCATTGAGTTCCTCTGTACCTAAGGTGTTTTTTTGGGGGGTTATTCTATCAGTTGTTGATTGAGGATTGCTGAAACTTACAAAAGCAATTTTGTGACATACCTATAATAAGTGCATACACTTTTAAGGTGCTATACGTGTTGTTGGCTTAGCTTTTACAACTATATAATGCCCTTACAGTAAATGAGTTTTTAATTGTTATTTAACTGTAATATTTAATTTTAATTGTTTAATTATTTAATTTTAATTTTATTGTTTAATTATTGAATCTGAATTATTGAATTTAATTATTGTTTAATTATTGAATCTGAATGAAAATGAAGTATCAATGCCAAATTTTGTGTCACACAGCTAATGTAGCACTGAAAGGAAAACTGATAGCATTAAATGTATACATTGGGGCAAAGTGTCTCAAGTCAATATGCTAAGTTCTCACATCAAGAACGTTTATTGTTTAATTATTTAATTTTAATTTTTATTGTTTAATTATTTAATTTTAATTTTAATTGTTATTTAATTGTAATATTACTATATTACAGTAAATGAGTTTAATCAGCCACATCTAGTTAGAATTTGGGCAAAAGTTGAGAGTAGAAAGAGGTTGCGAGAATGGATTAAAATGCATGATCCAACTTTATGCTATCTACGTGAAATTCACTGCAATCATAATGATGTAAACTTGTTGAAAATAAAGGGATGGAAGATATATTATGAAAACATTAATCAAAATAACAGGAGTGATTATATCAAGAAAGTCGATCACAAAAATAAGAGTTCTGAGTGTATGAATATTTATGGTGGCACATTTTCAGAACTTCTCCCTGACGGCTCCCTTCAAGTTTATATTTTCAAATGCAGGGATGAGAACAGAGTTTTGTCAATACAGTGTATCATTTTATTATAAAACTATAGATAGCTCCAGCATGTAAGGCTTTTAATAAACAAAATACTGGTAGCTGATAATCGTGCTTTGATATTCTACCTTGTGCAAGATTAGAAACCCAAAAGCGTGCTGAATTTGTTCACACTTGCTTTTATTTTAACATTTCAAGTAACTGTCTAAGCATTTTTGTGACTTACAAAGACTGCCAATGCTTTATAAGAAGGAATGAAAATACCAGAACTATAAAGGAAATATTCTAAAGTTTTGGTCCACTTTTTCTTAATATTCGTAACTTAAAAATTACCCTTGTTCAGTCCACCTCTTTCAAGATCATGCAATTCAAGCAATCTGTTTCCTCCAGCGGCCTGGTCTACTCAAGCTGACAAATGAGTATGCAGATTGTGTCACTATGATGTGTTTTGAAGATGCCAATAGCCACAACCCCTCCCCGCAGAGCAGCAGGAATCACTTTTTTAATTCACTTAAATGGCATGCTTTCTTAAGTCTTTCTCGGGCAGCCCTTCAGTCATGCCCAGATCTCTATATGTAGGTGCCTTCAAATTGTGGAGAAGACAGAGTACAGTGTCACATTCATTATTACAGACAGTTGTCATCACTCTGAAATGAAAACTCCTTTTAAATTTTTAATTAAAATCCCAGAACTAGCATGCCCTTTGGATTTCTAAGTAACATAAAGATTTTTGCACTATCTGGGGATGCTAAAATTGTGTACAAGCTGGGACTCCTCCGATAAAGAGAAGAACTTTACTCATAGCCTTTTGCCATTGTATACTCTTTATATGATAAACGTAGAGTAAATGCTCCAATTTAAAATTTCCCCTTTCTTTGAACAAAGCAGATCTATAAAACAGCCTTATAATTTGAACTCATAACTAACACATTAGGAACATTGATTAGAAACTTATTTTCTTTCAACAAGAGAACGATGGATTTTTCAGTTAAAATAAAATCATACTCAATAAGGAAATATTGTGTTAACTAATCAGCAATCTAAATAGGGCCATGTTCTAAGGGCAGTTAATTCAGAGGCTTTTATGGCTATTTATTATTAACATTGGGATTCTGATGATCAAGAAGAGAGTGCTGGGAAGATTGGATAGATATTCACACAGCCTGTCACACACATACAAGTTAAATCACAGAATTGTGTTAATAGAGTAGTATGGATTGCAGGCAAAACTTTAATGTACAAAAGAAGAATAATCTTGGTTATAGTTTACTAAACATATTTCCTATGCAAATATCATTAGGTAGTGATTATTCCCTTGGAAAAATGAGAATGAGTCAATATTTTATAATAATTCTGACACCTGAATTACCTGTTCACAAAGATGACAGAGATCCAGGTTCATGCCTGGAGAGGCTAACACTTTGGGTTGATTTTGACTGAGGAAGAAGCTTGGCATAGCCTTCGAGTGGGCATCCTGGCACAGACACCATGGGGATTACAAAGGATTACAGTAAATGAGTTTAATCAGCCACATCTAGTTAGAATTTGGGCAAACAATTAATGCAATAAAGAAAGATAATAGTGATCCTTATTTTTCAATCAATGTGATTTGGGTGAAATGGAAACAAATTAACCAAAAAGAGTTTTTCCAGTGAGCAAATGTCATAAGTAGTCTTATAGAAAGGTCACTTTGTATGGTTTCTTACAATTCCACATATCACTCATGTTTGGTGTGGGTCACTCCTATGTGAGGGAGAAGGAACAGACTATACTGGATGAACAAGACAATTCTGTGCTTACATTCTAGGGGGAAAGAAAACAGTGAGCAAATAAATGCGTAGACTATCATTCACTACCAGGGAGCAGTAGGGCTATGAGGAAAACAACCAGCATGGATAGGTTGGGAATATCACAATGCACTGTCCCATTGGAAACTAAAAGCTAATGTGATGCGTATAGACAAAGAAGACTGGAGAACAAAAGTCCAGGTAAATCTAACGCCTTTAGAGTTCACCTTTAGTCTTATCCAACTAAACCAGAGACCACAATTTATGGTTCCTATTTCCTTGCTTCTATTGGCTAATTAACCAATTTTGACTGTGAGACTTGGAGCTATATCAGACCCACACTGATAAAACTTTACTCTGTTGAGTTATTTAATTGACCCATGTCTGGTTTGAGGGAAACGGACTTACTCTGGGGCTAGATTGATAGGTTTTGATTTTATGGTTTCATTTCTTCTTTCATCCACTCAACACATATGAACATCTGATGCCTGATATAAATGCAGCAGTGTATTGTGGGTGTTTTACTTGCATATAGACCCTGGGTGCATGTAGGGAAGATACAATATCTAGAGAGAGATGCATGGCGTATAAGGCAACGTTTCATACACCTTAAGAGAGATAGAGGAACTGCCTTCTACACGGAGGAACTGGCCTATCTATTATGATAGATAATGCTCCATCTTGCTTTATGCCAGTACCTTTGGGTCTCTAATGCTCAATTAATGTTTCAGCATTTTACATGACTAAAGTGTCAATGTGAAGAAATGGATGAAACAGCCTCTCGGTGGGTGTGCTTGCATATTGATATTAACTAGCAGGAGGTCTGGCTGTCATTCGCCATCTGAATTTTAGGCAAGCTAACTGTACCTCACCTAGCCACAAAGGGAAAATTATAATTGGATACTATTTGAGGTCATTTCCAGTATAAGATCATGCACATTCTGTTGTTTGTCATGGAAACCCCACAAGCACAGACAGGACTGAAATGCAGCCATTTGCTTTTCATTTTGCCTTCCTCCCTTTTTTATTTTAAACACACAAAAAATTAAAAATAAAAAAAAAAATGAAAGAGTTTCCAAGAAGTTTAGTAGGAGAGTTACAATAATTAATGCATTGTGTATCGTTGTCTTCATAGTAGATATTCAGAGTACAAGATACAGATATGTTATCTCTCCCAAACAGTATTAGCACAAGTCTTTCTTTTCAATGAACTAAGAGAAACTGGCTGTATAACCATGTTAACTATCTTGTTTATACATGTATTTTTTTTCTTTTTTCCCTTCCCTCCTTTCACCTTCCCCCATCACAGTTTGTCTTTTCTTTTGAACGGTTGCTTCCCAACCCCCTTTCTTTTTAAAAATGTGAATTCAGCTTCATCCTGCAAAGCTGCATTCTCCATCTAGTTATGGCGTCTATTTGGATTTCACTTTGGTTGAAATCTTAGAAAATGAAATATATTGTCATCAGTGAGGAAGACAAAACCACGTCCATCAGGCTGTATCTAAGAGGTAGCTGGTAGAATGCAGACAATGAGCAAATCATTCTTGAAGGACACTCTAAACCATGACTTTACTCCTATGCAACTCTGTTGTGACCAGACAGATGGGTGACTATAAACAAAATATCTTTCTATTCCCTTCTGAGACATATACAGGGCAGTCCTTCCTTCCGTGCTGTCATGGAGCGGCATGCAATTAGCTACAGAATGTTAGCCACCCTGCTGGATGCAGCTCAACATCTCCCTCTGTGGAATACAGCAGTACTAAAGTGACATTAAGCCTATCAAACAATGGTATTTGGGCAGCGTGGTGTCACACAAACCCAGCTGTTGGTCCTGGTGATTTTGTTTTTCACTAGAGGAGATTTTGGGGGGAATGTAATGAATGGACATGATTACGCTTACTTTTAATGAAACCCAAGTTAATGGTTGGGTCTTTTTGTGTCCATTTAAATGCAAAGGAGCACAGTTCACATCATAATAAAATAAACATACCAATATACAACCTCTTCCCATCATTCTGAGCCTCTGCTTCCAGAATTAATAGCTTCCTAGTAGGGAATGTTTGACATTGTTGACAAACTCTAAATGGGGATTTAATTTGCAGGCAAATTTTCAATCAGTTTCTATTTTGACTTTTAATTCCTCTGGCAACTGAAAAAGGAACAAACAAACCAAGAAAGAATAATGAGTGACTTAGTTAAAAAAAATCAGAATGACCTCTGTGTTGAATCCATGAGAATCTCTCTGTTGTTGTCTGTCCCATTTTTCTTATTAATGTGTTCTCTCTGTGGTACTCTGTGAAACAAAAAAATGTAGGTCAGATGGAGGAAATGAAAACTATAAGAATGAGTAATTAAAAAAACTGGATGAATTCAACAATTTTATGTTAATTGCATCATTAATTCCTGATTTATGATTCATATCTCTGTTCAGTGAAATCTGAGGTTACTTTTATGTGTTTATAATTGCATGACATTAAATAAACATGCTTTTTGCCATTATCTCATGTCTTGTCTCTGTAAATGTAATCCAGTAATATCCAAAAAATGTGCTCATTCTGTTCGGCAGCTATTGATCAAACAGTTAGATCACTAAGTAACTGTAATGTCCCAAACCCTGTCCAGTGACTTCAGAACACAGAAGACACAATTGCTGCCATCCCATCATAGAGTTTGTAATCTATGGATCTAATATGGTGGTTGATGTGGAGTGAATGGTGTCTGATGGCCTATAAATAGACTGATGATTGATTGGTTGATTTTTTGATAGTGATACTGGATATTGAACCCAAGGTTTTCACATTGAGCTACAATCCCAGCCCTTTTTAATTTTTGGTTTTGAAACAAGGCCTCAGTAAGCTGATCCTCCTATTTTGGCCTTGCCCAATGCTGGGATTATCTTTTAGACAACGATTCTTGTAGTTTTGAATGGAGATTTTGATTCAATGGATCTAAGTAAGAACTCTGAAATGAATCTTCCATTTCCTGACTGATTACAATAAGCATTGGGAGTTAGGAAGTTCTGAAGTAAAAAAAGTGCTTCCAATATTTCTGAAGAAGACTTTAGAGAACATCTTCTTCTTCTAACAGCTTCATTGGAAGTGAGAGCCTAGAGATCACAGAGCTGGTGACATGTAAAACTAGCATCAGGAAGTCTGATTAAGAATGTTCTCTGTGTTCATACACAATTCCTCATCCCTGGAACAGTTGAGAAGCTGATGGGTGGCACGGTTGCTCAGGGGTCTACTGCTCCAGCTGTCTAGGTGACCGCCAGAGGTGTCTGAAGAGGCATTTTCCCCACTGCACCAATCAGTTACTTCCTTGTGTTCACACTGCGAGTGGCCCAAAATGTAATGAGTAGGATCCAGCAAGAGTTTAGCCATGGAAGGGAAGATGATCTATAGGCCATCACTCCTTAGTGATAGTGAGTCTTTCAGTCCTGCCCCTTTTAGTTGTACAAATAGGTTGAATAAATATAGGTAATAAGTATAGCAAACAGTGAAATAAAAAAGTAAGCAAATACTGTTTTCCTGACTTCATCTGTTAAGTATAGATCTGCCAATCACATTATTCACTTTATTGCTGATATTTATCTGAAAATGAAGGTCTATTTTAGTCTACTTTCAAGAGTTTCTGTATAGAAAATTCTTCCTAATTTAAAGTTAATCCTGTGTCCAGAGACATGAATCATGTTATGATGCTGCTGGTCTCTGATTTTATGTCTAATTATCCATTTTTGAGGGATACAGTAGAAACCAATCAGTGCTGATACAGTCATTAATAAGCAATCAATTCTTCCATCAAACTGCCCCTTTAATGCTGCATGGCTCTTTGCTTTTTGGAATCCATGTTATCCTGGTCTTTGTAAATTAAAAATAGCTTCTCTCTGGTGTGGCATCAAGCCTACTTAATGATTCATAAATTATTATTGTCCTGATTATTCTTCTGACTCGGATGTGAATGGCATTAAAAGTCTAGGCACTATTTTTGGAACTCGTAAGAGCAAACAAAACAAGCGTTTTCAACAAGGAAAACTAGAAGCTACCTCTGTTTGTAGTAATGTAATAAGACAGCAAAGCTAGAGGATGGGAAGGGTATCCCACTAACAGAGCACTGCTGAAAGAACTGATATTTGCCGATGTGCAGAAGAAGAATTTCTGACTGCCTCAGCTGTACTTAAATATTAGATGATGTGATATGGTAAGTAATACTGCTGTGTGCTTCCTGCCACCATTTCACAGAGGGAGTGAAGAGTGGCTCTTCTCACCCTCCTTCCCCCGGGACAGTGGAATCAGAGGGCCCTGCGCCCAGTCACCATCCTGGCTGAACAACCTGTACGACATGAAAACAGGCAGGGGCTTCTGGCTGTTCTGTTTGCTTCCTTTGGCCCTACTTACATGACAGTTTCCTGTGCCAGGCCAATTAGCTTTAAAATGTCCCTTCAGAAGTTGTATAAAAAGAAGAGGGCAGAAATGTGGTTCCTCCCTTTTTGTAAAGTCCCTGAAACAAAAGAAGAATTCATCTGATGAACAGGAATCTTTCCTGTTCAGTTTTTAGGGTAAAAATTAGAACAACTCATATCCCTTCCTCTTCCTTTCCCCCTTCCCTCCCTCCCCGCTCCCTAATTCCCCCCTCCTTCTCCTCTTTCTCCTCCTCCTCCTCCTCCTCCT